>NW_006787698.1:305130-305677 GCF_000442215.2 Lipotes vexillifer | reverse complement strand
TTCGTGCCCCAGTCCGGGAAGATCCCACATGCCGCAGAGCGGCTAGGCCCGTGAGCCATGGCTGCTGGGCCTGCGCGTCCGGAGCCTGTGCTCCGCAGCGGGAGAGGCCACATTAGTGAGAGGCCCGCATACCGCAAAAAAAAAAAAAAAAAACAAAAAAAAAAAAAAAAAAAAAAAAAATAGAGAGATTGGGATGGACACATACACACTACTATATATAAAATAGATAAATAATAAGAACGTACTGTGTAGCACAGGGAACCTATTCAATACTCTGTAATGATCTATATGGGAACAGAATCTAAAAAAGAGTGGAAGGGATTTCCCTGGTGGCACAATGGTTAAGAATCCTCCTGCCAATGCAGGGGACACGGGTTCCATCCCTGGTCCGGGAAGATCCCGCATGCCGCGGAGCAACTAAGCCCATGTGCCACAACTACTGAGCCCCCGTGCTGCAACTATTGAAGCCCGTGCGCCTAGAGCCCGTGCTCCGCAACAAGAGAAGCCACCGCAATGAGAAGCCCATGCACTGCAACGAAGACCCAAT
>NW_006787698.1:293442-303665 GCF_000442215.2 Lipotes vexillifer | reverse complement strand
GCCTGCGCGTCCGGAGCCTGTGCTCCGCAGCGGGAGAGGCCACATTAGTGAGAGGCCCGCATACCGCAAAAAAAAAAAAAAAAAAAAAAAAAAAAAAAAAAAAAAAAAAAAATAGAGAGATTGGGATGGACACATACACACTACTATATATAAAATAGATAAATAATAAGAACGTACTGTGTAGCACAGGGAACCTATTCAATACTCTGTAATGATCTATATGGGAACAGAATCTAAAAAAGAGTGGAAGGGATTTCCCTGGTGGCACAATGGTTAAGAATCCTCCTGCCAATGCAGGGGACACGGGTTCCATCCCTGGTCCGGGAAGATCCCGCATGCCGCGGAGCAACTAAGCCCATGTGCCACAACTACTGAGCCCCCGTGCTGCAACTATTGAAGCCCGTGCGCCTAGAGCCCGTGCTCCGCAACAAGAGAAGCCACCGCAATGAGAAGCCCATGCACTGCAACGAAGACCCAATGCAGCCAAAAATAAAATAAATAAAAAAGAGTGGATATATGTATCTGTATAACTGACTCACTTTGCTGTACAGTAGAAACTAACACAACATTCTAAATCACCTACACTCCAATTTTAAAAAAAAAAGGAAAAAAAAGAATAAAAAGTTACAAGCAAAACCCACGACCACTCGGTTATAGAAGGCAGAGCAGGCTGAGACACCATTCAGACATCTAAACCTGTACCTGCCTCTCCTTAGCTGTGAGACCCGGGCCAAGCCCTTTCCCACCCTGGTCCTCAGTTTCCCCACCCAACCTTTCTTCAGTCCTTCGATATGCTTCCGCTGGCTTCAGGGCCTTTGCACGTGCTGCTCTCTCTGCTTGGAATGCTTGACCCCTACCCCCAGCCTCTTTCCCCTGTTCATACCTCTTCATCCTTCAGAGCTCAGGGTCAGCGCCTCCCCCAATGTCCCCAACCCAGTCAGACCCCACCTGGCGCTCTCCAGGTGCCAAGAACCCAGCTGCAATTTTTCATTGGTCTGTGAGGTTATAAGGGACCGCCTGTCTCTGCGCCAGACTGTGAACACCCCACAAGGGCGGCTCTCCTGTTCTCCACGTGTCCCCAGAGTCTCACCCAGGGCCTGGCATACAGTCAGTGCATATCAGTAGAATGAAAGAATGTGGAAGCAAGGCAGGTAGATGGATCGTCTCCAGGCTGCCCTCTCTCAGCTAGGGTCCACAAGTACCCACAGAAGAGCAGGAGGTGCAGGAAGATGCCGCAAGGCAATGGCAGCAGGAGGGGGCTGTGGGCACAGGGTGAGCACCCGGACACACCCAGGGCAGCTTGAGGATCCCAGCCAGGAAGGGATCACTGAGCTCGAAGGAATAGAATTGTGGGTTGTCTGGCATCAGACAGAGGTGCTTATGTTGAGCTGCAGCTGGACGCTGTATAAGGAGCTGTACTCATTTCTCCCAGAACGAAGAGGACAGAGCCTTGACGAAGCCATGTCCCTGACCCCAGGGCTGCACAGCCAGGCCACTATCCTGCAAACACTGAACTACTGAAAAGGGAGAGGAACCCTCTGCAGCTGGGGAAACTCACTTGAAATTCACATTTGCAGCTGCAGTCAGCTCCACTGTCTCAACAAGGCTTGGGAGAGGAGGGTCTCTTTTATGGGGGAATGGGAAAAAGGAACCAGAGTGAACAAGGTACAGGCTGATAAGAATGATGCTGAGGGCAGCAAGTCCCGTGGGCAGCCCTCCACATCTAGACAGCCTGGCTCAGCTGCCTCGCAACTCATACCTCATCGAATTCTCGCAGCAACTTCGTGAGCCAGGAATGATTGTCCCTATTTTACAGATAGGAAAACTGAGGCACAAAGATGCTCGAAGAGCTGCCCAAGGTGGGCAAGTGAGCCCACTGGAGAATTGGAATCTGAACCCACAGCTGTCAGGTTCCACAGCTCATACGCTCTTGGTTCCGCTGTGTTGCTTGAAATAAAATTAGAGTGAGCAAGGTGAGTCCTGTGCTGTCATCAGAGAAATTTTTATGTCCAGGAAGGGTTGGGGTTTGCCACCCGGGCAGGCAGGGTTGAATCAGAAGGTTCTCAAAGTCCAGACGGAGGCACGCTTTGGTCTCGGACAGGGGCCAGAGTTCACGGGACCACAGGGTAAATTATGCTGACACTGGTTGGAGATGCCTCCAAACCCCGGGTGTTTGGTGCTGGAAGGAACCCACAGAAATCATCCCATCTGTTTCCACCTTTTCCATGGGAGGAAACAGATCTCCCATGCTGGGAACGAGGGACAGCTCCCCAAGGTGGCTCTTGCCCATTCTGGAGCATTCCTAGCCACATCAGGAGCCCCTGATAAAAACAGTCCTTAATTCGCCCAAACTGCCAGGTCCAGGTGTCATGAGACCCCTTTCTACAAATCCAGGCATCAGCACTCCTTGTATTGAGTTAAAGAGAAAGACTTATAAGAGGGAATGTAGAACGAAGAACATTTTAACAGTGAAAGAACAGGAGATCGGCTCCAATGAAGTCGCCGTCTCTTTCCCGAAATACTTGTCTTCCTGAAGACAACGGTACTGCGCAGACAAGAGATTCTCAGCTATTCTGAGGTGGGGCATCTATCGCTTTATTTTTTAATTTTATTTATATTTGGCTGCATTGCTGCGCATGGGCTTTCTCTAGTTGTGGCCAGCGGGGGCTACTCTTCGTTGCGGTGGACGGGCTTCTCATTGCGGTGGCTTCTCTTGTTGTGGAGCATGGGCTCTAGGCACATGGGCTTCAGTAGTTGCAGTACGTGGGCCCAGTAGTTGGAGCTCGTGGGCTCTAGAGCACTGGCTCAGTAGTTGTGGCACATGGGTTTAGTTGCTCCACGGCATGTGGGATCTTCCCGGACCAGGGATCTAACTTGTGTCCTTGGCATTGGCAGGCGGATTCTTAACCACCGCACCACCAGGGAAGTCCCCATCTATCGCTTTAAGAATCATAAGGATGTGCCTGAAACATCGACACTGAAAATGACTAGACTGGAGAGAGGGCTAAAGATTCTCAAATGAGGGGGTGATCCCCTTGACATCACAGCTTCTCCTGGGACAGGTCGACAGGAAGCTCCAGACCTCCCCCATCAGCCCATTTTCCTTTTGAATGGGCCGGCTGGCCGTACAAAGCATGCACAGATTGAACCATTTGAGTCCAAAGAGTCTACTTTAGACTCAAACCTGCACCCCTTTCATGCCTGTCCATCATCCTTGTTCTGTCCTGGGCACCCTCACCAACTGAGATCCTTTCCAAATTCTCTTTTCCAGGGTGAATATGCCCAGTCCCTTTGACTCTTCCTTCCTAGATGGTTATGCAACTAACTCTTGGGCATCATCTCCTGTGGGTAAACTCCTTGCATTAAAGTGGAAGGGAGAGGGAATTCCCTGGCGATCCAGTGGTTAAGACTCTGCACTTTCACTGCCATGGGCACGGGTTCGATCCCTGGTTGGGGAACTAAGATCCTAAGATCCTGCAAGCTGGCCAAAAAAAAAAAAAAAGGGGGGAGGGAGATGAGCAGTTGCATCCAGCCAACGAATTAAGGGGAGCCTGTGCTGACTATATTTTCTCTTACCCAACGCCTCGCCAGAGGAGAATACAGAGAGACAAGTATCTCAGCAGTGGGCACACACAGCTTGCTTTCTACAATTTTGAATTCGTACCAATGACCGTCATCCATTCACCCAATATCCACTGAGCATCAGCTGTATGCCTGTGATCAAACCAAAGGCCCCTGCTCTCGTGGGTTCCATGGTGGGGAACAGACTGTAAACAAGTATGTGAAATACTCAGCATATTCAATCGTATAAAGCCCGAGCGCCTAGAGCCCATGCTCCGCAACAAGAGAAGCCACCTCAATGAGAAGCCCGCACACCACAATGAAGAGTAGCCCCCACTCGCCGCAACTAGAGAAAGCCCGCGCGCAGCAACGAAGACCCAACGCAGCCAAAAATAAATAAATAAAAAATAAAAACAACAACAACACGACACATATGTATTTTCTTACGAATCTAGACAAAGAAGTCTGAAATCAGTTTCACCGGCAGGGCTGGTGCCTCCTGGAGGCTCTGGGGGAGAATCTGTTTCCATGCCTTTTGTTTTGTTTTGGCTGCGCCGGATCTTAGTTGCGGCACGCGGGATCTTCATTGCCACATGCGGGATCTTTAGCTGTGGCATGAGGGATCTAGTTCCCTGAACAGGGACCGAACCCGGGCCCCCTGCATTAGGAGTGCAGAGTCTTAACCACTGAACCGCCAGAGAAGTCCCTGCCGCAGGGCTTTTAAGGGGTATGACAGGGTCCCTCTGGCTGCTGCAGGTAAAAACACGCTGTTACCTGAATTCATGGGAACCCAGGTAAGAATATTGTAACTGCCCATGAGATGGTTTTAGAAGAATGTTTAGAATTCTTATGATAGTGTGGGAATGAGAGCTATTTTGGCACTTTGGGCAGGGATGAGCGGGGTAGGGAGGTGGGAAATCAATCTTAAATAATTCAGCAAATATCAATTATGCTCTTGGCCCGGTCAACTGGGGTGTCTCTGCCTCACACCTGGGAGCAGCATCGGGCCCACTCCTTCCACGTCTGACACGCACACCTAGGGAGCTGTACCTGGGCAGAGTTTCGTCCTGCCATTCTTCCTTCACGTCCACGTTTTCCATCCGGAGCGTGGCTTCAGTGGTCCCCATGGGAGCTGGAAAGCAAGGACCGACTTGAAGCAAGGATGAATCCTGAAGGAGGGCAGTGGATGGAGGTTTTACTGGACAATCATCATAACGACAATTCCCCACTCACACACAGAACTTCAGAGGTGGATCTGCAAAGAGCTCTTGTGTCCATTGTCTTATTGAATCATTGCCCAGCCCCATGAGGCTTCTCCATTTCACCAGTGAGAAAACAGAGGCATAGAAAGCTGAACACCCATGTGGGTCTGGAGTTTGAAACCAAAGGAGGGGCTGAGCCTCCAGCTAAAAGCACCCCCCCTTGGAAGCTCTGAAATCCATCCTCTGCAAGGTTCACCATCCCTCCCTTACCTTGGACTTCAACTAGGAAGCAATAAATCCAATTAAAGTCATTTAGTGTTAATGACTGATATAATTAAGCTTCCTTGCTGGGATTGACATTCAGACAAGACCTGGTTAATGCCAACCCACCTCTATCTGCTGCAGCCCACCTGTCCCCTCCCCTCCCCCAACGAAGAAGCAAGTCCTGACAACTGACCCTAGGACTGAAAAAGGAAGTGTGGAAAGTGCCTGGGGCTGGAAATCAGGATCATCATTTGTACCAACCACAAAATGCCAGTTTTGTTTTTATCGTAGCCAGGAAACAGCTGGGGGCAAGGATGGGGTGGAGGCAGCACTTTAGGTGGGGCTTGAGTGCTGGGCTGTCTGGGAGTGTGGTGAGAACTGCTAAGGGGGACTGAATTTGGGTCTACCCTGGGGCATGGCAGACTTTCGCTGTCTCAATTTCCCTGCCTGTAAAT
The DNA here is from genome assembly GCF_000442215.2 of Lipotes vexillifer. Classification (NCBI taxonomy): domain Eukaryota; kingdom Metazoa; phylum Chordata; class Mammalia; order Artiodactyla; family Lipotidae; genus Lipotes; species Lipotes vexillifer. Next base: position 298,183 of record NW_006787698.1, on the reverse strand, counting down.
GAAAGAATTGGTCTAGAAAGGATCTCTATGATCCCTTTGGGCATAACCCCCAGGATCTTATGACTCAACTAATAGTGCAGGTTCTGAGCTTTTAAGCCAGTGGTTCTCAACTGGCGATGATTCTGCCTTCCCCCACCAGACATCTGGCAATGTTTGGAGGCATTTTGGGTTGTCACAAGTGCGGGGGTGGAGGTGGGGGGAGGGGGGCGGTGTGCTACTGACATCAAGTGGGTGGAGACCAGGGATGGTGCTCAGTTCCTTACAATGCCCCAGATGGTACCCCATGACCAAGAATGATCCGGCCCCAAATGTCCATAGATCTGAGATTGAGAAGTTGTCAACCTCACTTGCCAGCACCTAAGGTCCCGCCTCCAGCCCCACCCCCCTCCCCACTCACTGCGGCTGCCCCTCTGGAGCTGGTGGGTGGCTCTTAGTTTGGGTGTGTCTTCCAGAGACCCTCGCTGGACCTAAGCCCCTGTGGATGGAGGGTCTGCATTTGGGATTGGGGCTCAGAGGGAGCGGGAGACAGGTGAGGGCCAGGCAGGGGGGACGGGATGTCTGAAATTCGACCCTCCCCCACTTCAGTGAGAGTTTCTCACTCCATTCTTGTCACTGCCCTGAATGTCGTCATTCATTCATGGAGGAGGGAAAGTAAGACGCAGTACGGAAAAGAGAGAGAGAGAGAGATGTCTTCCTGATGCTGTGGGCAACAACTGCCCAGGAACTTACTGCAAGGGAAAGTTCCCATCAATGGAAATTCATTTCCTTTCTGAAGGGAGTGGTCTTTGCGTCCGTTTTCCTTATCCTGAGCTGGGTGTGACCTCAACCCCCAGAAAGGACCACCCACCTCCACCCCACCCACAGCTGAGACTGGGGCCACACATGTTGGCCCAACGATCCTCTAAATGAGGGGTGTGGGTGGGTGACCGCAGGGCCCCGGACGCTCCCGCCCTCTGATCCCGACTTCACGTTCGAGGACGGCAAATAAGGCAGAGGGGGAGCTGAGAGGCGTGCCTTCCCGCTGTGGTGCCGAATTATCAGCACATCACATACAAGTTCAGACAGAGGAGGAGGAATCTCTATCTTCAACTATTTCCCTTCCTCCCCACCCCATAGGCAAGCTTTTACGTACACATCTATCAAATCCTTTTCCAAATCCGCTCACGGCGTTATAAATAGGAAATGCACAGAGGTGGGACGTGTACATTTCGGTCTCTCAGGAAGCGTCCCAGAGAGGGGCTGAGGGTTTGAGCTGCCTAATCTCTAAGCACGTCCCGGAAATGGTGCAATCCTCTGCCATCCAGGTGAACGGTGGGCATGGGAGGTGAACTGTGGGGGTGTGTGTGTGGGGCGGATGCTTTTCTCAGCGTGGGGTAAAATGGAGCTGGTAGCATCCCAAGAATCACAAGACCCTGGTTCTCTGCTCCCACCCGCCCCATCTGCCAGAAGGGGGTTTGTAGCAGCAGATACCTGCGGACAATCTTCCTCGGCAGGGCGGGGAGAAAGAAAGTGGATTCACCTCCGCGTGAGTCCCGGCTACCTCCGCGGCCTCTCCCGGTTACGCGCAAACAAAGAAGAGCCTTGGGCGGATGCAGCCGGGCATCCCTCCCCTTCAGAGCATCCGAGGAAGATGCACTCTGGCGCGGACTCCGCATCCAAGGAAGGTCACCCAGGGCAATGCGACGGGCGCGGATGGGCGCTTTTGCCCACGGGTGGGGAACAGCTTGCAGTCAGCGGTCGGCTCCCCCTCGCTCGGCTGCGGCTGCGTCCCTGGTCCTCGTGCCTCCGAGGTATTTTCTTCTTGCCAGCTCGCAGCTGGCGGAGGCTCGGCTTCCTTAAGACAGTTAATTATGCTGCTTTTGTGTGCAGGGTGGGTGGATGGGGGCAGGGCTGACCAAAAAGCACAGCCCCCTGCCAGAATCGGTGCTCTCCATTGGCTGAGAGGGGAGCATTTCCAAGCGCCTCACCAGGGGCAGAAGCGGAAATGATTTCCTGATGGCGCATCACAGATTTAAAAACAAAACAAGGAACAAATAAATAAGTGGCAGCGATGGCCTCATTCCTTAGATTAAGAGGGAGGGAGGAAATAATATCCTCATGGACCCATTTCATGGGTCCCTCAGCCGACCACTTACGATGAGCCATGGGCCGAAGACCGGGCTGGGTGCTGGGGAGACAGAACCTTCTCAGACACATTCGCTCGGGGCCTCCGAGGGAAGGGCGCCCCCTGCAGGTGTGCGTGCGTCAGCCCCGCCCTGGAAGACCATAGAATGGTATAGAGTTAAGAGTGCACCCTCTGAAATCAAACCATAAGTGGATCGGGACACTGGCTCAGCCACTAGCTGGGGACTTGGTTGGGTAAGTGATCATACTTCCTGGACCTCAGTTTCCTCATCTGTGAAATGGAAACATTAGGGTACTGGCCTTTCGGCATTTAATGAGGTGATGCAGGGAGGGTGCTTGGCACAGTGCCGCAGCATGAGAAAAGTTATATGCGTGTTTTTTGCTGTTGCTGTTTTTATTTTTAGACTGGTAGCAGGTTGAATGGTGCCCCCCCCCCACCACCAAAGATATGTCCATGTCCTAACCCCTGGAACTTGTGAATGTGACCTTATTTGGAAAAAAGGGTCTTTGCAGATGGAATTAAGTTAAGGATCTCCAGATGAGATCATCCTGGATTTAAAATGTGCCCTAAATCCCATGACAAGTGACTTCATAAGAGAAGAGAAGGGGAGGGCACATCATGTGAGATCAGAATGATGCATCGACAAGCCAAGGAATAGGGAGGGTTGCCAGTGACCACCGGAAGCTGGAGAGGCACCAAATGGATTCTCCCTCGCAGCCCCCAGAAGAAGCCAGCCCTGCCAATACCTTGATTTCAGACTTCTGGCCTCCAAAACTGTGAGAGAAAAAAAAAAAAAGCTGTTGTTTTGAGCCACCTAGTTCGTGGTACCTTGTTATGGCAGCCACAGGAAACTAATATCAATACATGATCCTAAGTAGGAATGGATTCCTGTTGTTACCTCCTGCTCCTCTTAATCACTGTGATGGTTTTCGCCTGTTCCGTGAATACATCAGGCTCATTCCCACCACAGGGCCTTTGCACAAGCTGCTCCCTCTGCCAGGTATGCTCTTCCCCCAGATGTTTGCATTATTCAGGTGTCAGCTCAGAAGTAATCTCCTCAAAGAGGCCTTTCCTAATCTCACCGCCTACCTTGCCTCTCACTCCATCATCTTCCATCCCATTATCTAGTCTGATTTGTTTTTCAGTTTAAAAAAAATTTTTGTTTCTTTTTTACTGTGGTAAAATACACATAATGTAAAATTTACCATTTTAACCATTTGAAAGTGTATAGTTCAGTGACATTAAGTACATTCAGTGTTGTGCCACCATCAGCACTGTCTAGTTCCAGAACTTTTTCATCACCCCAAATGGAAACCCGTACCCATTAAGCAGTCTCTTACGTCTCCCTTCCCAGCCCCTGGCAACCACTAATGCACTTTCTGTCTCTGTGGATTTGCCTGTTCTGGATGTTTCATATAAATGGAATAATCTACTATTCCATCTTTTGTGTCTGGCTTCTCTCACTGAGCATAATTTTTCAAGGATCATCCACATTGTGATGTGTGTCAGTGCTTCATTCATTTTTATGGCTGAATTCATATATATCATTGTATGCATGTGCTACTTTTTGTTTATTCATTCACCAGTGGATAAACAAAAAGTGTTTCTACATTTTGGCTGTTGTGAATAGTGCTGCTATGAACATGGGTGTACATGGTTTTATTTGAATCCCTGTTTTCAGTTCTTTGGGGTATATACCTGGGAGTGGCAATGCTGCGTCATACACTAATTCTATGTTTATGGTATTGAGGAACCTGATGAGTCTTTTTTCATAACACTTACCACTATTTGAGATTATTTACTTGTTTCTTTGTTTATTCTAGGACACCCGCCCCCATTGGAATAGAAATTTCAAAAGAGACTTGGTTGGTTTTGTACACTGTAATGTGCCAGGGCAGTAGCACGCATCACAAAGGAGATGTTCGGGAAATGCAGGTAGAATGCACAGACGCTGGCTCCCCTTGTGGGTCTCAGACAACACTCTATTCACGTGGCTACCCCACTCACTGCATCAGGGTCGGTCCCCCTCCAAGCCAAAGGCATAGAGGCAACCGCCCTAGGCAGGGAAGGAGAGCCCAGAGACTCCACAAGATTTGGACTTTGCACCTCTTGTCTGGAGGATGTGGCGCTCTGGGAAGAGACACTGAGCAGGAAATCCAGGTTCGTTCTAGTACTGGGCACTGGGGTCCGAAACTTGAGTAAGACTTTGCTTTCGTAGAACTCCCACTCGGAGAAGCAGATGGGCAAGGGAGTCTGGGCTGACATCTTTGGAGCAGAGTGGCTTGGGGGGCACATGGGGAGATTTCTCAGAGTGGGGCAGGGGTGGTGACTGTGTGGGTTGGGCGCTGAGGAGTGAGTAGGAGTTGGATGGGTGAAGAAGGGGGAGAAAAGCATTTGGAACAGAAGGACATTTGTAAAGCAGCAGCTCTTCCTCCCTGAGAGTGCGCTGGGAGCTGTCCGTGGTGCTGCAGCCCTCCACCGAGCCGCTGCAGGAACCAAGATTGGCTCTCGTCTGGTTTATCGTTAATGGTGGTTATATATATTAATATATACGTATAACATAAAGTTTGCCATTCTAATCATTTTTTCTTTTTTTTTCTTTTTTTTTTTTTTTTT
>NW_006787698.1:284310-293313 GCF_000442215.2 Lipotes vexillifer | reverse complement strand
GCGTCTCCTGCATCGGCAGGCGGACTCTCAAGCACTGCGCCACCAGGGAAGCCCCATTCTAATCATTTTTAAATGTAAGGTTCAGTGGCATTAATTCCATTCACAATGTGTAACCATCCCCACCATTCATCTCCAGAACTTTCTCATCTTCCCAAACCAAAACCCTGTCCCCATTAAACACTCACTCCCCATCCCCATTCCCCCAGAATGTAAGTTTCTTGAGATCAGAGATGTTTCATTTTGTCATTGCTATATCTTTAATCCCTAGACCAGTGGTTCTTACCTGTGGGAGATTTTACACGCCATGGGACATCTGGTGATGTCTGGGGACATTTTTGGTTATCATGACTTGGGGGGTTGGAGGTGATTCTGGCATCGAGTGGGTAAAGACCAGAGATGCTGCTCAACACTCTACAGTGCACAGGACAGCCCCTTCCCTAAGAGAATTATCTGGTCTGAAATATCAACGGTGCGGTTGTTGAGAAACCCTGCCCTAGAAGAATACCTGAAACGAAGTTAGTTCTCAGTGAAGTTTGTTGAGGCAATGAAATGACTAAACCTCCTTGAATCTCCTTTTCCTGATTTGCAAAGGGGATTCATACAAATACATTTGATCCTCATTATTCACGGTATTTGTAAATTTGCCTACTGGCTGAAATTTATTTGTAACCCCCAAAATCAATACTTATGGTGCTTCCAGGGTCATTTGTAGACAACACAGAGAAGTGGAAAAATCTGAGTGCTGGTTGTGCATGTGCTGTCAGCTGAGGTTGAACCCAATGATGTTTATTCCAGCCTAGGCTGTAAACACCTGTCCTTTTCTGAGTCTATTTAGTGCCGTGCTTTTAACATTTTTGTGCTTTTTTTTTTTTGGTGATTTGGCATTTATAATGGCCCCCACACATGGTGCTGAAGTGCTGTCTAGTGTTTGTTAGCACAAGAAGGCTGCGCTGTGCCCTTATGGAGAAAATAAGCATGTTAGATAAGCTTCATTGAGGTGCGAGTTATAGTGCTCTGGAATGCGAGTTCAATGTTAAGGAATCTACAATGTATATTAAATAAGAAGCCTTTAAACAAAAAAACACACATAACACAAGGTTATGTATTGATCAGTTGATGAAAATGTTGTGACCAGAGGCTCACAGGAACCTAACCCTGTATTTCTGCTAGGAGCAATGGGTCAGTATTTTGCTATTTCAGTGTTTGCAGCAACTTTATAGAACAGAACTGCTGCCAATAACGAGAATCAACTATACCTACTTCTGAGGGCTATTGTGAGGACTAGATAAGATTATGCATGTAAAGCATTTAGCACAATGCTTATAGCAAATAACAGGGAAGAAAAGATATTATGCAACCAGAGAAAACATCAAAACAGACCTGCTTTTGTAAAAGGCATGCAGCCTGGGTTATCTAGTTAGAGCTGCAGGGAATTGGAGGGAGGCCATGTGTAATTACCACACTGGCCTTTAGCCAGGGCATGGCAGGAGAGCTGTGTTTGCCAGACGCACTAGATTGTTCCTTGTGGCCACACATGGTCATTAAGACACAAATGGAAGAATGCCATCCACTAAATCACCCATACGGCTTTCCTTGGCACCCTGGGCTTGCCATGGTTTCCATCCAAGAATTAACTAGCCCTGTGCCTGCTTAAAAGGGTGGCAAAAGAACACCACCCCACCGTGGTTGGTAAATGTACTCTTTTTTTTTGCCTTTAAAAAATTAATATAAAAAATTGAAATAATTGTAGATTCACATGGGGTTGTAAAAAGTCACACAGAGAGACCCCATGTACCCTTTTCCACCATGTTACCCAATGGTAACATCTTGCAGAATTATAGTATAATGCAGTAGCACTATTGCTTTTGATATAGTCAAGATACGGAACATTTCAATCACCACAGGATCTCTCATGTTGCCCTTTTATAGCCACCCCCAGTCCCCATTACCCCCTCCCCATGTCCTTAACCCCTAGAAATCACAAATATGTTCTCCATTTCTATGATTTTTGACCTTTCAAGAATTTTATGTAAATGGAACTTTTCCCACTCAGCATAATTCTCTAGAGCTTTATCCAAGTTGTGGTGTGTATCAAGAGTTTATGCCTTTTTATTGCTGAGTAATATTCCATTTATAGGAAATGTCCAGAACCAGCAAATCCATAGAGACAGAAAGCAAACTAATGGTGGCCAGGGGCTGGGGTGGGGGTGGGGAAGTGACTGTTAAGAGTTCATGGTTTATTTATTTATTTATTTATTTATTTATTTATTTATTATTTTTTTGCGGTACACGGACCTCTCACTGTTGTGGCCTCTCCCGCTGCGGAGCACAGGCTCCGGACGCGCAGGCTCAGCGGCCCAGCTGCTCTGCAGCATGTGGGATCTTCCCGGACCGGGGCACGAACCCATGTCCCCTGCATCGGCAGGCGGACTCTCAACCACTGCGCCACCGGGGAAGCCCCATGGTTTATTTTTGGGTGATGAAAATGTTCTGGAATTAGTCGTGATGGTTGCACAACTTTGTGAATATACTAAAAACCACTGAATTGCACACCTTAGTTGGGCGAATTGTATGGTACATGAATTATATCTCAATAAATCTGTTCTTAACCAAAGACTACCTTAATTGTAATAGTTTGGTTATGTTCTGCTTCCCTGAATCTAAGTTCTTGAGGACTGGTGCCATGCAGCTTACTGTTGCACCCCCCCCAAGATGGCCCTGCCTATAGTAAGTGGGTCGAGAAATAGCCCTCAAAATGAATTACCCTTAGAATAGGGTTTCTCCACCTTGGCACTGCTGACGTTGGTGCCAGGTCATTCTCTGTCGTGGGGGCCCTCCTGGGAACTGTGAGGCATTGAGCAGCATCCCTGGTCCCCATCCACTTGATGCCAGGAGCACCCCCAGTCGTGACAACCACAGATGTCCCCAGACACTGCCCACTCTCCTCTGGGGGCAAAACACTCCAGTTGAGAACCACTGATTTAGAGCCACTGAATTTTAGGTACTGGAGCCTTAGAAGGCTCCACGAAAAGACTGGCACCCAGGGGGCTGCTGAAGGGACAAGCAGGACTTGGCCGTATCAGTAGGGCCACATTCACCCATCCAGAAACGGTCAGCGGGGCAACCAAATCCACCCAAGGGCACAAAAAGGAAAATCACTTCAGCCTAGAAATCCCCAAGCTGACAGGTTAAAGGGAAGGAGGGGAATCCGTCAAGGGGCGGGGCTTGCGGCGAGGGGCGGGGCTTGAACGGAAACAGAGAGGGCCGGATCTGGGGCTAGGCGGGAAGGAGGGGGTGGAGCCAAAGACCTGGATACTGGGCGCTCACAGGGAAGGTGAGGGCTCCAAGCAAGGGGCGGGGCTTGCGGCGGGGCGGGCTCGAGGCAAAGATACGCCCCCAGGCGCAGACTAGGAAGCGAGAAGGCGCAAGCTTCGCGCGGGGGGCGGGGCCTGGGGCGCGTGGCGGGGCGCGAGCGGCACGAGGCTTGGGCGCGGGCCGGATGACGTCACGCGCCGGCGGCCCCGCCCTTTCGCGCCTCTGGGTCAGCGGGCGCGCTGTGGAGAAGCCAAGATGGCGGCGAGTAATTATTACGGCTTCGCGCAGGGCGCCGGCTCGCAGTACAGGTAATGGACCCCGCGCCGCCCGCGCTGCCCCGGCCCCGGGGAGGCCGCGGCCCCGAGTTGTAACTGTCGGGCAGAGCAGAGGGGCTTCTGACGTGGGAGAGGGTTCTGGGCTTGTCGCGGGAATGGACCTGAGGGGGCGCCGAGATCTGACGAGGGGTGGGGCTGCCTGGGAGGGTACCTGGCCGGACTGGGGGAGGGGCAAGGGCCAAGGACGGAGGGTGGGGAGGTCAAACATCCTGACTTGGGGTGGGGGTGGGGAGAAGACGGAGATCTGGGAGTGCACCTGGCGGGGCAGAGGGTGGAGCAGAGACCTCGGCGAGGGAGAGCGGAGTGGAGGTGGGAGGGAAGACAGTCCTGGAGGGGTTCCTGGCCAGGCAGGGGGATGTGGGGTTTGGAGGTAAGAACCCTGATGGGGGGAGGGGGTGTTAGAGAACACGGAGACCTGGGAGGGTGACGGGGGAGAGGCAGAGGCATGGGGGAGGAGGATAGAGGCCTGACTGGAGGGGCGGGCAGAGACTTGAGGGCGTAGCGGTCTTGACCTGAGCGAAGTCCTGAGACCCAGTAGGAGAGTGGGCACCTGGGGCTTCCGGGGGAGGGAGAACAGTAAGGAAGGGTAGAGGGACCTGGAAACTCAGTGGAGGAGGCGGCTGGATATTTTAAGATCTCCTGGCAGACAGGGCCCGAGGGAAGAGCCAGGGATGGGGGTGGGCAGGGATGGGAAGCAGCCTGGGGAAGGAGGGCTCTGTGGGTAGAGACACATGGGGTGTGTCTGTACCCCAAATGTACACACGCACCTCATTCTCCAGGGCTTCTCCTTGGAGCCTGTCTGCGGTCTCAGTCCTTCAACCTGGCACTCCAGACCAGGTCCCAGGCGGGGATGCAGGCAGAGCGGGCATCCCTGGGGGAAAGTGCTCCCCTACCCACTTTCCTTTGTTGCCCTGGTGTCACTTGCCAACTGGTAGCCTGGCAGAACCTCCTCCTGGGCCAGTTTCTCACAGACTGGATTCAAACCGCCCCTTAGATAACTGAGCGACAGGTGCCTGCTGCACCACGGGCCTGTTAGGGTTGTTTCATGCTCTCATTCAGCACGTTGAAAATAGGTAAGGCTAGTGGAAAGTTAGTGTCCACCCCTCCCTCAACCCAGTTGTTGTGGTGCTGCTGTGTTCTTTCCTGTGGGATCAGGAGGAATTCGGTCAGGCCTTGGAACCAGGGGTTGTGGAAGTTGAGAGAGCTCTTCCTGCTTTCTGTATCCAGATTGGTCTGAAAGGTGTAGTGTTGGCTGGTCATGGAGTTTCTGTCAGGGAAAGAATGGCTACAGAGTGTTACATTTTTATGTTATCCTTCCCTGTTTCCATCATCCTTGGTGGTACAGTATTCTTATTGCCAGTGCTTAGTTACAGCAGCAGGACTAGGCTAGGCTGCCCTTTTGGAAATGTTCTGCCCCTCTGCCTGCTTGCTGCCACTGCTTTCTTTCCTTTCTCTCTCCTTTCTCTTTCTCTTTTTTTCTCTTTCTCTGATGCATTATTCAGTGAGATGCGGAGAATCGCTTGAATGTTAGGTTTTCTATTAAGATTACCTTCCAGAGGAGAAGTTTGAGCACTTAACTGGTAAAACAGGTAATTGCGGGCCTTCAGCAGATGTTTTTGTCATTTACCTGAATTAAGGTATTTAAACACTTTGGCACAGCTCTTGTCTGGATTCTGATGACTTAGGTGATACAGTAAACACATGTGACTAAGGATGTTAAACTACCACGAACTGAATATCAAATTAGTCTGTGTCTTTAGAATTGTCCCCAAGGGTGTGTGTTATTCCTTGAGAAAGGAGTAGATTTAACTAAATCAAAAACATAGGAATCGGGCTTCCCTGGTGGCACAGTGGTTGAGAGTCCGCCTGCCGATGCAGGGGACACGGGTTCGTGCTCCGGTCTGGGAAGATCCCACGTGCCGCGGAGTGGCTGGGCCCGTGCGCCATGGCTGCTGGGCCTACGCTTCCGGAGCCTGTGCTCCGCAACGGGAGCAGTGAGAGGCCCGCGCACCGCAAGAAAAAAACAAAAACAGAAAAAAACATAGGAATCGTAGCAAAATCAATTTTAGTCTCAGAAAACCTTGAAACAAGATAATCTGCTTTGTCTGAATAGTTTTAAATTAACTAGACATTCTCTTTTGGGGGAAACAACTTTTGCTTGAAACCTTCAGCTGCTTTTAAAGTATATATTTCTCACATAATGTGCCATGGAAAAACTGATCAGGTAACAGATTTTGTGAGTACCAAATTTATGGACAAATACTGGACAACAGTATTTACAAAGCCCATTTCATGGATTGCCAAAGCAAAGACGACAGTTTATTTCTTAGAGGAATTTTGCATAGGTCTTTTTGGCTTTTAAAATTGGTAACCATAGCCCTGGATAGTAATATTTCTTACATTGTCATCCATAAATAGGGTTGGAATCGGAACTGTTCTTAAATTGTTGTTCAGTAAGTATCGGATGCACACTTACTCTTGAAGTTATAAGAAAAGTTTGTAATTACTTGTAAATAATGATGATTTTCATTTATTTTACTTTAGGTGGTCTTTTAAATCTCATAAAGCATTTTTAGACTTAGAGTTAGTGCTGCACGTGTTCAGAATTAAGGATTAATCCCATGTGGAAAATTGAATCTGACAGTGTGTTTAATTAGCACTGAATGCAGTTTTCAGTTGTGAGGCTGAGAACTGCTCAAGAAATCCAGCAGAGTTCTGTGTGAGTTAAGTCGAGTTGGTAATGAAAGCATTGAGAGCTCAGAGCTGTACCGTGGAACGTGACAGGCGGGCCAGATCTACTGTGATATTTCCCTTTTCTAGCAGTTTTGTCAGAATACCACCCATCTAGTGTAGCTGGCTACCTCTACCTTTGCATTCTTGTTAAACCTAAATAAGACAGCTACTGGGTTTTGGTGTAATACTTGATTTCCCATCAGGAGTTCTATTTTAATAAGCTTTTGGCATAAATGTTAATAGCTGAATTCCTTCATCTGGAGAATATCAGGAAATTGGAAGCCTGATTGGAACCCCATCGAACTCAGTTAGTGGTGGGTAACAATATGAAGTGCTGGTTACTGATTCTCTGTATTGAATAAGTCCCGAGTACTTGATATCTTGTCCATTCCTCACAGTAATCCCGTGAGCTAGGTATTAATGATACCCATTTTGCTGATAAGGAAACGAAGCTCGGGGTGCAGTTACTGGTGTAGGATCCCCAGGGTGGTGAGTGGTGGTGTCTGGCTAGGAATGAGGGCTGCCTGGCTCCCAGGCCGTGCCATTGCCCCATGGTAGGGCATACCCGAGCCTGGGGAGGTGCTCGTGGTGGCAGACCTAGCCTGATGCAGCCGCTCAGCAGTGGGGCCTGCTGGCGGAGACTGGGTTCTGCCATTCTTTACGCTGTCGCCTGGATCCTGCCCCTTTAGTTTGGGTCCTAGTCAGATTGTGGTTTAGGGCCACATTCTTTAGACCTTGCAAAATTACTTGCTCTGGAGTGGGGAGGCCGAGGAAGTATCTGGTCCAGTGTCATGGGGATGGTAATGATAACCCAAGCCATGTCTCTCAGTAATCTCTTCCAGGGGCAACAGATAGCTTGGGAAAGGCAACAGAGCCCACGTCAGCCATAGGGGGCAGCATAGGCAGCCCCAGTGCTGCCAGATGAAAAATAACCCATTAACACCACCCAGGTAGGAGACCCCTGCCCTCTCAGGTACGGCTATGACCAGATTCAGAATGGTTCTGGTCATACCCAGGCCAGCCTCTGTTGCCTGCACCCCATCTCTGCCCCCCTGGTCTCCAGGCCCTTCCAGAGTGAACGTTAGCCCCCAAGGCCTGTCTGTCCCTTGAGCTTAGGTCCCAGAAACACAAGCTGCCGGAGAGAATCTGGTGTCATTGCCTCAGGGACTGGGGTGCACCTGCCACCACACACAAAAAGCAGGAGAGTGGGGCTCGTGGGAACCTGTAGTTGAGTTTGAAGCAGTCCTGACAATGATTGCACCTCAGCAGCACTTCCCGTGTACTCCCCGGTGGGATTGACTGGAGGCGGACCCTGGGAAAGCAAGGCACAGGAGTTCTCCTTTTACAGTGTGCCTGCTGTTGTTTTCTTAAAGACCCATCTCAGAAAGGCTCTCAACTGCAGGCGAGACCTGATTTCAGTATATTTTAAGGAAAACCTTTCAAATGACAGAACTATACTATCTGTGTTCCAACCACACGTACATTAGGTACCTTTAAAATTTTTGAAGTGTGGATTTTGAATTTTCATTTTATCCATTTTAGAGCTAAAAGTGAACTCACCAACATCAGAGCATAAGTTAATTCCTAGTAGAGATTTTTTTCCTCAATATGTTCTGTTTCTGAATTTTTTAAAGTTTTATTTTATATTTTGTCTTTTGTCTGGATCTACCAATGTGTGTATTTAGAATGATCAGAACAAATACATCACATTTAAAAGCATTTTCAAATGATCCTTTAAAATAGTTTTTTCATGTGAGTGTAATTGGTGTTCTCATATGTGGTTATGGAGGTAAGGAGACAAAGATCATTGATCTGGATGAATAACTGAGCAGTCCTAAAAAGTAAGAGAAACGTGTAGAAAGGGTATTTGTAAACCTCGTATTCATTCCTTATTTTATAGTCTATATTTTATATTCATTATTCTATATTCATTCTTTATTCATTCTTTATTAGTAGATCAAAAGTCTGTGAACCTTCAGATCAGGGATTGCAGATGGTCTTGTAAGGAGCAGACACATACATGTGTGAATACCGTCTAAGATAGAGGATAGAGGGTCTGTCAGGGAAGGATCAAAACAGCCTGCGCACCCCACCCTCCCACCTGTCATTGACACGTGGCACTGAACCCAGAGTGGCAAGTCTTCCCCGTTTCCCAGAGAACCCACAATTCCCTGTCCTATGTGAAGTCCAGAACCAAAGTCAGACTGTGTGAGACAAATGACACCTGCTTCCACTTTATGACCTTGCTTTCTGTTCTTAAAAGTTTAATCACAGAAGGATAACATAGAAGACATTATAGATACATTTGATAACTAAAAGGAATAGTACGTATTCCAGCTAGAAGGAGGAGCCCTCCTTTTCGACTGGTTTTAGTCGATTAAGAAGGTCGTGGGGGCTTCCCCGGTGGCGCAGTGGTTGGGAGTCCGCCTGCCGATGCAGAGGACACGGGTTCGTGCCCCGGTCTGGGAAGATCCCACATGCCGCGGAGCGGCTGGGCCCGTGAGCCATGGCCGCTGAGCCTGCGCGTCCGGAGCCTGTGCGTCCGGAACCTGTGCTCCGCAACGGGAGAGGCCACAACAGTGAGAGGCCCGTGTACTGCAAAAAAAAAAAAAAAAAAAAA
>NW_006787698.1:244391-284237 GCF_000442215.2 Lipotes vexillifer | reverse complement strand
AAAAAAAAAAAAAAAAAAAAGAATGTCGTGGGGTTTTGCGTATATGTTAAGAAGATAATACCAGTTTTTGTCTTCATCATGGCTCTGAGCTGTTCAGATAGCTTATTCATCTAAGGTGAGAAACGCTGTCTAATTCAAAACAAAATTAGGAAGCTTTGACAAAGCGCAGGGATTTTTTGTTTGTTTCTTTTGTTTTTTTGTATGTCTGTGACACCTTAAATCTGAAGTGTGCTCTTTACTCATAGGGTATTCTAGAATCTTGGTAGGAAAAGCTTTTGCTACCACCCAAGGTCTAACTGGTGGGTAATTGTTCCCTTGTTCTGTCCCTTGTACTGCGGTATCCGCACACCAGCTGGGAACTGACATTCTCTGCCACTCCTTTTCTCTTATACTTGCGTTAGAGGGTAATTCTAAGCTTGCCAGACTTTTCTAGCTAGAAACTTCATTTGTAAATATTTGGGGGAACAGGACTTCTTTTTTTGGTACATATTGTGCTTTGGGCAGGTTTTCTTTCCCCCCAGAGGTAAGTTGCATTTGCAGCACATCACTGTCCACTTGCATATTTAAATTAACTGTTGACTAAGAATTGAGAATTGCTTCACTTTGGTTCTCTAGCGCTTTGTAGTTTGGAAAGTCACTTTTGTTGACTTAGGTTAACTCCCTGTGAGTTTTGCTCTCTGGGAACAGAATGGACTATAATGTCCAAGACTCTTGGAATGAATGTTTTTAAAATAGATTTTATTTATTTATTTATTTATTGGCTGCGTTGTGTCTTCCGTGACTGTGTGCGGGCTTTCTCTAGTTGCCGGGGGCTTCTAATTGCAGTGGCTTCTCTTGTTGCGGAGCACAGGCTCCAGGCACACAGGCTTCAGTAGTTGTGTCACACGCAGTAGTTGTGGCGCACGGGCTTAGTTGCTCCGCAGCATGTGGGATCTTCCTGGGCCAGGGCTGGAACCCGTGTCCCCTGCATTAGTAGGCGGATGCTTAACCACTGCGCCACCAGGAAAGCCTGGAATGAATGTTTTTAAAAAAGCCAGTGGCTTCTTTTAAATTTTGAATGTCATTGCTTGAATCAGGGTTGGTGGTTCGACGTCTGTTGTACTTGCTCATGAGAAACTCACACTGGCTGTCCCCAACCTCCCTCTGTTGACACAAGAAGCCCATGTGCTAGACCAGCATAGATGTTGCTGTGGAGGTTTTTCTGCCCCTTAAAGCAGCAGGAGAGGGCTGGAACCACGGATGAGCCCTCGCTGTGCCCAGAACAGCATTTCACCTATTTGGTTCATGGCAGCAAAAAGGCACGGCCGTATTGATCCTGGTTGGGCGTCCTCTCACTTGCACTGCTTCTGGGGAGGGCGGGTGTACATAATGCTTTCCTCTTTAGCTTAACCAGCATGTATCAACAAGATGGCATTCTTAAGCATCTGACCAGTGGGGCTAACTATGCAGCCACCTTCCGTGTGAGCACCACGTTCCTTTTCAGAAGGACGGAAGAGAATTCCAGGAGTTCCACTGCCAAACAGAACATGGCTCACTCTCAACGCTCAGGAAACTCCCGTCACCAGTCTCTGGAATCCCTGCTTCGGGAACACCAAGCCGCCCAGTGGCTCTGTCTTGAGGAGCTAGGCTGGCCCTGACTGGGAGCTGGAGACTCCTGACTACATTTTAAAGAAGGCTGCAGATGGGCGTAGGGGAATGAAAGTCTCCATCATCTTCCCAAGAGCCCAAGGATTTAGTTCATCAGATCCCTTTCCAGGATGTCTTCCGGGAGTACCTGGGTCTGAAATGGGTATTTAACATGGAGAGTGCATATAAGGCTTTTGTGGAAAAAAAAAACTTCTGTTAGAAAAATCAGAATTGTTATGGGAATGAATGTATGGTATGTTATACGTTTTGAATATAAAACCCTTGTGAACTGAAGTGCCAAATGAAGTCATCTCTCTGGGTGTATATGTATGCGTGTACCCACAAAATAACAAATGTGATCTTATTGCCAGTAAAACAGGTTTGAAAACATCCTCCCTGATGAATGTCTTGAGTGCGCATGTTAGCCTTGGGTGTCGCCTTTCACAGTGCACCGTCTAAGCTCCGAATGTTCCTCAACCCTGTGAGTAGTCACAGACGCACCTGGGAAACTGAGCTAGGTCAGGATGCTGGAGCCGAGGTTTTCTCCCCATAGCACTGCAAAGTAGGTGATCGTTGACGTTGCGATTTCCAAGTGCTAGGCACTCAGGTTTAACCCCTCCTTCTGGTTTAGTTTCTGCCATTGGGGTGGGGGTGGGGGTCCTTAGGAGGAGGGATGATAGATAAGTGGGTGAAGAGCTATGCCCTGGAAGGAAGAGTCCATGATTTAAAAAGAAAGCACTATGTAAGGTTTCTCAGCACTGTGATTCCACAAAAATCTTTCTTCCACTTGAATTTTTTTTCTCATACTCTAAATGTTTTGATTGTGTTTGTGTGCTCACTGAATGATTCTTTGAAAGCAGTCTGCAACAGAGATCATTGTTACAGCAAACCCAGAGTGACTTGTCTTTCCTCCTGACCATCCCTGTGACATTTCATCACCTGCCTGTAGATTCCTCAGATGTGTCCTTCTGAAGTGAGGTCTACACTCAAGGTGCAATGTGTCCTTACGATTGGCCTTTTAGGAGCAAGCAGAGCGTGTACCAGAGGGTTCCCTGGGTTGGGGAATGTGGCCTCCCCAGACGAGTCCCTTCCATCTCCGGGCCTCCGTGTCCCCATCAGTTAGGTGACTCACTGAACAAGCTCATATCCATGGGTCTTGCCAGCCTTGCATTCTCAAATCTTATCTAGACGATGCACCCAAAGAAGCCTGACTCCCCAAAACAAAATTCAGACCAAAAAGCCTGCGACCCAAAGACAAGGATGGCAGCCAGGACTTGTGAGTCTGTGTCACACAGACGTGCTTCAGTCTCACTCTTCCTGAGCCAACAGGTGCCGGTGCTTTCTCCCCAGCTTCCTGCCTCAGCTCTTCTCCCTGCCAGGCAGGCGGCACCCACCAGGCCCTTGTTGTCATGGGGACAGCGGCCCTGGGCCTTGTGGTGCAGCGGCACCCTCTCCCTGTGAGCAGCACGTGACTTCAGACAGCAGCAGCACAAGCTTAGGCCCCTTGCTTGAGGGGAGGCTTCACCGAGAGTAAATGTGTGACTCTGTTCTTCAACAGCCACTCCCAACTCCTTGCTCTTGGTCGGGGCTGAGAATTGGTAGCCTGCAGACCATGTTTGATTATCACACCAGCTCTCTTCGGCCTGTGCAGTGGGTTTTTTACTTGCTATATTTGAGTTAGGTGCCAGTATTTTAAAATTGGGAGACTTGCCAAACATTTCTGGTATCGTTTAAAATGGGAAGATCTGGCCACTCTCGGCTGCGTTGTGAGCTCCTGTGCGAGGCACTGTAGCACATGAGTTCTTGTTTGTCACGCCATCCCGAGAGGTAGGTGTTCCCATTTTACAGGTGAGTAAACTGAGGCGAGGAAAGACGAAGTGACTCGCTCAAGGCCCCGTGGTGAGTAGAGCCAAGATTGGAAGCCAGGTGGTGTGGCTCCTGTTCCCATGCCAGCTGCTGGACTGTGGCTGTCCTCCCAGTTCCTAAGCTTGAAACCCCTGTGAGCTCTTCCTTGATCTTGATCTTGGTCCTCAGTTCTCATGCAGAACCCTCGCGTCCTCAACCTCTTCTCTTAACCTTGCTCTAAGGGAGTGTCTCATTTGTGCCTGCAGGATTTTCATGCATGGAGGTGACTGACGACAGGGGCCGTCTTGCCATTGAATGAGGATTTATTACATTTTCCAAGAGAAGGGAACACGCCACGCCACACAGGGACACGTAAACTTTACCTTTAATCTCAGCAAATGCTTTTTGCTCTCCCATTCAAGGAGAGATTCTTAAGCTGGGGCCTGTGAGGCCCCAGGTGATTACCGGCAAAGCTGTGCCATTTCCAGGGAGTCACAGAGGGCCAGAAGTCACAGCTTTCATCTCATTCGTAAAAGGACCCAGAAAAAGGCTATTAGAAATTGACCTCTCACCAAAGGGAGCCGGAGAAGAGGTGTGGGGACTCTTCCTTCAGACTTGGGGCAGGGAGCCTGGGCGGGAGTGACAGCCTCTGCTGCTGACTCACCTTCCTGCCCCCTACCTTTAAACGTTAGGCTCTAATCCCCGATCCCCAACCCCGGGCACCCCGACCTTGCAGGTCTGAGTTTCTCAGATTGTTCTCTGTGAGGCTGTCCTGGGCGCTGTGGGGCATGGAGCAGCATCCCTGGCCCCCACCTACTCGATGCCAGGAGCCCCCCAAAATGACAACCACAGATGTCCTCAATATCACCCCGTTTCCCCTGGGGGCAGGATCACCCCAGGTGAGAAGCCCTGCTCTAGATTACCTAGGTTTTGACAACCATATGGGCCATGCCTGAGGAGTCTCTCCCATGAGCTATTTTTTGGCTAGCTCAACTCCTAAAACCTCGATGTGGTAGATTGGTTGCCAAAACACCCCTATCCTTTATGTTGTCCCTTCTTACATCCATGCCCTTTCCACTGTGACCATGCAGCTCTTCCCATGTAGAAATTATCAATACATCCATTTCCCTGGCCTCCGAGCCTGGGCTTCCTTGTGCTCCTCCTTGGCCCGTAGATTGCAGCGCAAGTGATACTGCCATAGACTGAAGGTTTATACACCCCCCGCCCCCCATTCGTATGTTGAAACCTAACCCCCAAGTTGATGGCATTAGGAGGTGGGGCCTTTTGGAGGTGATTAGGTCATGAGGGTGGGGTCCCTCGTGAATGGGATTAGTACCCTTTTAAAGGGACCTCAGAGAGCTCCCTCACCCCTCGTGCCATTTGAGGACACAGCGAGAAGATGGCTATCTATGAACCGGGATGCAGGCTCTCACCAGATACTGGTCTGCTGGTTCCTTCATCTTGGACTTCCCAGTCTCCAGAACTCAGAAATTTCTGTTGTTTATAAGCCACCCAATCTATGGTATTCTGGTGTAACATCTGTTCGAGCTGCCAGTCCTGTTCATGCCTGTTCTAAGGCTAGACCTCCAGAGCCTTTGCACACGTCCTCTCCGTCTTGGGGGACCCTGCCACATGAAGGGCCCCCAGCTGGACCACTGGAGGAGAAGCTACTACAGGGAGGAGGGCTTCAGTGCCCGCTGGACAGCCAGCTGCCCTCCGGAAGTGGAGCTGCCTGCTGCTGACCTCAGATGCAGCCCAGCCCAGCCTACAGAGTTAGGAACAAAATAAACGATGGCTGTTTTAAGCTGGGGATCAGCAAGCCTTTTCCTAAAGGGTCAGAGAATATATATTTTCCACTCCATGGGTGTCTTAGTTCAGGCTGCTGTGAGAAAGTACCACAGACTGGGTGGCTTGTAAACAACAGGAGTTTATTCCTCTGGAGGCCTGCGATCAGGGTGCAGGCAGGGTTGGGTTCTGGTGAGAACCGTCTCTGGGTTGCAGATGCTGACTTCTCGCTGTGTCCTCACCTGGAGGAGAGCGGAGGGGGGAGGCAAGCTCTCCTGTGACTTTTATAAGGGTACTCGCCCCGCCACGGGGGCCCCACTCTCAGAGCTCATCTAATCCTAGTTACCTCCCAAAGGGCCCACCTCCTAACACCATCACATTGAGGGGTAGGGGTTGAACATAACAATTTTGGGGAGACACAAACGTTCAGTCCACAACAGCGGGCTACACTGGGTCTGTTGCAGCTACAGAGCTCGGCCACTATAGGACAAAAGTGGCTGAAAGCAATACATAAACAGTTGGGCATGGCTATGTGCCATCAAAACTTTATATTTTGACACTGAAATGTGAGTTTTGTATAATTTTCACGTGTCATGAAATAGTGCTCTCTTAACTTTCTCTAAATGCAAAATTCATTTTTTGCTCATGGGCTGTGCAGAAAACAGGCATTGGGCAGATGTGGCCATACTTGGCCTAGCCTTCTTTTAAATCCCTTCCATTTCTCCCTTTATCCCTTCCGTCTGGGCTCCGTCTGGGCTCCACCGTGCTGAGCCCTCTCCTGAGAAGGGCACGAGTCCCATGACACGTGCACCCTCCCCAGCTTGAGGGCATCCATGCTCCACTTCCACAGAGCTTGCTTAGCTAAATAAAAGCCAGGCAACACGTCATCCTCGCGGACCACAGACAGCTTTGTGTTGCCCTGAGCAGTTACTCAGGTGGGCCTACTGTTCCCTTTGGGGTCACAGCTACCACTTTGACCATAGTCATGAAACGTTTACTTGACTGCTTTGCAAGCCCCGTTTTGGGTGTCTGCAAAGCCCTCGACCACGGGGAGCTGACCTGGCTGAAATTTGCATAGGTGACCTGAAGTGGCCTCTGTGTGTCTCCTATCAGCTTTGCCCTCAGCTTCTCCCCTCTACAGCCATCACCACCTGTCTAGTTTGCTCGAGCCGCCATAACAAAACACCACAGACTGAGTGGCCTAAACAATGCATGTATTCGTCACAGTCTGGAAGCTGGACATTCAAGATCCAGGTGCCGGCAGGGTTGGTTTCTCCCGAGGCCTCTCTCCTTGCCCTGCAGATGGCTGCCTTCTTCCTGTGTCCCTGTGTGGTCTTCCCTCTGTGTGGGCATCCCTGGTGTCTCTTCTCATAAGGATACCAGTCCTATAGGATTAGGACCCCACCCTTATGGCCTCATTTAATTCTTTAAAGACTCTATCTCCAAACACAGTCTTATTGGGGTTAGGGCTTCATGTGAATTTGAGGTGGGGGCGGCCACAACTCAGTCCACAGCACCACCTTAGCATCCTAAAACAGGACAGATCTTGTGCTGAGATAACCGTGGTGACTCTGGATTGCTTACTGGATAAAACTCGGATTCTGCCTGGCATCCCAGAGTCCCGAGCCCACCATCCAGCCTCCTGTCACCCACCCCTCCTCTGTCCCTCAGCACACAGGGCCATCTTTCCCTGTCAGCCCCTGTGCTCTTTTCACTTTTCCACGTGTGTGCCAGGCCCTTCTCTCAGCCCAGGGGGCTGCATCTGAGCCCCTCTCTGGAATCCCAGTATTCTTCATAGGTGAGGCCTTTTCAGGCTCTGGGTTGGAGGGGGAGGCTCCTGCTGCCTGTTGGGCTGTCAGCACATCCATACTTCTTCCAGACCGTGTGTCTCTGTCTCCCCCGCCCCTCCCCCAGCGTCTCAGCTGTTTGCCCAGGAGAGGTGCTTCATCCTGTCATCTGAGTAGAAGGGGGCAGGGGTGACCTCCGGTGAGATCAAGGGCGTTTCAGCATCCCACATAAAACTCAAAGCTGATATCTACCCTGACCCTGTACGCCTCACAGCCAATCAGTCTGCTCACAGCTGTGATGTTTGCAGACCCTCATAATAAAACTGACGGGAGTCACCCTGCAGGGCACGGGAACACCTGAGATCTCCCACCACTGAGTTAGATCAAGACCAAACGGCTTGGACTCCCAGCCATCTGTGGGCAGACTCTCCTTTTGTCCTTGACTTTGGTCTAGCTCAGCGGTCTTCAAACCTCAGGGTGCATAAGCATCACTACTCAGGGTCGTATACAACCAAAACATGTTCTGAATTCTTAGTTTATGCCCGCAAACGTGCTGTCTTGAGCCTGATCCCGAGTCACAGGGCAGCCTGCAGTGTCCCGGTGATCCTTCTGGAGTAGGGTCTGGACCAGCTGTAAACCAGCACATGACGCTGCCCATCTGCAGCTGGGGACTCAGAGCTGGTGCCCTGGGATTGGGCTTGTCCTAGACCAGTGGTTCTCACTCGGACAGTGTCTGGGGAAATCTGTGGTTGTTTGAACTGGGGACACATCTGGCATTGGGCGGGTGGAGGCCACGGATGCTGCTTCACAGCCCAAAGTGCCCAGGATGGTCCCCTACAGAGAGTGATCGGGCTGCAATGGCAGCATTGCCTGGATCGAGAAACCCTGCCCTAGACAGAACAGGCTGTTTGATCTCCTGGCCTGGGACAAGGTCAACAACTGCCCGCCTCACTGGTTCCCCAGGTGGGGCCCCCACCAGATGGAGACACAGCTTTTGACCTGAGCTGGGTCACTGCGGGAGCAGGTGAAGAAAGCCCCAAGCTTGTCTCTACTCCCTGAGGCCCTCGGCTAAAGGACAAGACTTGCCCTCCACCGCAGGAGACACTTTGCCTCAGCACCCTCAGTTGGCACCACTTGGTGCGCTGGGTCTTCAGGACTGGGGGTGGAGACCCTTCTGGAGATGGAGGCCATTGGCACTCTGGGAAGCCAGGCAAGAAGGAAAGCATCACTGCAGTGCTGATGGCCTCTTACCCAGCAGAGTCAGCAGGGCTCAGTCCAGAGGGTTCCAGGTCTGCGCTCACACTTGGACTCCAGCACTCCCGCCCTTGCAGCTTGGGCAGCTCAGACCCCTTTGTCGAGCCTTCTGAGTGGCTTCAACGGCATGGCTTTTTATTGTCCTCCCAAAGCCCATTCCATCCGTTTTCCTTGCCGGTTTGGGTTGGTCCACACCTCTCCCATGTGACTCAGGAGAAGGTGGCCCCAGCTCCAGGTTAAATCCTTATGGATCTGAGGCAGCCATCCTCACCCAATTCTCCTCAGCTGTGCCCTGTTTGGAGCAGGTCGTGTGGGACCCAGGCTGGACAAGAAGCCATGAGGGGAAGCTGGCACAAGAAAGCATATACAGAACATACGTAGAACATGTGAAACTGTAGAAAATGGGGACTAGCATGTGGTGGTTTAAAAAATATTGCCATAAATTCTCATATTCAGTATTCATTAAGAGAATTCATATTCCATATTCCCATAAATAAATTCACTCCTCCCTTCAAAAGATGGTGCTTAATCCTCTCCCCTTGAGGGTGGGGTGTATTTAGTGGTTCACTTCTAACGTAGAATGTGGCAGAAGTTATGCCATGTGATGTCTGAGGCTCATAACAAGGATAGCTTCCACTGGTCCTTCCTCTCTCTCTCTCTGGCATCTCTCATTCTGGGGGAAGCTGGTCGCCATGTTGTAAGAACACTCAAGCAGCATTGGGAAAGCACCAACCATGTTAAGGAGCCATCCTGGAAGCAGATCTCACTACCCCAGTCAAGCCTTCAGATGATGCTGTCCTATCCAACTTCCGTTTTTTTGTTTTTGTTTGTTTGGGTTTTTTTGGCCGTGCTGTGCAGCATGGGGAATCTTAGTTCCCCGAGCAGGGACTGAATTCGTGCCCCTGCATTGGGGGCGTGGAGTCTTATCCACTGGACCGCCAGGGAATTCCCCCAGTCGACTTCTTATTGGCAACGTCTTAAAGACTCTGAGTCAGAGCCCATCCACGCCACTCTTAAATTCTGACCGACAGAATCTGTGAAGATGGTAAATATTTATTATTGTTTGCAGCCACATCATTGGGGGTAATTTTTTAAATTGAAGTATAATCACTTACAACATTCTATTAGTTTCAGGTATGTAACATAGTGATTTGATATTTTTATACATTACAAAATGATCACCACAATAAGTCCAGTTATCATCTGCTACCATGCAAATTTATTGCAATATTATTGACTATATTCCCCATGCTGTATATTACATTCCTCAGACTTACTTATTTAAGGACTGGAAGTTTGTACCTCTTAATCTCCCTCACCTATTTAACTCATCCTCCCAACCCCCTCCCTTCTGGCTACCACCAGTTTATTCTCTGTATCTATGAGTCTGTTTCTGTTTTGTTATGTTTATTCATTTGTTTTATTTTTTAGATTCTTCACATAAGTGGGATCATGTGGTATTTGTCTTTCTCTGTCTGACCTATTTCACTCGGCATAATACCCTGTAGGTCTATCCATGTCACAAATGGCAAGATATCATTCTTTTTTGATGGCTGAGTAATATTCTATTGTGCACGAGTACACGTGCATGCACACATATGTGTGTGTGTGTGTGTACCTAAGTATCCGTCATTAGACGAATGGATAAAGATATATATCTCCTTTACCCATCTTCTTTATCCATTCATCTATCAGTGGACACTTAGGTTGATTCCATATCTTGGCTCTTGTAAATAATGCTGCAGTGAACATAGGGGTGCATAATTTTTTGAATTGGTGTTTTTGTTTTCTTCAGAAAAATCCCCAGAAGTGGATTGCTGGATCATATGCTAGTTCTATTTTTAATTTTTTGAGGAAGCTTCATACTGTTTTCCATAGTGGCTGTACCAATTGACATTTATTGGGGGTAATTTTTAACTCTGCAATAGAAACTGATATATAATATAAATACTTACCAATAGTAAAATGGGCAAATGAAGCATAGTCAAACAAATGAATAGCCTTCACAGTTTGAGAGGCCCAGGGCAAAAGTACAAGTGGAAGCCAGCATGCCATGTCTAAATATTTCAACATTATAGACCAAGCTGGCAAAAGTTAAATACAGTATGTTCTGTCCCACCTACCTTAACAAATATACCTTTCTAATGACCAAGAAGAAGAAAAAGAGTGATGCTAGGTTTACAGTTGTCAGAACATCAAAGGTTATCATTACTGTGCGTGTCTGGGCATTCTGGTGATGGGCTGATGATGTTTGAGTGTCTTAAATAAAATAAAAACATACTAATTCATAAATGATTATATATTCTGTAAAATGTATTTTAGGTGCTTTCAGTTCAGCATGAATGATGTTTGTGTAATCAAGATTTTCATGTCATTTGAGTTTTGTTACAATAATGACCCTGTCATGGGCTGACTTGTGTTCTCCTAAAATTCATATTTGGGTGTTAGGTATTGGGGGTTAGGACTTCATTGCTAACTAAAGAATGTGACTGTATGAGATGGGGTCTTTAAAGAGATAATTAAGGGAAAATGAGGTATTAGGGTGGCCCTGATTCAATATGACTGGTGTCCTTATAAGAAGAGATTAGGACATAGACACACATAGAGGGAGACCATGTGAAGATGCGAGGGGAAGATCCCTGGGACCCCGGCGGGCCAGGACCCCACCTGCGATTGGGCTGCTCCCACCCACCATTTCCCAAACACCTGACTGTAGGCCATACTAATATTTCCTGAGCTACCTACTATGTGCCAGGCGCCACTGTCGTGCCGGCAAATAGCTTGGGACCCACCTCAGTTCCTGTGGCTTCTTGTTGGTTGAAGGATTGCATCAGGTGGTGCTGGGAGGGAAAATCAAGCAGGGTGAGGGGGCAGAATAACGGGTTACAGGGCCCTGATGCTCTCCAACGGGCTCAGGAAGGGCTGCAGAAGGAGGTGAGGAAGGGAGCGAGCAGGTGTGGGAGGGGATGGGGGCAGAGGGCCTTGGGAGGGTTCTGAGCAGGAGGCTGACCTGGTCAGGTCTGTACTTTGAGCGGACCCCTCTGGCTGCCGGGAGGACGAAGAGATGCTGGCTAAGAGGTGGGCAGGGGCGATGCAACGGGTCTGCTTGACCCTCAGCAGCGCGCTTCCCTCTCCCTGGCGAGTCCCTCAGCCCCCAGGATGGCCTGGATAACACTCCCTCCAAGTTGTTCCCATTTCTCCATGGCCCTCCCCACTGGGCAGTGAGCCACTTTGGGGGGCAGGAATGACACTGCAGGCATCACATGTGAGTCTAGCATTGGCCCAGAATGTGTGCGAAGGTGCCAGTGGACAAATGCTGCCAGCCGTCGTCCCTCTATACTCAGGTCTGCCTGCCTCTGAGCTGCGCACACGCCTTGCCTCATCCCCTGCGGCAGCGGTCCCCAACCTTTTTGGCACCAGGGATCAGTTTCGTGGAAGACAGATTTCCCACGGCCAGGGTGGAGGGGATGGTTCAGGAAATAATGCAAGCGACGGGGAGTAGCAGATGAAGCTTCACTCGCTCTCCTGCCCGCTGTGCACCCCCTGCTGTGCGGCCCAGTTCCTAACAGCCCGCAGACCAGTACCGGGCTGTGGCCCGGGGGTTGGGGACCCCTGCCCTACAGGGTTTGTGGGAACTTCCTTCTTTTAAAAATAGTAGAGTTGATATACAATATTGTATTAGTTTCAGGTGTACAGCAAGGTGATTCAGTATTTTCTTTAAAGATCTTTTCCGTTATAGGTTATTATAAGATACTAAATATAGTTCTAAATATAGTGCTCTACAGTAGGCCCTTGTTGTTTATCTATTTTCCATATAGTAGTGTGTATCTGTTAATCCCATATTCCTAATTTATTCCTCCCTCCCCTCCCCTTTGGTAAACATAAGATTGTTTTCTATGTCTGTGTGTCTGTTTATGTTTTGTAAATAAGTTCATTTGTATTATTTTCAGATTTGACATACAAGTGATATCATATAATATTTGTCTTTAACTTACTTAGTATGAGAATCTCTAGGTCCATCCATGTTGCTGCAAGTGGCAATATATTCCACATATAAGTGATATTATGTGATACTTGTCTTTCTCTGATTTACTTCACTTAGTATGATAATCACTAGGTCCATCCATGTTGCTACAAGTGGCATTATTTTCTTCTTTTTTATGGCTGAGTAATATTCCATTGTATATATGTACAACATCTTCTTTATCCATTCCTCTGTCGATGGATGCTTAGGTTGCTTCCATGTCTTGGCTATTGTAAATAGTGCTGCAGTGAACATTGGGGTGCATACATCTTTCTGAATTAGAGTTTTCATCTTTTCTGGATATGTATCCAGGATTGGGATTGCTGGATCATACGGTTGCTCTATTTTTATTTATTAATTTATTTTAATTTTTAAAGTTTTTGGCCGTTCCACACGGCTTGTGGGATCTTAGTTCCCCGACCAAGGATTGAACCCTGGCCCTCAGCAGTGAAAGCGCCGAGTCCTAACCACTTGACCACCAGGGAATTCCCATCTATTTTTATTTTTTAAGGAACTTCCATATTGTTTTCCATACTGGCTACAGCAATGTACATTCCCAACAACAGTGTAGGAGGGCTGTAGGAACTTTCTTATATGATTCTTATTGGTATTGGGCTAAACTCTTTGCCAATACCCTTCCCCGACAAACGGGCTTTTGCATTTGAGGACTGTGTACTGGGTGACTGATATTTAGCAGAGTAAGGAGCGCGGGGATCAGAAAGATCTGGGTCTGAATCCGGCACTTGTCACCTGTCCTCAGAGTTTCATCTTCTAGACAGTGGGGACAGACCAACAGATGGACATACAGACAGCTGGCAGTGCCTTCTCTAAGGGCAGGAAGGTAGGGATGACGTGAGGCAGACAAAAGGCCTCAGCTCTGGGCTTCCTGCAGAACGAACCACAGCAAGAGCTTGTTCTTATAGGTAAAGAGTTCTTAGTTTAGCGTTAATCGACCTTCCATGATTTTTCTAAACTGTGAAAATGGGGACCAGGCTGGCTCCGAGCACTCAGGGTTGCTGTGAGATTGTGTTAATTCAATTCATGAAAAGCGCTTCCAATGGCGCCTGTGCTCACAGAAGAAAGTTCTTGGACTGGAGGCATCCAAGTGGCTGATGTCTAGTGTCAGGTGGCATTTTTGTGCTCAATGCAGGTTCTCGAATGCCAGGGTCTAACGCTGCTGGGTGGTCTGTTTATCTGTGGTTCTAGCGCCCAGCCTCCGATGGCTTTTCCCCTCCCAGCTGCTGGAACCAGCTTAGCCGTGCAGCCTGCTTCTGGACTGGGCCCTGCCTTGATCCCGTTTCCCGAGGCCGCCCAGCCACCCAGGCCCATCACTCCAGCGGGGTACAGCAGGTACCAGCCCCAGCCCGGCCAGGACCTCGGTTACGGCGGCCAGCCCCAGGAGCCTGTGCTGGCGGCCACCACGGCTCCCTCCTACCAGGTATCAGCCCGACTTTTCTCTGCCCAGCACCAGACCTTCCTTGAAAACGCAATCCAGACAGGCCATCACGCTCCTGATGCTCCCATCCCTGCCCTTAGAGGGGATGGAACTTTCCCCTCTTTCCCGGGCCTTTCCGGTGCTGACGATGCCCCCTTCCTGACCCCGAGCTCTGGGACCGCAGATCTGGTAGCTGTGTTTCCACATGGAATCGCCAAGGCGTCCCGCGCTCCATGTGGCCCAACCGCCTGAGCCTCTGTCACCCACAGCTTGTTCCTGATTTGCTCGGCCAAGCTCGTACCCACTTGGCTCCGTCCCCTCCCTCCTTTACTCCCCTTTGCTTCCCCAGGACCTCTGGGACTTCTCCCAACCTCCCATCCTGAGTTCCTGCCCTGCTCCCAGGGCCTCTTCCTGGCCTCTTGGTTCCATCCTCACCTCCATGCAGTTAGTCCCTGGTCCACCCAACAGCTCATATCTCCCTGTGAACCAGAATCCAGCCGTGCTCCCTGCTGCCCCAGCCCCTCCCGGTGCCCCCGGCCCCACCTGCCCCCCAGCCCCTCCCCTGGTGCTCTGAACAGCTTCCGGGTCTCCTGCCAGCCCACCCGCTGACCCCCACCAGGGCCTCTGCTCCCTGCCAACCCAGCCAGGAGCCCTGTCCCCGGTCTCCGCACGCTTGCCTCCTCCTCCGAGCCGTCCCCGGCAGCCCTTGTCCCGTTGCATGTTCCTCAGAGCACTTTTGCTATCAGACATTAGCATCAGTTTTGAGGGAGCAGGCCACATCCCTCTCCCTGGTCGTTGCTTCCCCAGGTCCCAAAACAGAGCAGGAGCTCGGGAACCACATGGATGCAGGCCTTTCAGGGGGCGAGGAGGGGGCCTTGCCCCACCCTGAGCACCTTTCTCCTGCTCTGTGTTCCCCATGGAAACCCTCTTGCAGGACAGTTACAGCTATGGACCATCGACAGCCGCTGGTGGCTACGAGAACAAACAGGACCTGCCACCTGCTGCTGGCCAGCCTCAGCTCCCAGCCATGGCCACGGCCACGCTCTGCCCACCAGGTGGGTGGGTCTCTGCAGGGTCAGGGCAGGGGCAAGGGGGCCTCGCTTACACAGGAGGGACCCCAGGAAAGTCAGGTTTCAAGCACTTCAGGTTCACAGAAGGTGCAGCAGAAGGTACGCCCTGAAGTCTCCACTAGTCAATGGGCTTGTGTGTGCGAGAGAGAGGGGCGGAGAGACCCAGACAGAGAGATGGGGGAGAGACGAAGGTGGGGCTGGAAGTGTTTTCCAAGGAGGTGGGTTCTGCTGAGGACTTGGAGTTTAGAGATTGGGAGAGCCCGGGGCTCCGGCCTCCAGCGCAGCTCAGACACCTGGGCTTCACAGCCAGTTGCGCCCAGGCCGTGCCAGCTCCTGGCAGCCGGGCTGTCGTGTTGGTCACACTTTCTCTGCTCCCTGGGCCCGGTGTCACAGGAGTGGCTCTGCAGAGGCTGTGCTTGCTCTCCAGGGCCCCAAGGAGCCTACGGTGGCATTGGGTACAACCAAGCTCAGCCCCTGCCGCAGGTGCCCACCGCCGAGGCGGGGCAGCTGGCCAGCACTTCGCCCTCCACCTCCACCTACCCTCTGGCGAGCAGCGCTCAGCCCGTGGCCTCCTCCCTCTCCACGCTGCCTTCCTCATCCTCTTTTGGCCCGGCCTCCGCCCTGTACACTGGTAAGATGGTGGTTTCCCCCGCAGGCATGCAAGTGTAGGCTGTTCCTTTTATTTGCTGCCGAAATAAATGTGGTCATTTCCTCAAAACCAACCCATCTCCCTCTCTCATTTTTCTCTCCGCTTCTTAGGACCAAGCTGCCCGGGCTATGACGCATCCCTGTACTCAGCGGTCAGTCCTTACTATCCCCCGCTGCTCCTCCCACAGATGCGGCCACTCCCGCTCCCAAAGCCTGTGGACTCGTCCCTGTGGGGCGGCTCGGGAAGCAGTCCCAGTGCCCATTGCACCGACAGCTTCGCCAAGAAGCTACCAGTTGCCACCAAGCTGCCGAAACCCAGGGGTGGCCCCAAGCAGCTCCCGCTTCACTATTGTGACATCTGCAAGATCAGCTGTGCTGGTCCCCAGGTCAGCCAACCCCGCCCCACGCTGGGCAGGCCCCAGACCTTCCTGCCCCCACGGGTGGGAGAGCCCTCCCTTGCCCCCTATGACCGGCCAGAGGTCAGGGTCGTTGCCTGCTCAAAAGAGATCTGTTATTAATTTGCAACGCCAAGTGCGCATCAGCATAACCTTAAAACTGCCTGGTGTTCTTGTGAAAGACACGAGAGCGGGCCCAGCGCTGGTTGTTGGCCGCAGAAGCGTGGTCTTGCACCCTGAGGCCATCTGCAGCAGGGAGGCCCTCAGAGCACCCTCCTGGACACGAGGGCCAGTAGGCACGGCTGGTCACAGTGCACCTTTGCTGCAGGGCCATGTAGGCAGAGCCGTGCAGACAGGACCGTGTAGGCAGGGCCGCAGGTGGGTAAAAGTAGCATGTTCGTGCACGTGTGCAGGCGAGTGCACCGCTGTCTAAGCAAAGGACCTCCCCAACCACGCTCACAAGTGACCCACCTCGCTCCCTGCAAAGATCATCAGACGCTAGGGCTGGTCCTCACAAAACACCCCGTGTGGATTTTGTCTTGTTCTTAGTACTCTGAGAGAAAGCTGGCACCATGGAGGCATGCAGAGACTCCAAATCGCAGGCTATAGAGGTGTGGGAGGAGCCCAGAACCCCTCATTCAGCCCAGACTTCCCTAGCAGAGGGACGAGGGCCGGGTGGCCCGCACTCAGGGCTGCATCGTGAGGATTCTTGGTTCCTCTCACCAGTCCAGTACAAGGTCTGCTCCTGTGATTCTAGACTCTTCGCGGCATCACATTGAGCAAGGGTGTGACGCTTCCCATGGCCATGGGGTGTGACGGAGCGTGGGCACGTGAGCATCACCCGAGTGGGTGTCGAGGCCTCTCTGAGCCTCGTCTCCCCGTGGGACCGGGTTTCCCCAAGCGTGTCACCGCTCGGCATAGCATCTGGCACGCAGACATGTCAGCTCCAGTTGTTCCCAGCTTTTTGGTAATGTTAACAGCGCTTGTTCGTTGGACTCTTCATTGAGGTAGTGGTGGTTTCACAGGTGGTTGTAAGAAACACCGCGGAGAGGCCCACGTGCCCTCACCCAGCGCCCCGAGTGCTGACGTTTGGCCAAACTACAGTCACTATCACAGCTGGCATGTTGGCCTTGAACCCGTCCACTGAGTCAGAGGTCCCAGGTTTTACCGGTCTCACTTGCACCTGTGTATGCCTGTGTGCACGTGCGTGTGCGTGCGTGTGGTCTGCTCCGTGCGAGCTCATCGCCTGCCCAGGCTCGCACATCCGCCTCCACCACCGAGATGCCGGGTGCTTCTGCAGAGCCCCCATGCTGCCGTTTCCTGCTCACCCCTCCCGCGCCCACCCACCGCCACTTGAGACACGGTTAACGTGGAAGCAGCCACGCACGGCCTCCATGTGCATCGGAAGGACTTGGTGGGCGTGGCCTCCCCGCAGCGGGGGCAGCACTTCTGCCTCTTTTCCGGGCACCTGTCTTCGAGTCCAGGACGGCACAGTTGGCGGTGCGGTCTCCGTCCTGGCCGAGCGAGGGGCCGCCAGGGCGGCTGTGGGCTTCAGGAGCCGCGGGGCACCAGGCAGGCCTCCTTCTAATGCTCCTCTGGGCTTTTTCTCATTGCACATGTGGTCCGTGTCTGATGGAGAGTCAGGCATCGGGATGGCATAAACTGTGAACGTGTGTTCTTTCTACGGGCTCACGCTCTGCGAAGTGTGTTCTGACGTAGTTTACTATTGGCGCCTTGGTGTATATCCTTCCAGTCTTGTCTCCGTCCCACAGGCTTTGACGTCACGTCCGTGTGCGCGTGCGTGTGCGTGTGCGTGTGTTCTGTGGCTTAGGTAAAAACACAGATTCCTGGGACTTCCCTGGCGGTCCAGTGGTTAAGACTCGCCGCTTCCACTGCAGGGGGCATGGGTTCAATCCCTGGTCAGGGAACTAAGATCCCACATGCCACCACAGCCAAAGTGTTCTGACGTAGTTTACTATTGGCGCCTTGGTGTATATCCTTCCAGTCTTGTCTCCGTCCCACAGGCTTTGACGTCACGTCCGTGTGCGCGTGCGTGTGCGTGTGCGTGTGTTCTGTGGCTTAGGTAAAAACACAGATTCCTGGGACTTCCCTGGCGGTCCAGTGGTTAAGACTCTGCGCTTCCACTGCAGGGGGCATGGGTTCAATCCCTGGTCAGGGAACTAAGATCCCACATGCCACGAGGCACAGCCAAAAAAAAAAACCCCACAGATTTCTACATTCCGAGAGCACCCTTCCCACTCCTGTCCCTGCCCCCAGAGCCAGCCAGCGTCACCAGTGCCTTTGGTATTTTCCAGAGGCATTTCTATTCTATTGACTCTTGGCATGGTTAGAGGGCATTGGGTTAGCAGCCCCACTTTGCCTCATCTTAAGCCTTCCCAGAGACAAGTCAGGGCTGCCCTGTGAGAGCTCAGTCGTGTGCCAGACGCTGTCAGACATCTCGGGCACGCGGCGCGGGAAGCGTGGGTCTGTGCCTCGCGGCCACCTCCCCCAGGTGGACCCCGCGGTTTGGGAGCAGTGTTCTAACGGTGAAGTATGTCCCGCATCGTTCCGGTAGCACGCATCCTTGCTTGGCTTCTGAGGTCAGATTCTGAAAAGCCGGAATGTTCTTTCAAGCAGCCCCTGAAACTAAGTGTGTGCTCCTTTGAGGATGCTTGCTTAAGAAACTCACTGATTTTTAGAAAAAACAAAAGAGAAAGCAACCTTATGTCTTTCAGTCCGAGCTTCTGAGTCTTCTCTCTGTTGACTGGGCTTTAAAAGGAGGCCGTGAACAGAGGGGTGGGGACATCAGGCCTCCCGTGAACTGCGGCGACAGGGAAGGCGCGGTGCAAGGTGGGCACACACCCCCCTCAGGCCGCCCTCGCTCTCTGCCGGCAGACCTACCGCGAGCACCTGGAAGGGCAGAAGCACAAAAAGAAAGAGGCGGCTCAGAATATGGGCATCCAGCCCAACAGCAGCCCACGAGGGGTGCAGGCGCAGCTGCACTGCGACCTGTGTGCCGTGTCCTGCACGGGGGCGGAGGCCTATGCCGCCCACATCCGGGGGTCCAAGCACCAGAAGGTAGGAGCCCCTCACAGGCCCCGGCCCACTCGGGACCCAGAGGGGCCTCCCATGACACGGCGGGTGGGCAGCCACCCACGAGAAGTAGCTTTCCCTGCAGGCCCACGCGTCCTCCTTCCTCCAAAGCCAAACCCCTTCTGCCAGTTATAAAAGTCACACCTGCCCCTGGACAGAAGCATGGAGCAGGGCAGCTCATACCCAGACCCCAGAGGAAACTGTTCTTGGCCTTGGGTGTGTCTGCATGTATATATGAACCAGAGTTTATATGTTGATGAGATCAAATGGTATATTTCATTCGGGGTCCTTATTTATTAAAAATCAAATCAAAGTATAAGGTTTAATATTTTAATATCAAAGTTTTCATTGATACTAAATTATTTAATATCAGCATTTGTCATATTTATTACTATTTTAATATCAACGTTTTCCTGTGGGCTTAAAAATGCCTGTAGTATGTCACATTTTGAGGAAATGAATGGGCTCCTCCACCCGAGAGAAGGTAGAGCCCCTCTCCCTATGCCCTCTTGCTATAGTCCAGAGGTGCTTTTTGGAAATCAGCAAACCTTCCCCAAATGGCATCATGAACCTGCAAGGTGATGCTCACCTTTTGGGTGTGCGCTGAGGACAAGAGGAGAGGGAATTCCTGGCTAGGCGCCTGCTTTGAGCTGCACCATGAGGTTCAGAGTGAGAGGGTTAGGAAGGCCCCTGTCCCGTGGCTGCCTCTCTCTGCCTCGTCCGCAGAACCCCCTCCAGCTGCCCCAGCTCACCGTCCATGCTCCCTCTTGCCCCCGGGCCTTTGCTCACACCCTGCCCTTGGCAGCCCCCTTCCAGCCCCTGCTTCAGGCCGGGCCTCCCCGAGCGCCTGCCTGAGGATCTGTCTTCTCCCCCTGCTCATCAAGGGCCTCGTTCCCCAGCCCAGCTGGGACAGGCTCTCGAATGCCTGCGTGAACCCACAAAACCCACCAAGGAAGGAGCAGTGAGGCGTGGAAAAGGGGACACGCCAGCCTGGTGGTAGCAGGGGTGCAGGCGGGAGAGCTGGGCCCAGGCGGGGGGCGCTGCGGGTGTCACAGCTCGCAGGCTGGGACTCGTTCTGGGGTCAGGAGGCCCTGCAGCCAGCCCCGGGGTTGGGGGCACGTTTGAGCCGTGAGTGTCAGAGACTTAGAGCCAGAGAAGGTGTCTGAGACGGTCGTCAGTGCAGACTCTGGGTGTGGTGGAACAGTCCTTTCCAACGGGAACTTTTGCAATTAAGTGCCTTTGTTGGCGGTGGTGGCATGCCGAGGACAGGGCGGGTGACTGTATCCTAGGTGGATCTGTGTCCCTGGACGTGTATGTGAGTTCCTGCAGAATGTGGAGGTGTGTCTATGGACGTGTACACCCACGTATACAGGACATGGATCTGTGTCGTGGACATGTACATGTGTACATCTTAGCAGGCGGTCTGCACACACTGTGTCTCTACCTGGGGCTGGCACTGGGCTGGTGCTTGGCATGCAGAAAACAGCCGTGCTTCTCAGCGCAGGCGGTGGAGTTTGGAGGAAGGGGGTCTGTGTAAGCCAGCAGGGCTGTCAAAGTTATAGGTCCCCCATATGCAGGAGTAGTGGGGGCCTAGAAGCAGGAGACAGCTCAGGAAGGCCCTTCCCAAGGCATTTAAGTGGGAGCAGGGGAAAGGGGCAGGGTCCCCAGGGACGGGATAGACCACCGCCCTCACTTCCACAGTCTGCCAGCTTCCCCATGCCCGGTGAGGTGCTCTGCCTACCCCTGAGGAAGGTTGGCCAGGCCTGAGCAGCCCTTACAGGGGGCTGGGTCTGTTCCAGGTCTTAAAGCTGCATACCAAATTGGGGAAGCCCATTCCCAGCATGGACCCGGCGCCAGTGAATTCGGCCCAGGCCACCAGCACCAGCCAGCCGGCCTCCACCCCGCTCACCGCAGAGAGCCCCCCTGCGGCCCCTGACAGCCCCAGCATGTGTGCCCCAAGCAGGCCAGCGCCAGCCAGCAGACCAGCCGCCTCGAAGGCCTCGCACGTGGGTACGTGTCTCTGCGCTTCACAGCCCCTGCCCTGCCTCAACAAGCTCGAGCCTCAGAGACGGGATGGTCCGGTCAACGGTGTGCGTGCGGCCATCACTTCTGGGGAGGCAGGACCTATGAAGGGGGTAGTTCTCTCCGAGATCCGCGCCGGCGGGGTGCCTTCTGCCGCCTCTGGCCCACCCTGGGGAAGCGTGGGCAGAACCAGTGCAGCTTCCATTTCTTCCCGTGGAGCTTGGGACTGAGCCGCGTGCTGGCCACACTCGGGAAGCCAGCCCTAGGCCTGGAGAATCCCCTGGGCTGCCGCCTTCCACGTGCTGGAAGCATCCCCCTTCACACCGGGCACTCTGATAAGTGAGGGGGGCCCCGGGAAATCCAGGCAGGTTCCTCGCAGCCCCACCTCCAACCCTGCCTTCCCTCGAGCGTGTGTCACCCGCACCTGCTATGACCCCTGGGCAGTCACGGCTGCCGAGGGACATGCATTTCAAGGGTAAATAGGCTTACATGTCAGGCACTCACTCCACGTGCCTGATTCACCCTCCACAGCTCTAGGTTTGTCATTAGTCCCACTTTACAGATGGAAGAACCGAGGGGAGGTGGGGAAAAGCACTTGGCTCTGGACCACCTGGTGAGCGGTGGAGGTGGGATTCCAACCCAGTCTCTGCTCACCACCACCACGCTTTGTGTGGGAGGCGGGGCCTATTTTATTTTGAGCCTCAGCAGGCCTGAGATTTGAACAGTCACGTGATGTTGAAGATCAAAATATAAAGCGGTTTTGGTGACAAAGAAATGTCTCCCTTCTGAGGCTCAGTAAACCCTCGTCTGCTTGATGTTCCACTGTTGGTTAACTGAGGGCTGCAGACTTTGTGCAGCAGTGGCGGTTGTCCTCAGAGAGGGGCCTACGACCTGTGCCTCCCTGTGGACCCGTCCACCTTGGCACCAAACGCCGTGAGGGCCTCGCTCGCCCAGTCGTGACCCAGGCTGGTGGGAAGGGGTCTCGTGGGACTGTGGATCCCACTGGCTGACGTCACGGAAGGGGGAGGGGGGCAGCGGGAGACCCGGTGGCATCGAGTTGTACCCTTCATGCTGGCGGACCAGAAACCGACCCTGGTTGCTGGCTGGAGCAGATTATAAGTCACGCGGTTCTTCCTTCCAGGGCCTCCTGCGCTGCCGGCGGCAGACAGCAGACCCCCCCAGGGGAAACCGGCACACCCCAGATCAGAGTGGCCCGGAGAACTGCCCGCCCAAGGAGGCTCTGCGGAAGCTTCTGGAACATGCTGTGACGCACAGCCGGTGGGCCCAGGCTACGTGGAGGAGGTAAGTGCTGGGCATCCGGCCATTGGCTCACCCTGCTCCACCCTGGGCTCCTGTGGAGAAGGACCTTGCGGGGCCAGGCCTCGAGGCCTCGTCCCAGTTCTCCCCCTGAGACTTGCACAGCCGCCCGGGGAAGACCTCAGTGAGCCAGCATCCCTTGGATCTCACTGGAAGGCCCGGGTGCTGGGCTTCCGATCTTAGAAGGAAGGCCCGAGACAGGCAGAGGTGTTTCCTGCCGCCAGGCAGCCCCTCTTCCTGCGGCAAGGAAGGTGGCAGGAGGGATCTGTGTCCTGGAAACCCACGGGCACGTGATCCTCGGGCACAGGAGCCAGTGTGCGCCCCACACAGCACCACCTGCATGCCCGGGGCTTTGTGGGGCTCAGGTTCTGAGCCCCTCCTTACGACCCCACAGTCCCAGCCTCCTGGGTGCCTCCTGGGCCGTGCGTGTGGGCATTTCTTCTGTGCTCGTGTTCGTGCTTTTGTTCACCCAACTCAGCACCTTCTGTTTTGTCCCCTGCAAAATAGCCACAGCAGGCAGGCTTCCTGCCAGTCTGGTGGCAGCCCCGGGGTGGGGGGACAGGGGAAGGGAGGACAGGAAGGTGGTGGCAGAGGGGAGCCGGGCCTGGGAGGGCGCGCTGGTGAAGACCCATTCCTCTGAAAGCGTAAACTGCTGGGCAGACAGGAAACCAGCACCCGGCCTGGACGGCCCTGGGGGAAGGAGGTGCCCTGCTGGAGCCCAGACCCGGCGCGTGGGGGCCGTGGGCGGCGCTCAGCCGTGCCTTGTGTCTCAGGTGTGCAACGAGGAGGGCAGAGTAATCCGGTTCCACTGCAAGCTGTGCGAGTGCAGCTTCAATGACCCCAATGCCCGGGACATGCACGTGAGGGGGCGGCGGCACCGGCTGCAGTATAAGGTGTGCCAGCAGGGGGCGTCTGGTGGGCCTGGCTGGGGGTGAGCGTCTGTGCTCTTGACATCTTGGCTCACGTCTCAAAACACACCTTTTGCCCCCATGAGTCGGAGCCCCTGGGCCCTTCAGCACCCTGGGCTCAGCCAGAGGGACCCTTGGCTGCTTTCACGATGCCTCCTTGTCACAGGTTTGCCAGGGCACGCATGCACACGTGTGTTTAGACACACTTGACTATCGGGCCCCGTGTACACTTGTGCACAGCACACACTGACTCTCCTCGTGACAAACAGTGGCTTCTGGATATCTCCTCTCTTTTCAGCAGCCTTGTTGAGATATCATTCACACACCACACAGCTTGCCCATGTAAAGTGGCTTTTACTACATTCATAGAGTGTGCAACCAGCAGCTCCATCTAGTTCCAGAACAGTCCGTCAGGAGCCCCGTTCCCATTGGCAGCCACCCCCTACCCTTACCCCAGGCCCTGACAACCAGGAACCCACTCTCTGTGTCTATGGATCTGCCTGTTCTGGACGTTTCCCATCAATGGAATCACACACTGGGTGTGCTTCTGTGCCTGGCTTCTCTCACTGAGCATCGTGTTCTCAGGGTCCGCCCATGGTGTAGCGAGTGTCAGTGCTTCACCCCTTTTCCTGGCTGAGAGATGCTCCTGTGTGTGGAGGGGCACGTTGTGTGTATTTCACCCGCTGAAGCACACTTGTGTTGTTTCCACCAGTGACCAATCCTTAGACAACACTACACACTTTGAGTGATGAAATTAAGTACTAAGGACAAAGCCCAGTGAGCGAATTGGCAATGCTATTTAGAATATATAGAGCTGGATCCCACACAAACAGAGTTTCCCTGGGTTACTCTGATCGGTACGAGTATTTCCGTTCAGTCGTCCGTCAACATGCGTGACCACTGACCGTGGGTGCTCCTCCGTGTTGCGGCGCCTTCTCCCTCGGCTCCTCTGTCAGATGCGTGGACGGTTGGCTTGCGCAGTGGTGGACGTCACGTCTGCCGCTCTGCAAGTTGGTCGTAGTTTTGTTCCCCGCTGTGGTTCCCTTTCCTGCCATGGCCTTTGGGGACGAGGAGTGTTGACACTTTGGGGATTGAAACTCACTGTTGTCTAAACCTGGCAGGAGGGACTTCCCTGGCGGTCCAGCGGGTAAGACTGCGCTTCCACTGCAGGGGGCGCGGGTTCGATCCCTGGTTGGGGAACTAAGATCCCGCATGCCATGGGGCATGGGCAAACAATAAAAAAATAAACATGGCAGGGGGTGGCACTCCCTGCATTCTCATCTGAACGAAGGTCCCCCATCTTCCCAGAAAAAAGTGAACCCCGAACTTCCGATTGCGGACAAGCCCAGCATGAGAGTTCGGAAGTTGCTGGAGGAGAGGCTGAGGAAGCAGCGGCAGCTGAACAAGCAGCGTCTGGGGGAGCTGCGGCGCCAGCATGACGAGATGAGGTGCGGGGCCTCAGGGCCCTCCCCTGCGAGCCGTGCTCAGCCTGGGCCGGACCAGGCGGCACGCGGAGCCGCTTCTGGGGCTCCCCACGCTCTCCCGTGTGACTGGCCCAGGGTCCCGCCGCCGCTCACGGCTCCTTGTCCCTGCCACCCCAGCAGGCGCTACAGCTTGTGCAAGAGGTGGCTGGAAGAGGAACCACAGGCACAGGAGGCGCGCTCGGGACGCTCACCGCCCGACCAGCATGCACATCCCCTCAGGAGCAGGCAGGGGTTGTCCACAGCCAAGCCTCTGGTGGGTGGTGGTCTCATCTTGATGTCCGAATGCCTCAGGGGCTGGGGACTGGAGGGGGCTGAGGGCCTCACCTCCAGCCACAGCGATCCCTTAAAGCTTCCTGAGGCCCCAGTGGTCACATCCCTCGGGAGCCTTTGGGTGTCCATCCGAGGGGGCGGGCCGGGTCGGATGGGAACTGTGGATTGCACCCTGCTGATGGAGGGGGTCACCAGCTTCCTCGGGGCCTCTGGCTCGGAAATTCGATAACGTTGCCCAGGGAGCCCACTGGACCCTCCAGTCGGCCCAAGTTCCCCACAGCCATCGGGGCCCCGGGGTCCTCCCTGGTCCACCTCCCCTGTGGACCCTCTCATTCCTCTGCCTGGCTCTCCGGCCACTGCTTGCCTGTCAAAGCCAGCCTGACTCCGGGTCCCCCTGCGTCCCCCTGGCCACCGGGGCCTCTCAACCCGCCCGTGACGTGACACGTGTGCCTTTCCCCGAAGCCCATGAGACGGCCAGAATCCAGCGACGACCGGCACGTCATGTGCAAGCACGCCGCCATCTACCCCACAGAGGAGGAGCTCCTGGCCATCCAGAAGGCCGTCTCCCACTCAGAGCGCGCCCTCAAGCTGGTGTCCGACACAATGGCCGAGGAGGATTCCGCACGCCCAGAGCCAGAGGGCGGGGGGTGCAGGTAATGGGCATCGCCCTCCTGTTCGGGGGGCCCGGGGTGACAGAGGTGGCTCCGCTGCCAGGTGGCTTCGAGCCCTTGGACGCCCAGGGCTTTCCAGAAAACTCCCCAAGAGAGGCTCAGAGCCGGAGCCCCGAGGCTCACAGGGAGTTGTAGTCCCAACTGGAGAGAGCCGTTGTTCCAACACCAGAAGTTACTTTTCCTGTCGAAGACGTGTGTAGAAATGTAGTTCACAGGGGATTAGCCCCTCTGTTTCCTCACCCATAACGCGGACATAAGTGATTCTCCTGGAGCAGGAGGTGCCGCCGAGCATCCGCATGAATCATCTTTCCAGCTGCCGGGAGTGTTGCAAGATGGAAAGTCCCGATGCCTTGTAGCCATTTACTTTTCTGGCCGCACCACACAGCTTGTGGGATCTCAGTTCCCCGACCAGGGATTGAACCCGGGTCCTCAGCAATGAGGGCGTGGAGTCCTAACCACTGGACCGCCAGGGAATGCCATCATTTACTTTTTAAAGGTTTTTTGTGGGGTTTTTTGGTGGTAAAATACTCAACACAAAATTTGCCATCGTGACCATTTTTACATGTACACTATGGCAGCACTAAGTACATTCACAAGGTTTTGCAACCATCACTGCTGTCCATTTCCAGAACTTTTTCATGATCCAAAAACAGAAATCCGTCCTGTGAAATTCCCCAGGCCGCTCGCTGCCCCTGTCCTTGGTACCCACCTTTCCACTCCCTGTCTCCACGGCTTGGCCTGTTCTGGACGTTTCACTCCAGTGGAATCATGCAGCATCTGTCCTTTTGTGTCTGGCTGATTCCAATCTGTAGCTTGTTCCTGCCACAGTGTTTGCTCCCTGACAAGAACATGCGACCCACTCGTGGGTCACCAGGTGTCATAACGAAATGCACTCGCCCCTCAGCCTGAACACAGCTGCCTCCCCGGGACAGTGGGCCTTCCTCACGGCCTGGAAGGGGAAGCAGGCACGGCCCCTTGGGCAGAAAGGGGGGCCCTCCCTTAACCTCCACCCCGATGTATTCTGAAGGAAAAGGCCCCTCACTTAGTGCTTTGCAGTTTTGCTCCCGTTTTCTCCCTGTACTCGTGTTTTGGGTTTTTTGTTGTTGTTGTTTGTTTGTTTGAAAATATTTTATTTATTTATTTATTTAATTATGGCTGCGTTGGGTCTTAGTTGCGGCATGCGGGATCTTGGTTGCAGTATGCGGGATCTTTCGTTGCGGCGTGTGGGCTCTTCGTTGCCATGCGTGGGGCTTCTCTGTAGTCGTGGTGTGCAGGCTCATTAGTTGCGGCGCGAGGACTCTCTAGTTATGGTGCGTGGGCTCCGTAGCCCTGTGGCATGTGGGATCTTAGTTTCCTGACCAGAGATTGAACAGGCGCCCCCTGCAGTGGAAGCGCAAAGTCTTAACCACTGGGCCGCCAGGGAAGTCATGGATGTTCTATTATTTACTTAACTATCGCAAAGAGTGTGTTAGTGTTTGGTTGTTTTTTTTTTTCTATTTTATTATGGAAATTCTCTAACACACACAAAAGGTGATGAGACCCAAGTGACCATCCCTAAGCCAGGGATGACTCACTTGCTCTCTACCCACCCCCCTCCTCGACAGACCACTGCTGTTAAAGGAAACACTATCAGACACGATATCAGGCATTAGCCTGAGGGTGGAGTATGTGTCTCTAAACAAGACTCTTTTTCATTTAACAAAACCAGAATACCATTATCATACTTGAAAAAAATGAACAATAATTCTTCAACCCCATCAAATATCCAGTCAGTGCTGAAATTTCCAGTTTTTTGTTTAGGGTTTTTTTTTGTTTTGCAGTTGGTGTTGAATCAGGGTCCAAATTGATTGACAACCTGTCAGTCTCTTTATCTGCAGGTTCCCTGCCTCTCTGCTTTGTTTTCCCCTGAAGGATCTGGTCCTGGTCCCGTAGATGTCCCAGGTGTGGCCAGGTCCCCTCAGACCATCCCAGGCTCCAGCACTTGCAGTTCCGAGACAGACCACAGAGAAATACACAAATGCATTACAGAATTAGGTTATCTCATATCCTGAGAAGTGTCACAAAGAAAACAGCAAAGTGGGCATCAGGGAGTGGCAGGATCAGGTGGCAGCTTCGAGAGCCAAGGGGCGGACATTTGTGTTGTGACAGCTATGGGGAGGGCCGCCACGTGAGGGCACCCCAGGCAGTGGTCCAGGTGGGATGAGCCTCCTGGTGAGGGAGTGGAAGGAGAGGGCGGTGGTGAGGCGTCCCAGGGGTCAGGCTAGAGGCCTCAGGCCCCAGGAGGAAGCTCGGTGTCCCCAGCCTGCAGAGGGGCAGCACTGGGAGGGTGGCTGCCAGGTGGACGTGGTGGTGGCAGTCACCTGCAGAAAGTGACCAGGCCGGTGCAGTGCAGGTGGGGACACGACTTGGGGGGAGGCAGGGAGCGTCTGGCCGGCGGCCTCAGGGGAGTCCAGCTGGGGGGCGAAGTGGCCGCGTAGGTGGCTCAGCAGCACAAAGCCAAAAGGACCCATGAGGGGGCGCTGCTGGCTGAGGACCAGGGCGCCGCTGGGGGTGGCTGCGGGTGGCCTTTTCCAGAATGCAGTTTATTAGGAAACGGTGACGGCCGCCAGCCCTGCTGAGCAACACAACTTCCTAGCAGCGGTTCCAAGCGCTTCTCCCAGATCTGTCTCTTCGTGGCTCTTTGATCAGGTGCCCCTGGGGAGGGCCGTGCTCCCGTTTTACAGATGAGGAAGTAGCCCCGCGTGCAGGAGCAGGGACCCTTTCTCCCCACCCTCTGCCCACGCGTTTGCGGGTTTGTCTCGGCAGCCGCCCAGGCCCCTCTGCTCGGATCCTGAAAGGCGTGATGCGGGTCGGCCTGCTGGCGAAGGGCCTCCTCCTGCGGGGAGACAGGGCCGTGCAGCTGATCCTGCTCTGCTCCCAGAAGCCCAGCCGTGCGCTGCTGCGCAGAGTCACGGAGCAGCTGCCCCTCCAGCTCCCGGTGAGGCGCCCGGCCGCGCATCGTGTGGCTTCTACGAGGCTTGGACACAAACCGGTTTGTTTTTAGAAACAGGCACAAGGAGAGAGTGGTGGAACTTGAGGGTTCCTTTACAGAGGGGGTTGAGGGTAGAGCTTGGAAACAGTCTAAACGTCCAGTCACTGAGGACGGTTACTTCCGTCACATCCACAGCAGAGCCCAGCCAGCCAGCACGGAGCACAAACAGGACGAAATCCACAGGACAAACACTCAGGCTCATGAGACTAGAGAGGCACAGGGCTGGGGGTCGGCCGGACTTTCTCCTCCAGAGCAGTTCCTGTTGTTGTCATAGAGCCTTTTTTTTTTTTTAATCTATTTATTTATTTTTGGCTGAGTTGGGTCTTCGTTGCTGCGCGCGGCTTTCTCTAGTTGTGGTGAGCAGGGGCTACTCTTCGTGTGGTGCGCGGGCTTCTCGTTGCGGTGGCTTCTCTTGTTGTGGAGCACAGGCTCTAGGCGTGTGGGCTTCAGTAGTTGTGGCTCGCGGGCTCAGTAGTTGTGGCTCACGGGCTCTAGAGCGCAGGCTCAGTAGTTGTGGCATATGGGCTTAGTTGCTCCGTGGCATGTGGGATCTTCCCGGACTGGGGCTTGAACCCGTGTCCCCTGCACTGGCAGGCAGATTCTTAACTACTGTGCCACCAGGGAAGTCCCTGTCATAAAGCTTTTCTCAAGCGAGATGGTAACTGGGAGAAGAGTGAAATCATGTCATGATTTAACTTGATCATCTTCCATTAAAATACTCAGTTCCCAGGGCGGTTTCTTCTT
Source organism: Lipotes vexillifer (assembly GCF_000442215.2). Classification (NCBI taxonomy): domain Eukaryota; kingdom Metazoa; phylum Chordata; class Mammalia; order Artiodactyla; family Lipotidae; genus Lipotes; species Lipotes vexillifer. The sequence continues at coordinate 254,828 of NW_006787698.1, read as the reverse complement.
CCTGATGTGTCTGCTGCCCTTCCCGAGAGAATTCAGCATCGTTCCTCTGACTCGTGTAGTGAGCACTGGAGGCCGGGCAGACCCAGGCTCGCCTCTGGGGCTCCCAGTCTGGTCAGGAGACACAATCAACAAACAGAGCAAGCTAAGTTCCAGTTTATCTTCTGTAGAGAAATTAAAACCTGATGTCAAATAGCGAGCACCTGGGGAGAGTGGGGGCCACTTCAGACAGGACCGTGGGAGGTGTGTGTCCTGACAGAAGATGGAACAGGTGAGGTGAGAGCTGAGAGATGAGGAGAGGCCTTGAAAGATGCAGGGTGGGCAGTATTCCACATAGAAGGACCTGTACCTGCAGAGGCCAAGAGGCAGGAGGCCCAGGGAGGCGCGTGCCTGAATGGACAAGGGCCTAGATCAAGGTGCGCCTGAAGGCCATGTGGGGAGGTTAGATTGCCTCCTCAGGGAAATGGGGAGACTGGAGGGTTTTAAGCAGGGGAATGACATGCTCCGACTTCACCAGTTTAATCAGTCATTTCCTGCACACCCATGACATGACAGTTTTCTGCTCAATACTGTAGGGGTTGCAAAGATGGCTCAGATGCAAGCCCTGTCCTCCGGAACCTTGCAGCCCAGTGGCTAAGACAAAGCCCTAAGCCCCATGAAGATGGATGAGGCCATGGGGAAGATGGCTAAAGGCCACGGGAGAGCTGGCAGTGCCCCCCACTCCCAGCGGTGTAGACAAGACCCTTCTAGCCGTTACCTGGCTGAGTGTCTCGGGGGACCCCAAAGCAAGATGAGGGACACAGTAAAGCTTTTTCTATGCAGGCACCGGGTCACTGCACCAAACCCACCTTCGTTGTGCAGTCTCCCCGGGAGGCTGGTAATCGGGGATGGCAGTCGGAGTTCTGATGACTGTGTGCAAGGGGTCCCTTCTTCCTGAGCTCCTGAGAGTGACAAGCCGGAGAGGGTGTAAACGGAGGGGAGAGAGATCCGCCAAGAGGGCGGGGCTTGTCTGGAGGCTCTGACCCTCAGGGTATCCCCCAGTGATGCAGCCGGTGCAGGCTGGGTCCTAAGGATGCGTGTGCTGGGGCAGGGCTGAACCCTGGGCAGCCATGGGGTGGGTACTGGAGCCGAGGGGCCTCAGATCTTGTCTGGAGGCAGCCCCTGTCCAGTGTCCTGAGAAACCATCATTCTGCCCTCATTACCCAAACAGTAGCCTGCTGGACCAACTGAAGGATTTTGCATTTTTCACTGAATAGCATCTCTTGAGTCACATTCCGTATTCTTACTTAGGGAGCTTCATTCTCTTTTTGTGGCCGAAGAGTACCCTGTTGCCACTTGTCCATAACTAGCTGGGTCCTTCCATGTAGTTGGACATTTAGGTTGTGTCCAGTGTTCTGTGTTACCAGTGAGGCTGCAGCAGATGAAGAACCTTGTACACACACTGCTCCACACACGTGGGAGCCCGTCCCGGGGCAGAGTCACGGGGTCCGAGGCATGAGCCTGGAGGCTTCTGCTGAGTGTGGCCAGGTCAGCCTCCACCAGCAGTTTAGAGACGCGTGGATTTGCCAGCCCAGCGCCTCCTCAGACTCTGAGTTTTGTCCTTCCTACAGCTGACGATGGCACCCCATTCTAGTTTTAATGTGATTCTCCCTTGCCATGGGAGTCTTTTTTTGTCATTATATAGAAAGGGTCACTTTGGTTTCTCTTTCTGCAAACTGTCTATCACTTGCCAGTTTTTTTTTTTAAGATTTATTATTTATTTATTTATTTGTATTATTTATTTTTTGTGGCTGCGTTGGGTCTTAGTTGCGGCACACGGGATCTTCACTGAGGCATGCGGGATCTTTGTGGCATGTGGGTTTTCTCTTCACTAGTTGTGGCAGGCAGACTCCAGGGCACGTGGGCTCTCCAGTTGAGGGGCGCAAGCTCAGTAGTTGTGGCACACGGCATGTGAGATCTTAGCTCCCCAACCAGAGATTGAACCCGAGTCCCCTGCACGGGAAGGCAGATTCTTTACCGCTGGACCACCAGGGAAGTCCCCACTTGCCGGTTTTGCTGTTGGGTTGCTGATCTTGTTGTTATTGAGCTTTGGGTGTTTTTACATATGAAGGCACCTTGATGCTGGGTCTGCTGTCTATGCATTTTTACGTGTGCACTTCTGGAGGCTGGGGCTGTGTCTGTGTCCCTAGGAGGTTCCAGAACACCCAGCATGGGGCCTGGTACCCAACCGCATCCTGCCTCTCAGCTGGAGTAATGAGGCCTTGTGTTGTATTTGCACCTCGTAGATGGTGACAGAGGACCAGTACGAGGTCTCCTCTGACCCTGAAGCCAACATCATCATCTCCTCCTGCGAGGAGCCCAGGATACAGGTCACTGTGTCCATCACCTCGCCCCTAATGCGGGAAGACCTCTCTGCAGACCGAGGTGCGTCAGGGCCCTTCCGTCCAGCCCTCCTCTCCACACACCCGGTGGCCTAGGGCAGCACCCGCCTCTGCTCTGGGTGGGAGGTGGGGGGGTTGCCACAGCCAGTTTCCGGCAGCCCGGATGCCTTGGTGAGATAAGAGCTGGGCCTTGGGGCTGCAGAGGAAGGGAGGTAGAGAGCTAGGGCAGAGTGTCAAGTGGCTCAGTACTCAGCTGTGGGGCACGTGCACGGGGAGCACTTCCTCCCATCCCTCCTGGCTGTGCGGGGACCTGTGCTCCCCACCCAGAGGAGACCAGCTGTGGCCCATCCCCCAGCAAGACAGGGGCCAGGGGACCTGAGACAGATGCGCATTGCCTGAGCCAGTGGGAGGGGGTGGGGGGGTGAGGCCAGAGGGCAGCCAACAGGGAGGGTGCAGGCCAAGCCGATGGGGATGCACCTGAGTCTCATCCAGCCGTGGAACCTCCTGGAACAGCCCTGGAGACTTTCCCAAACTCCAGTCTTTCTTGGACCCCCTTCATGATTGTTGTCAGATCTGAGGGTCATGAACCACTGATGCTTTCCTCTGAATCAATTCCTTTTTGACTCTTAAATTTTTAAAGAGGAGAGCCTTTGAACCATAAGTGGAAAGCCATTACTGGTTGTCATAAAGAGAGTGTCATCTGAAAATAAATACAGTGGGAAGAAAAATTGATGCCCTTCAGTTCCAGGTGGAGGCCCTGCTCGGGCTTGCTCCGAGGCGGGGATTGGGAATGTCGGAAAGGGTTCAAGGTCCAAGGCCACGGAATAGAGGTGGACTGGAGGGCGCTAGAGAACTGGAAACCCCTCTGAGGGAGCCCCGGGCCCCCAAGAGCCGCGATGTCCCCGCCCTGCTGGTTGCTGCTGGGAGGGGAGCTTTCAGCTTCCTCTGTTGCTTGCTCTCAGCCCCAGAGGAGCAGACCCAGGCCTGGGGGTTGGAGGGTTTATGGGTGAAAGAGAAACCTCTGCTCCTTCCTGTGACCTAAAGCACCAGGACCTCACAGAATAAGGGGAGAAGAATTTTCCTGAAGCAAGAAGAAAAAGGAATCAAGAACAGGCCGGAATCTCCCCCAGACACGGGGCCCTGGTCACCCGTGATGGCGTGTGCTCAAACCTGACCCGCTGTCTCCCTCTTAATTATGCGTGTGGAAGTTTCTGGAAATCCAGCTTCACACATAGTTTTCCATCTGAACCGTGATTTGCTAACCAAGGGAGTCAGTGCTGATGGTACCGGGTGACAAGCGTGGAGCTCTCTCCTTGTGAGAGCACAGAACCCGGAGGAGATGGGATCTTCGTGGAGAGGATGTTCGTGGTCCTTGCAGCATCCCGGAGAAAGGGCCAGCGAGCAGAACCATATGTCTTCTGGATAAATGCAAAGAGGCCTAGGGACCTGAGGGCCCGGCCACGTGGCCTGGGCAGCGGGAGCAGGGAGAGGGGCGCCTGGCCCATGTGCCCTTCTCTTCTAGAAGGAACAGCGGTGCCTCCGCCTGACCCAGGAGATGTCCTGAGCTCAGAGAAGTGCCTCCAGTCGCTGGCTGCCCTCCGCCACGCCAAGTGGTTCCAGGTCAGGGGTCAGGCCCAGAGTGGGCTCCCAGTACAAATGAGGGACAGACGTGAGTGGGGCGGTTCCTTGGCCGGCTGATCGACCCACGTGTCCACGCCCAGCGCTAACCTGATGGAGGTTGCATCCTGGCTGATTGGGTCGGGAACTTGAAAGGAGTGACCACCACTCTGGGGGTGGGGGGCACAACGGCTGGCACTAGGGCTCAGCCGTAGGCTGTTTGGGAGTGGAGCCTGCTTCCGGTCGCCAGCTGTGAGGCCGGCAGGCCCATGCCTCCCGGAGTCCCTCACTGCCTCCACTGCCAGGACAGGACCCTCGGCTGGGCTCGCTGCCCCTGGATCAGCCCTTGTTCCCTTGGCCCCGTGCACGTCCCCCCCTTGGCCACGTGCTTACAGCTCCCTGGAGCTAACCATGTGCTTCTTTCCCCGAAGGCGAGAGCCAGCGGCCTGCAGCCCTGTGTGATCGTCATCAGGGTCCTTCGGGACCTCTGCCAGCGCGTGCCCACCTGGGGGGCCCTGCCGGACTGGGTAAGGCAGTGCCAGGGGGCTGGCCCTTCTTTAGGAAGCCCCCAACCCCTGACAGGCCACAGCCCTGGGAGGCCGAGCCTCATTTCCTGGTTCAGCGCTCAGCTTTCCAACAAAGGGCTGGTGTCCGTCTGAGCGCCAGGAGAGGTGGATCGCGGTGGGGCATATCGGGGTCCCTTGGCCCCAGGGTGAGGCTTGCTACAGACACAGTCTCATTTGACTGCATTATCTGGAACCCACAACCTTGTGGGCAGAATCAGGAAGCATGCAAATACAAGGGCTCCCCAGCAAGAGGTGGGGTGTTTGCCTAGACCTGCAGGTGTCAGTGCAGAGGCCCCCGTGAGGGCAGGCAGCCTGGTGCAGACCCACCTCCTCTGAAGGGGAGATCCCCTGCGGCCCTGACACCCCTGGTCAGCAGGCCCTGAGCCCTTCTGGGGGGAGAGGATGCGAAGGCCCCCTGGGACCCGGGCAGGTGACTCCTTGGAGGTGGGGACAAGCCTGCACGAGTCCCCAAGTCCTTGTGACCCTCATGGCCCTCACTGTCTGAACCTCGGGTCATGGAGAATGAGTTTCTTTTAACCCTCATGACACTGGTTTGCAATGTTACCATCTATGGGATTTTGCTGATGTCAAAACTAGGTGAGAGAGTTCCCTAGAGAACTGAGAGAAACCCGCCCAAGGCCACACCAGGGTGGCAAGGCCCCGGTGACCCCCTCCTTGTAGAAGTTCAGGGGTGGGTGGGTGTGAGGGGAAGAGCTGGGAGGGGGGCCTCACGTCCCCAGTCCCCTGGAGACCTGGCCGAGGCCGCACAGCCGCGCCGTCCTCAAAGGCCCGGGTCTCCTTCTCTGTCCCCACCCGGCCCAGGCCATGGAGCTGCTGGTGGAGAAGGCTCTGAGCAGCACGAAGGGGCCCCTGAGCCCCGGAAACGCCGTGAGACGGGTCCTGGAGTGCGTGGCCTCGGGGACGCTCCTGACAGGTCAGTCCCCGTTGGCCGGGAGCCCAGACCCTGGAGCACGTGGCAGAGACCAAGGGCCATGACGGGGGTGGGGGGACGGGGTAGCGCAGAGGAGCCTCTTAGGAACACTCGAGAACTACGTCCAGCACCGGCAGGACAGCGGACACAGACATGCACACACGTGTCACCACTCAAGGGAGCCGCGCGGAGGTGTAGACCAGCCGGAAGGAGAGGTGGGGTGGAGGCTGGAGGGGAGGGGTCCGTGCCTTCTCTCACGCTCCTCTGATGGCACACCCACCCTCTCTGGGGAGCCAGGGACAGCCCGGGGGACATTTCCGAAGGAAACAACAGGAATTCCACGATGGGCTGTGTACAAAGATGTTCACCACGATGTCCTTCACGGTCGCAGAAGGGGGAGAGCACGCATGCGGCTCATGTGACATGTTAGATGCAAAACGGTGTTTTCCAGTCATTTCAGTGACATGGGACGATAGCATTTTAAGTGGAAGAAGAGGATGATACACTGGCCCGTGGTGTGAGCCTTTTCTGTAACTACATGCTCGCCCACGTGTGCACACACACGCGCGCGCGGGCGGTGAGGAGGTCTGCTGAACGCCTGTGGGGCTGGAGGGAGGACTGGCAGGGGAGAGGCCCGGTGTGGCCCGTGGGCGCGAGGCTGCCAGGTGCAGACCCCTCAGCCCTGCAGAGCCGCAGTGGCGCCTTCGTAAGGGTGCACTCTCCTGCTCTGCCACTCCCACCTCCCCTCTCAAAGATGGGCCGGGGCTCCAGGATCCCTGCGAGAGAGACCAGATGGACGCCCTCGGGTCCATGACCCTCCAGGAGCGGGAGGACATCACGGCCAGTGCCCAGGTAGGAGGCCAGCCCACGGGGCTCCCCGACTCGGGCCAGCTCGACCTGGCTGCGGGCGGCCCAGGTCCCAGCCCCCATTCGCATCTGTGTTGCATCCCAGGAAATGGTCTGGGACTCCCCTTCCCACCCCCTCCCTTACAGAGACAGGTGGCTTGTGGGTGACAGGACTGCTTCCGGGGACAGGGCCAGCCTGGCCCAGAAACAAAGCTACTCCTGTGATGAGGCGCAGACTTGGGGCCTCCTTGGCCGGTACTGTCCTCCCCAACCCTGCCCTGTGGTCTGCAAACACCCAGCCAAGGCCTCCAGCTGGGCCTAAACAGCTTCAGGCCCCAAAGCAGAGACCCCGTCTGTGGCTTCCTTTTGTTTGCAAGTTTTTACTTATAAGCAAGTCCCCCAGCAGTACAGAAATCGCACTGGGCCTGGCATTTATGAATGGCCTTCAGTGGAAAGAGTCAAATTGCTCTTGATCAGAGCCGAGCCCGGAGGGGCAGGATCTAAGTTCCCTGTAGTGAGAAGAGAAAGAACTGAAATTCCGAGGGGCTTCCTGGCACAGTACTCACCACCAGCTGGTGCAAGCAACTCCCAGTACAGTTCTTCATGCCCAAGGGTGACATGAGCTCTGCAGTTGCTAGAAGGGTGTCGAGGATGCCCAGCAAGCCCCCCGAGTCCGCACGGGGCCATGAGAGGCGGGCCAGGAGGCCGCAGGCAGAAGGGTCCTGACGGGTCGTTTGCCCCCAGCACGCCCTGCGCATGTTGGCGTTCCGGCAGATCCACAAGATCCTGGGCATCGACCCTCTGCCGCCCCCCAAAAGCAGGCCTGGGGCGCGCTTCCGGAAGAGACCACGGGAGGCAAGCGAGACCGAGGCAGAGGAGGGCGCCGGCCAGAGGAAGCGGGCTGGTGGGGCAGAGAGGGGCCCGTGTGAGCGGCCTCGCCTCCCCAACGGGACCTGACGCCCCACCGAATGGCTGCTTCACCCCTGACGCTGGGCAGTCCTGTTTTCCTCTGCAGTAATGTTCCATAGATTTCTTTAAAGACACTTGTGCTTAAATCATTAGCAAAATCTCTTCATCTGGCAATTTCAGCTGCAGGGGTTGGGGCACAGCGCCCCAAGGCCTGCCTTCACCCAGGAGAGAAGGTGCAGCACGATTTTAAACCCTGGCATTTCTTGCTAGCTTTAAACTCACCTTGTGGCCTACTAAGGGTGTGGGTTTTTAAATGGCTTCGTGAGGACACACCAGCCGTGCGTGGATTTGAAATCTCACGGGCAAGCCCACTGGGGGTCCCACATCAGGAAGCCTGTCCCCGGAAGGTAGGTCGGGAGGATCTGGGGTGGTGGCCAAGCCTGAGAGTGTGCCCAGGCCGGGGTCCTCAGTCCCCAAGCCCAGTCTGTTCCAAACACGCTGCCCCCTCCAGCTCCCCAGCCTGGAGATGGCCCCGCGGCCAGAGGTCTGCAGGGCCTGAGCTGGGCTCGTCCCCCAGCCCGCCATGGGAGGGCCACAGAGCCGAAGGGTGGTGAGCATGCAGGCCGGGCACGCCCCTGACCCCCGGAACATCTGTGACCCCCGTGGCACTGCACCCCATGCCACTCTGGGCCTTCTGCACTACGAGGAACAGCTCTGTACACCTCACTCGGGGCTGGGTTTGCCTTGTCTTTCTCCCGTCCTCCTTGCATAGGTGCAGCCAGTGTGGGTCCAGGACCCGCCCCTTGAAAGTGGAGTCTGGGGGCTCTGCCTGGTGCGGGGCACAGAATCAGGCATCTCCTGGCACTGGTGGACATGAGGGCACCCTTGCCCAGCCTCCGCCCCTATCCGTCCAAACTTCCCTCTTTGCGACAACTTCTCTTGTCTGGCTGCCCTGTGGCCCTGAAGGAGATAGTCCATCTTTGGGCTGACACAATCCTTTCTGGTCACTTGATTGTTTCAAGCTCATTTCTGCGTTTAAGGGACAGCCTCTGTGTGGCTTCACATCTAATGTCTTCGTAGAACTACCTGGAAGTTTGGGGGGGTGGGGAATAAACGAGATATGCCTGTCTCTTGGTGTGGACCGTGCAGTCCTTCCTCGGGGTGCAGTGACCCTGCTGGGCTCCTGCAGCCTCTCAGGGCCCCAGGCAGGGGCCCTGACCAGCCAGAACTTCTCCCCAAGGCTCTGAGGCTGGGAGTGTGGATGGGGAGGAGGTCCAAGGGGCTGGTGCTGCCCAGGTGTGGGCCTCTCAGGCCATCTCCACGCTGAGGTCCCCTGGGAATGCAGAGGAGCCAGGCTCTGCAGACCCCACCCCCAATCCCGGGGATCCAGCCCAGGAAGCACTCATCTCACACACATCCCACAGCCACTCAAGGAACCCACCCTGGCCTGGTCCAGGAGATACACAGTGGGACCATCAGCGGGAGGGTTGGGGACCCAGAAGGCTTCCTGGAGGAGGGGGCAGCCAAGCTGAGTTGGGAGGGGTGGCTCTCCACCTGCAGGCCCTCTACCAAGAGTTCCCCCGCAGTTTCCCCAAATTCTCATTGCAAACCTCAGGGGTTGGCGGGGGTCCAGAGAGGGAGAGGGCAGGTTGGAGGGCAGAGAGGGGTGGAGGCGGGCGAGGTTGCAGTGGCCCGTAGCGGAAGTGGTACATGTCCGTGGGCACAGACCAGGGCAGGGAGATGGCCAGGACCCCCTTCTCAGAGCTGGGCCAAGGGAGTGTCGGCCCCCCATGCAGGCAAAGCTTAGCCTGGTTCTACCAGACACATTATCTACCGGAAACAAGAAGCAGCCAGCTGGTGCCTGACCACTCTGACCTCCCCAGAAGGGCAGGCCGCTCTTCTCTGCTTCTGGACCCTTCCTGAGGGAGCAGCACCCCAACAGCACGAGTGAAGGCAGAGCAGCCCCTCGGCTACAGCCGCAGACTGGGCACAGGGGACATTCTCCACCTCATGTGGGGGAGACTTCACCCGCACACACCCTCTCCCTCTGCATCTCTGTCGACAGCTCTGCTATTCATCCAGCTGCCCAGGCTGACCACCACCACCACTGAGGAGTCCTTCTGGGTTCCTTTGTGCTCGGGGCCAAGCCATCTGGAAGTCCTGTTGGTCCCACTTCTGTTGCTCTCCATTCACAGCTTCTAGCACTCTGCAGCTTCAACCCTCCAGCAGCTGGGGCCTCAGGATAAAACTCAGGATTACACTCAAGATAAAACCCCAAATCCCGACAAAGCCCCCCCAGAGAACCCAACTGCCACCCTCTGCCTCAGTAACTCCACTTCAGACCTACTAGTCTCTGCTGGTCCTCAGCAAACCAGCCAAACTTCTTCCTGCCCCAGGGCCTTTGCACATGCTTTTCCCACTGCCTGTTAAGCTCTTCCCCTGGCCTGTATGGCCAGCTGCTCCTCTCCTCTTTTGGGTCTCAGAGAGGCCTCCTTTAACACCTCAACCTGTCACATAACCCTATTCATTTCCTTTATGCCACACGCCACTGATTAAAATCATTTGTTATCTGCCTTGCTCCCACGCTGTGAACTGTCTGCGGGCAGCAAGTATATCTGCCTTACTCACCACAGCACCCCAGGTCTAGAATAGACCAAGTTCAGTAAATATGTTAATGCTTGAAACCATGCTCTGACCCTCAAGGATGGGTGTCTGTGTTGGAGGAATTCATCTCCTAGCAGATAAGAAGACACCGTTTGTTTCGGTGTCATCCCAGGAGATTACTGTACCGATCAGGATGACAGCCTTTGGCTAAGGCGGTGGCAAGAGGATGAAGGGAAGGGAGAACGGGTTGGCATTCAGGGGTGGCCATCACCGCTGCACTTTTGTGGAAAGCCCCTGTCCCGCTACCATGAGCCTTCCTCACATCCTGGCAGTAGCAGCTCCGGGAAATCTCACGACCCACTGCTCACCATCCCATCCCTGCCTCCTAGGGAAGATGGATGTGATCTTCTCCAGGTGGTGTAAAACCAATCCAGTTGACAGAGAGTTAAATCTGCCCCCCGCCTCAGCAACTCCAGAACACCAAGTTTAGGCAATGCATCCGCAAAATCAGACAGCTGGTTAGCGATGTACTCGGTCCAGATGGATGGGACACCTGGGCTATGGTGCTCGCTGCAGGCCTGAAGAG
>NW_006787698.1:239063-244072 GCF_000442215.2 Lipotes vexillifer | reverse complement strand
GAGCGGTTGCTTCTCATCTTTCCTCTCCAGCCCTCTCCCCACCAGGCAGAGGACCCCAGAGCAGGCTGGCAGCTGGCGGGGAGACACGGGACCAGGCACTTGAGAATTCGGACCGCTGAGCGGGGACAAGCAGCCCAAGACAGCGACGCAGGACCTCAGGCTTCGGGATGCTGGTGGGCCAGCCTGGTTGCTAGGAGATGGTGGTGAGTGTAGGAGGGATGACGCGGGACCGTGTGGGCAGGGCTGGAGCCAGACCTGGCAGGCAGTCCAGGAGAGACAGACGTGAAAGTGCAGATCTGCCAACTCCACCTGCAAAGTCACCAATAACACAGAAAGAGAGCCACGAAAACGCACTGCGTCTCCTTGTCCAAATAAGTTGCACTCGGTGGTAGAGGGAGCATCTCCAAGGCTCAGCCAGTCCGAGGCTTCTTTGGGGAAATGTTGGCTCCATCTTCCCCCTGGTCACCCGTTAGTTTGGCTTCCGGAATGAGAAGATGTTTCAGGTAAGCGGATTAAGGCTCTGCTGAGTGGACAAGCCAGAGGACTCATGTTTCTCCTTAAGATGGAGAGGGCCGCCCGGGCTAAGGGGTGTATGTGTGGGGGTATCACCCTGTTTATGTCTGCCAAAGTTCTGAAAAATAAGTGTACTGGGAAACAGATACTTGCACACCCATGTTCACCGCAGCATGATTCACAGCAGCCAAAATGTGGGGAAAAGCCAAAAGCCAAGTATCCATTAACAGATGATAAACAAATGTGGTCCATCCATACAGTGGAATATTACTCAGCCTTAAAAAGGAAAGAGATTCTGACACCTGCTACAAATAACGTAGATGAACCTTGAGGACATGATGCTCAGTGAGAGAAACCAGACACAAAAGGACAAATACTGTCCGATTCCACTCATAGCAGGTCCCTAGAGGAGTCAAATCCACAGAGACAAGAAGTAGATGGTGGGGGGCAGGGGCTTGGGGAGGGGGATGGGGAGTCAGTGTTTCATGGGGACAGAGTTTCAGTTTGGGGAGATGGGAAAGTTCTGGAGATGATGGTGGGGATGGTTGCCCAACAATGTGAAGGTACTTAATGCCACTGAACCGTGCACTTAAAAATGGTTACAATGGTGAATTTTATGTCTATTTTAACACAATAAAAAATTTTTTAATGCATTGGGTTTTCCAATTACAAAAATCTTGGAAGTTTCAGAAGAATGGAAGAAAGGAAACAAAGTCAACCACTGTTAATACTCTGTGTTTCCTTCCAGTTTTCTCATTTTCTACACTCTTGTTTACAGATGGGCTGTTTATACGACTTTGATTCCTCCTTTTCTTCAGTTGACATTATAACAACTTTGATTTCTCAACTGTGTTTTCGAGGTGCTTAGATACACTTTTCTAATTTAATTCTTCTGGAGACCTTTGGAGACACATCTTTTTCATTATTATTATGGTGCTAATATACACATAATATAAAATTCACCATTCTATTTCAAAGTGTATGACTAAGTGGTTTTTGGTATTTTCACAGCGTTGTGTAACCATCACCAATATTTAATTCCAGAACATTCCATCATCCCCCAAAGAAGCCCCATCCCCATTAGCAGTCACTCCCCATCCCCCTCCCCAGCCCCTGGCAATCATGAATCCACTTTCTGTGTCTGGATTTGCCGGTTCTGGACATTTCCCATCAATGGAATCACACACTGTGTGTCCTTCTGTGTCTGGCTTCTCTCACTGAGCATCATGCTCCCAAGGTCCATCCATGTTGCAGTGTATGTCAGTGTTTCACTCTTTTTTTATGGATGATAATATTCCAGTGTGTGGATGGACCACATTTTATCCATTCACCAGTTGATGGACATGTGGGTCATTTCCACTTTTTGGCTACTATGAAGAGATGTAATTTTTAATAGCTGCATAACATTCCACAAAATGAACATACCCTAATTTGCTTAACTGTTCCCCTACTGTTGGACATTTAGATTGTTTTCAAATTATAAATTATACCTCTGCAAACACGTTCCTGAACATTTGGGATTCTCTCCCTTCCACAGATGCCCAAGATCGAAAGGCATGAACATTTTAAGGCATTTGAAACTTCCATGTAGAAGACCACATTCCACCAGAGGTTTGCGAGTTCCCCCGCACACACACACCCCCCCCTACTGTAGACAAAGGAGCCTCATTCACAGTCCCCAGGTCAGGACTGTGCCCTCTTATTTTCCAAAATTCTTTCCTGCACATACGTTTAACAGTTAGGTTTCATTCTGCCACATCTTGTATCCTCATTATGCTGTTCTTTCATTATCTCATTCATTCAACACATGTTGATTGAACACCTATTATGTGCCATGGGCCATCACTCATAGGGCCTCCCTGTGTCTCCCATTGAGAATGTTGAAATATATTCAATTTCATTCAGCAAACACCACTTTCTTGGGAGAACCCAAAGATGAACCAGAGTTGTCACTTCCTGCAGTGAGGGTGACTCCGTGGCCTTTTATCATATTAGCCATGGAGTGTCAGGTGCTCACTTCACCTCCTAAGCCTCTTATAAAATTGGATTAAAACTCATAGCGGCAAACTTGTAGAGCTGTGGGCAGAACTCAGTAATAAAATGCATTTTTTTGAACACTTGCTGCCCAGAAAGGTGTAGCCTCAGGGACACGGGCATGATGGAGGGCACGGGTGAGAGTGAGAACCAGTGATTAAAATGGAAGTCACGCATGTCCCATGTGTGAGAAAAGCCCTATAGGTGCTGCTGATGTTTGGGGACTCCCCAACAGTGGCCAGTCCCCCCACAATTACCCCCAGACCGAAGCCACTCCCATGGCGAGGGGCTTCCTGTCAGCTCTGTAGCCCTCCCCTCATAAATGTTAGCCAGCGAAGAGGCCAAAACCCAAAGAGAGGGGGGGAAAGTAACTTGGAGGAAAGAGAGAATGAGAACAGAAGAAAGCAATTCTAGAAAAAAATCTTATGCATATATATTATCCTCAGAGAACGAATAGAAAGTTCACTAGCCAGGAAACAAGTTTAAATTTGCCTTTTGGAAAACAACATTCAAAGAACCAGAAAAAGCTCTTGGAAATGAAAAACCTGAGGATCAAAATTCAAATGGCAACAGAAGCGTTGGAAGAAAAAAAAACAGAATGAGAAGATAAAAAGAAAAAAATGTAGACAAGAAAATTAGATCAATCCAGGAAGCCCAATATATGACAAAGAAAAGTTCCACAGAGAGACCAGAGAAATTAAAAGTGGAAAAATCACCAGTGACATCATCCAAGATAGTTTGCCAGGAATGGAAGATATGATAGAGCCCACTGAATGTACAGCACCACAGGTGAAAAATAGACCCACACCAAACCCACACTGTGAAAATGCAAGATGTGGAGAATAAAGAGAAGATGGAGCAGATTCTACAAGCTTCCAGAGAGAAAGGGAGTGACAAGCAGAAAATGAGGAAGCAGAACGGTTCAGATTGTTCAACTGCCCAAGACTGGAAGCTGGAAGACCTAAGGCAAGGGAATATATCCACTACTCAGAACAGTTGTCCTCAGCCAAACCACCAATCACACAGGAGAGCTGAAGGAAAACACTTTATCTGGAAATGCCCAGGGAGTATACCTTCCCAAAACAAGGGCACAAACCGAGAAACAGGAGACCTTACCCCAAGAAACTGTAGCTACATCCCAGGAATCCCAGGAGCTGAAGAAGAGGAGCCAGAAGCACAGCCGGGCAACAACTGCCCCTGTGTGGAGAAGTTAGTTCCACCTGAGGGGCTTGGGGAGAGAGAGAGCCACAGACACACAAAAAAACAAAGGCAATCACTAACTCCAGGAAAATCAAAAAACAAGTCCTAGAAAATAAAAGTGTTCCTTAGTGCACACTGTTGCACTGTGAACAATATTTTCATATAATAACATAAGCACTGAATATTCATTTAAACAAAAGTTGTGATATAACTTTTGGGAGAGCAATATGCCTAATAGAGCTAAATCTATACTTTCAGGAGTAGGAAATCAATGGGCAATGTTCAACTGGTAAATCCAGAGATGTGTAAACCATTATTTGGGAAGATGGAAGCAAATGCCAGAGAAACAGCCAATAGAAACAGCAGTGGCAGCCCTTGGGGAGTGAGACACACAGTGCTTTGTTTAAAACAGTTTTTTTAAAGCTTCGCACAGTCTTCAGCACACAGCCAAACACTCTACAAGTATTGCTACTATTAATTTTGACAAGAAGAAAACATCCATACCTTCGAGGGGCTCATCACTGAGTCAGGGAGCTTTAGGTAGTTTGGAGAGCACTTGAGAGCTTACTATGTGCCATGAATAGCGACACATTTAATTTAATAGATGAGAAGTGCACTTACATGATCAAATAGATTAGAAAATGTGCCTACTTATAAGAAAATAAAGACAGAGAGAGACCAGAGGTCAGCAAACTACAGCCCACTTACCCACCATCTAGCGCACACCATCTGATTTTGTGGATCCAGTGAGCTAAAAATGGTTCTTTACATTTTTTAAAAAAATTTTTTAATTTAATTAATTAATTAATTTTTCGCTGTGTTGGGTCTTCGTTGCTGCGCGTGGGCTTTCTGTAGCTGCGGCGAGCAGGGGCTACTCTTTGTTGAGGTGTGCAGGCTTCTCATTGCGGTGGCTTCTCTCGTCGCGGAGCATGGGCTCTAGGCCCGTGGGCTTCAGTAGTTGTGGCACTCGGGCTCAGTAGTTGTGGCTCGAGGGCTCTAGAGCACAGGCTTAGTAGTTGTGGCACACAGGCTTAGTTGCTCCGCGGCACGTGGGATCATCCTGGACCAGGGCTCGAACCCGTGTCCCCTGCATTGGCAGGCAGATTCTTAACCACTGCGCCACCAGGGAAGCCCGGTTCTTTACATTTTTAAATGGCGGGGGAAAAAGAGTCACAATATTGCATGACATGTGAATAGTACATGAAGTTGAAATTTCAGCATCCATAAGTAATGTTTTATTGGAATGCAGCCGTACCTCTTCT
>NW_006787698.1:234809-238802 GCF_000442215.2 Lipotes vexillifer | reverse complement strand
CCCTCTTCTCTTTCCCTTGTGTCCTCTCTCTCTGGTGGCTTTCGAGCTACAACGGCAGAGCTGAGTAGTCAAGACATGTGGGCCTTGACAGAGAGTTTGCTGACTCCTACGTTAGAGGATGAAGGTGTGGGGGACAGGATGGGGAGGATCAAGGTGGGATCCTGGAGCAGGGGCACAGGGGCAAGTCTTCTGGTACCTTGTGGATCGCCCACTGTCCCTCTGACTTTACCCTCTCACACAATTCTGCGTTCATTTGTTCTGGGAGGGCCTACCGTGTGCCAGGCTTCAGAGATAAATGCTTGTCCAGGCCAGAGCCAGTCCCTGCCCTCGCTCACGGAGCCTACGCTCTGTCAAGGGGAGCAAGGTGAGTCAAAGGCAATCAACAGGAGCAAGTAAGACAGGGTAACCGGCAGTGATTTGGGCTTTGATGGTGGGTGGCCCCTCTGAGTGGTCAGGTGCGGTCTCTTGGAGGAGTTGGAAATGATAAGAAGAAGCCTGCCTTGCGAAGAGCTGAGAGTAGCACACACTAGGAGGCCAAAAACAGCACGTGCAAAGGCCCTGAGGCTGGATGGTGCCTGGAGCATTTGAGGAATAGGAGAGAGCTGGGAGCAGAGAGCTGACAGCGGCCTGCCAAGCCACAGCAGGGAGCTGGGTTTCGCGAGCACAGCAGGCACCAGGGGAAGGTTCCAAGCCAGGAGGTGACACAGACCCAGGTTACATATATTGAACCCTTGAGCATGCCTGGGAAGTGAGGTGCCCAGCTCCACCTTTGGTACAAGGAAGACGGGACCAAGGGACATGGGGGAAGAGCAGGCACCCTCTCCCATCAAAGGCAGATCCGCCTGAAGCTCACCCTTGGCACCCAAAGCGGGTTGTCCAAGAGGCCCTTCCTTGGACAAGTCAAGAATGGCCCAGCAGACCACACTCTGGTTGCAAAGCATTTTTCCTCGAAAGAAGGGAGTATTCCTGTGCTGAATCCCCTGCGTCCCCTGGCAGGGAGAGAAAGCTAAATTTAAAGGTGTGTTAACTGGGGCAGTCTGATCCAGCCGAGTCTGATCCGGCATGCTCCAGCCGAGGATCCACTGGGACCCCGCAGCTCAGCTGTCCCCACACCTGGCAGCAGCTGCCCTGCCTCACATGACCCTCCACATCCAGAAAGCTGTTACTGGTGCATTCTCTTTGGGAGGTCGACCAGGTGCCCCACACCTTGTCAGGCAGCTGGTATGTGGGCCCTGGAGCCAGACGGGCCTAAGCTTAAAGCCCAGCCCACCACTTCCCATGTCCTGGAGCATGGCACCCTCTGAGCCTCAGCTTTCTCATCTGCAAAATGGGTCCAATGAGAGCGCTCACCTCACAAGTGACAGGCACTGCTCATTACCTCTTCTCTCCCCAACATTCACTGGCTTAAAAAGTATGTTCTGAGCACATGCTGTGTGCCAGGTACTGAGGCCACAGCAGTGAATGACACCGTCCAAAATCCCTGCCTTCAGGGAGCTGACATTCTAGAGAAGACGCAGCCAGTAAACAAGATAAAGTAAAATATATGTTCGGTCTGAACGTGGTAGTCCTACAGAGCTTCAAAGGAAGGGGGTGTGAAGTGTCATCGGGTTGAAATATTCTGTGGGGTTTCTGGAATGTTGGGTATGTCTGGGGAAGTGTCCCAGGCAGGAGGAACAGGAATGCAAAGGCCCCGAGGTGGGAGTTAGCCTGGGAGCTTTGAGGAAGAGGAGGCCAATCCTCCTGCCTCCCCCTCTTCCTTGGCCCCTAGTGTAGAGTCCATATTTCCCAGCTTCCCCTGCTCCTGGGTTTGGCCTTGTAGCTAAATTCTACCCAGTGGGAAGAAGGGAAGGTGTCATGTGCATCTTGCAGGAAAAGTCCTTAAAGGGAAGAGGTGCACCATTGTTCTCTAAAACTTCCTGCTTCCTGTTGGCTGGAATGCAGATGGGATAGATGGAGCTTGAGCAGTCATCTTGTATCAAGAGGTGGAAATTCAAGTGCTGAGAAGGGCAGAGCCAGAAGACGAAGGAGCCTGGGTCCCTGTCACAGCCCTGGATTGCCTCCCTCAGAGAGGATTAATTCCTATCTAATTCAAACCTCTAGCACTGGGGGTCTTCCACCCCATGTAGCCAATCCTAATTCCAACTGATGCATTACATAAAGTGCCTGTCACATGATGCCCTTTGTTCATGCCTACTACGATTTTCCTCTGTATTAGTAAAGGAGAATATGAAATGTGCCCCGCCCTTGAGAAGTTTAGAACCCCAGTGGGGGAGTCCGCGGGCCTGACTCTCAGCCCCAGCCAGCTGTGTGACCAAGGGCAAGCAGCCTCGCCTCTCTGTCTCAGCTGCTCCAATTCCAAAGAGAGAGGATTGGCCCCAATAATCTCCAGGAGTTTGGAGAAGGGAGGGTTGGGCATACTGCAACAGTGAAAACAGGAGAAAGATGAGAAAGGTGATGAACAGTGAGATTTGGATGAGCAAAAGAAAGGTCTTTGGGAGGGGGATGGGGTAGGTCCATCAGGGCTCCTCTGTTGCCAGCGCCACCTGACCCGGTGGGTGGACGGCGGATTTATCAGCTTGTGGAAGGGGACACCCAGGAGTTCCCTCTTCCTAGCTGGGTTTAGGGCAACCTAACCTGACTCACCAGTTCCACATCATAGAGTCCGTTCATTTCTTTTCTTTTTTTTTGGCCACTCGGAATGTGGGATCTTAGTTCCCCTACCAGGAATCGAACCCACACCTCCTGCATTGGACTCGCAGAGTCTTAACCACTCGACTGCCAGGGAAGCCCCGATTCCGTTCATTTCAAAACCCAACTTCTGGTTCCATTTTCAGTATTAAGAATCCCTTTGGTTGCAAGTGGTAGAAACCCCCTCCCGAAGCCACCAAAAAGCAAAGACCAGCTTCTAACACTAGGCAGAGCATGAACTCCAGGCATGGCTGGATCCAAGCATTTGAATTCTCCCTGAGGGGTTCAGTCTCTCTGCTTCCCTTGGGCTGGTTCCTTCTCAGGCAGGCTGATGGGCTTAGTCACTAAGGCCAGGTCCACGCCCCTCACACAGCAAGATGAGAGGGCTAGTGTTGTGTCCTTTCAGGGCATAGAAGTGGGGTCTTACTCTGAGAAGGGTGGGGAAGGCTTCAAAAAGATGGCGAGAGCTGGGGATGCCCGCTGGACAAGGGGGTAGGAGACATCCCAGGCAGAGGGGACAGCCAGGCAAACTCCTGCAGTTCAGCACTGCCAGACTGGGAGATACTTGGTAGGAGCGGGAGACGAGGCCCGGGGGAGGTCAGCTGGAGGCTGAACACGAAGACCCCTGAGTGCCGGACTGAGCATTTGAGGCTCTATCCTCGGGCAGTGGGGAGCTATGCAAGGGTATAGAGTGTGGAGTCGGGGGGCACAACCACGTTTTCATCCCGTGTTTGTGCAGTGGAAGGTGTATGATAGCAAGGCGGAAAACTGGAGGCAACCAGGAGAGCAGGGAGAGGGCTTCTGTGTCACCAGCCTGCACCACATGGCTTGCCTGGGGTGGGGTGGGGTCAGAGAATTTCTGGAATCAAGTCAACAGGACTGAAGTGTGAAGGGTGAGGAGCCTGGCACTGGGGAAGTCTGGGAGACCGATCCATGATGCGGCTACCAACTGGCTTCAGGCTGGTAGAAGGCAAGAGACAGGAGAAACTGGTATTGTCACCTCCAGGGACTGGAAGAGCCATCACATCTTTGTGATTCAAAGTGGCTGGTTCTTGGATGCCTCCAGAGATGGGGAGCTCACCCCTTATGACCCAAATAAACCATGGACTCAAATCTATCCCCCTAGAGTCAGGCACAGCTCCATGCCCCATGCCCACACCATGGGGACCTCCCTCACCCAGGCCAGCCCTTGTTGCTTTGGGCACCTGACGCTGTCACTTTTTTTTTTTTTTTTTTTTTTTTGCGGTCGCTGGCGGCGGGCCTCTCACTGTTGTGGCCTCTCCCATTTGCGGAGCACAGGCTCCG
>NW_006787698.1:220717-234694 GCF_000442215.2 Lipotes vexillifer | reverse complement strand
GGGGCACGAACCCGTGTCCCCTGCATCGGCAGGTGGACTCTCAACCACTGAGCCACCAGGGAAGCCCGAAGCTGTCTCCTTTTAAGACTGTCGTCCAGGGCTTCCCTGGTGGCACAGTGGTTAAGAATCCGCCTGCCAATGCAGGGGACATGGGTTCGAGCCCTGGTCCGGGAAGATCCCACATGCCATGGAGCAGCTAAGCCCATGCGCCACAACTACTGAGCCTGCGCTCTAGAGCCTGCAAGCCACTACTACTGAAGCCTGCGCGCCTAGAGCCTGTGCTCCGCAACAAGAGAAGCCACTGCAGTGAGAAGTCCGCGCGCCACAATGAAGAGTAGCCCCTGCTCACTGCAACTAAAGAAAGCCTGCGCGCAGCAACAAAGACCCAACACAGCCAAAAGTTAATTAATCAATTAAATTTTTTAAAAAAAGACTGTTCTCCAGTCTCAACACCTCTGATTTCTCTGGTTATTCATTCCAGGGAAGGGCCTCCCAGAGTTTGGGACAAGGACCCCTGGGGGTCCTGGGGAGGATGTCGATGTTTCTCAGACACCAAGTATCATGGTTTTTGCAGGGAGAGAAAGCAGACCCCTTCGACCTCCTCCCATCTCTCTGGCTGCATCAAGGAGAAAGTCTCCATGGGGTGCCAGGGTGTTGGGGTGTCTTAAGCACAGGCTCATGGCCTTGCTGAGCAGAGCAGGCAGACTTCCATCGTGGGCCTGGGGCCGCTGAAGTGGCTAGTGTGACTCTAATGGTGCTGCTGGGTTTCCGCTGTGGCTACTTTGACGCTGCATTTCTATTTTGGGCAAGTGTTGATGGTTTGCCATATATGGTTGGCCCCCAGTGACCCCGCTGAATGCCGGCTGCAGGGTCCCCAGCCCCTTGGTCCAAAGCAGTACCCACGGCTGGGAAGGGGGGTGCTGGGGCACAGCCTGGGATGATCCCACAGCCAGATCCATGGAGCACAGGGAGCCTGACGAGCAGGAAACCTCCCTGCAAATGCTGCCAGCATTAGTAAATTACACCACCACAGAGAAAGACGTCCTCCCCCTTGCTCGCCTCCTACCTGCTTCCTTCACTGAGAATAACCCTTTGCCGGTTGGAGGGTCCCCTTCTGGAATGTTCCCCTTGGACTTACTGTCTCCTGTGTAATGTGAATGGGATCGTGCACTTTGTTTTGTATCACATTCTGGTAAGTGGTGGTTGTTTTTGACAACCAGAGATTTTAGCATTTTAATACACATAGTTTCCTAGTTTTTGTTGCATAATATTGCATGATATTGAATATCTGTAATTCTTGTAACTGGGCCTCTATTGCCAGAAGTCACATGACACCTTAGAGGCACAGACAGCCTTTTGGGGTACCAGAAACTTAAATTCTGGGCATCTTGCTTCATCACCCTGCTGAGATCAGCTTCATCCTTGTCCAAGCGGAGTCCTCCACTCACAGAAAGAATTGTAAGGGAGATCGCAGAGCGACAGCTGGGAGCCAGGCCCCCAGGCCATCAAATGCTCATCAAGTTGTCCTCTGAGCTGGAAGCTGGTGCTGCCTGGCCCTACAGAGGAGGAAACTGAGGCTGGGAGGGGGCAGCACCTGCCTCTGGCACAGCTGCGTTGGCGCTGTGGAGGCCCCACTCTTACTGTCCAAGGATGGCTGCTCTGCCAGGAGGCCTCCAGTTCCAGATGATTTTTTTCCTGTGGCCCCAATTTTCTCTTAATGTCGTTGATGATGATAAGGATATTCATAGTGGTTGACATTTTGAGGGCTTTCTTTGCTCCAGGCACCAGCAGCCCTCTCCAGGGGCCAGGTACTGAAATGAGATCCTTGTTGTTAGAGGAGTTGACTGAGGGCGTTGGAATCCCAGTCAGAAGGGTCCACCGTGTTGTCTGCGCTCTGTGGCTTGCTTACCTCCCCGGACGGGAAGCTCACTCTCCTTCCCCTCCCTGTGCTCGCTTGGCACTAGCTCCACGCTCCAAGGTGTGGGTTCCCGGAATGGGCAGGGGTGCGCGCCCCGTAGCGCCGGGCCGGGGAGCGGCGTGGAGCCCGAGAACGCCGCCAGCCCCCGCCCGGGCCTCGCGGGAGGCGCCTGGGGCCTCGGAGGCGGGGCGGGGAGGGGCCGCCGGCAGCGGCGGCGCGCTAAGCAGACCGCAGTACGGCCGGCGCTAGGACCCGCGGGGGCCTCCCAGTCCGCCGCGCCTCCCGCTCCCCACCTCCTCAATCCCAGCCTTCCCCCCCAAAATGAGGAAGCGGAGCAACTTGCTCCAAGTTGTGCAGCCGGGGCCGCCTCGGGGTGCGCAGCCGGCGCGCGGGGGCCCTCCTGGGGGCGGGCGCGGGGTGCGGCCCAGGGGCGACCCCTGAACAGGTGAGCGCGCCGGTGGGGATGGTGGGGAGAGACGGTGGGACAGTGCGGGGACCCCAAGGGCTCGCGGGTGGAGGTATGCCGGGCGAGCGCGGGAGGGGCCGGTGTGCAAGCGCGAGCGTGCGCGTCCGGGGCGCGCGTCCGGTACGCGGCTGGGGCGGGGGTGGTTAGATGCGACCAGGAGCGGGGTGGGGTGGGGGGGTATTTTTGTGGGTGCGGGTGTGCGCGTCTGCAAGCCCCTGGGTGTGTGTATCCGCGGGTCCACGTGGAGGGATGTGCGCGTGTCTCCGAGCTGCGTGTGCGCGGCCCTGCGTGTAGCTCTGCGTGCCCGAGTGGCCCAGTGTCTGGCGCCCAGGTGTTCAAGTGCGGGTTTGTGTGTGGTGGGGAGGGGGGCCGGTACACACGTTTCCGAATGTCCGAGAGTTTGTGCATGTGTTCACACGTGTAGACGTGTGTGCACAACTGTCTCTAGGAGAACCTGCTTTTGCTTGCATACCCGCGTGCCTGTGGGTACCTGTGTCCACCTGTGTGTTTCTGTGTGTACGTGGATCAGTATGCGTGTGAGTACACGTAGGGCTGGGGATTTCTGGGGGCACATATTCGAGGAGCAGAGACTCACCCCTCCCAACCTGTCCCACTGCCCAGCCACCTGGTGGGGTCCATAGGGGAAGCAGGGGGCGGAAATGCCCTTGCCCCAGCAGCAGCGAGGGACTTTGTGTGTCCGTCCTGGGTCGGCGTGGGGTGGGAGAGGAGAGAGGCTCAGTTGGCGGCCACAGGAGCCCAGCAGGGCTGCACTGCTCCGGCCCCCACCCCCTTCAGGGTCAGAGATTCTTAGGAATGACCTTGAATCATCCTCTATTTCCTTGTCCTGTCCCTGCCTACTTACCAGAAAAGAGGAAGAACCAGGCTCCATTAGGTGGCTCCAAGCTCCCCACGCACTGTGTGGGCTGCTGGGGCCTGAGTCAGCCCCTGACCACTTGCTCTGTGCCTGCCTTGTGCCTCAGTTTCCCTTTGGGGATGATGGCGGGGCCAGGCTCCATGCTAAGGAACTCTTCCAGGGAAAGACCACCTCCCCAGAGGGGCTTGGGGAGCCCCTACAAGCCTGGGGAGGCCGGCTGGCTGTCACCTCCACCTGGCCTGAGCTGGAAGTGGTAGTCATGGCCCCTGGGGCCCCAGCCTCGCTTGAATCTGGGCTCTCCAGCTGGTCTCTGCCCCCTCCCCAGGGGAGCCCTCGCTTCCTCCACGCCTGGCACCCCTCACCCATCTCAGCCAGGATGCCAACGGTGAGTACCCCCAACTTGGGTGCCTGTGCCCCGGCCCTTCCTCTGCTCAGTCCACAGGAGCTCCACTCCATGGGGAGTGGGAGGTTTACTCTCTGACCCGTGGCCTCTTGGCGCTGTGTGTGCCAGTCTTCCTCTATCACTTGCTGTTGCTCTTCTTTCACCCTTTCCTCCTGCCCTCCTGCCCTGGGCCCCGGCTCTGTGACTCTGATATGTCCTCTGCTCGCTCCCTCGCCCTCTCTCCTCTGCTCTCTCCCTGTGTGCTGTTTGTGGTCTCTGCCTCAATCCAGTCTTTCTCTCTCCTCTGGGCCTCTCTCTCCCCTCACCCCGCATCTCTCTCATGACCCCTTTTCCCCTCTCGGCACCCCCCCCCCACTAGAGGCGCTGGGCCCCAGGCACCCAATGCATCACCAAGTATGAGCACACGCGCCCCAAGCCCGGGGAGCTGGCCTTCCGCAAGGGTGACGTGGTCACCATCCTGGAGGCCTGCGAGGTGAGCGGGGAGGGGACGTGTGCCTGGGGAGAGGGGACTCCGCCAGGAAACCATCCCACCGACCCCACCTGGCTCCCTTCCCGCAGAACAAGAGCTGGTACCGCGCCAAGCACCACGCCAGCGGGCAGGAGGGGCTGCTGGCGGCGGGCGCACTGCGGGAGCGCGAGGCCCTCTCTGCGGACCCCAAGCTCAGCCTCATGCCGTGAGTCGTGGGGAAGAGACCGGGACCGGGGCGGGGTCAGCGGGGCCGGCCAGCCATGCCCAGCCCGCCTTCCCGCCGCCGGCCGCAGGTGGTTCCACGGGAAGATCTCGGGCCAGGAGGCTGTGCAGCAGCTGCAGCCGCCCGAGGACGGGCTGTTCCTGGTGCGAGAGTCCGCGCGGCACCCGGGCGACTACGTGCTGTGCGTGAGCTTCGGCCGTGACGTCATCCACTACCGTGTGCTGCACCGCGACGGTCACCTCACCATCGACGAGGCGGTCTGCTTCTGCAACCTCATGGATATGGTGGAGGTGCGGCAGGCCACAGGCCCGGGACCCCAGAGCCCATGCCCCCCGATTGCGGAGATGGAGGGATGCCAGGCTCCGCCCTATCCCGACGGCTGACTGGACATGGCACCCCAGAGGTGTCTGCTCCCCAATGGGGAGAAGGAGGGGCTGGTTTCCATGGGCCACCAAACCCTACAGTTGGTCTGAGTCCTTCAGGTCCCACCTCCAGAGACTGGGGTGACTCCTCTGGGGACACCTAGGAACCTCCAATTTGACACCAATGCCAAGACACTCCCCATCCTCCTGTTTCCTGCTAGTCTGCATCCTTTCCTGTTCCCATGGAAACCAGCCTAAAGAGTCCTGTGGGAACGAACCCCCTCTCCTCTTCCCCAGCTCCCACCCACCCCATCCAGAGATCCCCCCTAGGAAGGGCCCCCCCCCCCCCACTAGAGGCGCTGGGCCCCAGGCACCCAATGCATCACCAAGTATGAGCACACGCGCCCCAAGCCCGGGGAGCTGGCCTTCCGCAAGGGTGACGTGGTCACCATCCTGGAGGCCTGCGAGGTGAGCGGGGAGGGGACGTGTGCCTGGGGAGAGGGGACTCCGCCAGGAAACCATCCCACCGACCCCACCTGGCTCCCTTCCCGCAGAACAAGAGCTGGTACCGCGCCAAGCACCACGCCAGCGGGCAGGAGGGGCTGCTGGCGGCGGGCGCACTGCGGGAGCGCGAGGCCCTCTCTGCGGACCCCAAGCTCAGCCTCATGCCGTGAGTCGTGGGGAAGAGACCGGGACCGGGGCGGGGTCAGCGGGGCCGGCCAGCCATGCCCAGCCCGCCTTCCCGCCGCCGGCCGCAGGTGGTTCCACGGGAAGATCTCGGGCCAGGAGGCTGTGCAGCAGCTGCAGCCGCCCGAGGACGGGCTGTTCCTGGTGCGAGAGTCCGCGCGGCACCCGGGCGACTACGTGCTGTGCGTGAGCTTCGGCCGTGACGTCATCCACTACCGTGTGCTGCACCGCGACGGTCACCTCACCATCGACGAGGCGGTCTGCTTCTGCAACCTCATGGATATGGTGGAGGTGCGGCAGGCCACAGGCCCGGGACCCCAGAGCCCATGCCCCCCGATTGCGGAGATGGAGGGATGCCAGGCTCCGCCCTATCCCGACGGCTGACTGGACATGGCACCCCAGAGGTGTCTGCTCCCCAATGGGGAGAAGGAGGGGCTGGTTTCCATGGGCCACCAAACCCTACAGTTGGTCTGAGTCCTTCAGGTCCCACCTCCAGAGACTGGGGTGACTCCTCTGGGGACACCTAGGAACCTCCAATTTGACACCAATGCCAAGACACTCCCCATCCTCCTGTTTCCTGCTAGTCTGCATCCTTTCCTGTTCCCATGGAAACCAGCCTAAAGAGTCCTGTGGGAACGAACCCCCTCTCCTCTTCCCCAGCTCCCACCCACCCCATCCAGAGATCCCCCCTAGGAAGGGGATGGGATGCAGGGGTTCCCTCACCCACGGGGTGGGCTCATGGCTGCCTCTGCCCTGCCCCACCCTGCAGCATTACAGCAAAGACAAGGGGGCCATCTGCACGAAGCTGGTGAAACCCAAGAGAAAGCAGGGCACCAAGTCAGCGGAGGAGGAGCTGGCCAAGGGTAGGGGGCCCCGCCCTTCTGCTCAGTGTTAGCCTGGCCTGGGGAGGCAGGCCCTGGGGCCTGGGCACAGGGCCAAGGCCACATCACCTGAGCAGGTCACTGTGCCTGGCTCTGCAGGCAGAAGACCTGGGCTGCCCTTGGGCGGGGTGGGGCACAATATTGATCTGGTTCTCACACCTGCTGCTTCCCCCCACCCCGACCCCTGCCTCTGTTCCCATCATCCCTGAGCCAGACACCCTGGGCAGATCCTTGACGTCCCCCACCCTCCCACACCGCCTCCATGGCCAAGTTTTAACACTTGTTAAACCTGGCCCCTCCCCAGGACTTCCAGTGGTTAGGACTCCACGCTTCCCCTGCAGGGGGTGGCAAGGGTTCACTCCCTGGTCGGGGAACTAAGATCCCACAGCCACCTGGCGCCGCCAAAAAATAAGAAATAAAATTCGGCCCCTCCCTGCCTGGCTGCCCCTGCCCTAGCCCAGCCTCAGACAGTCCAGTCGGACCACCTCTTCCCTGAGAGAGTGTCCTCCTTCCTCCCAAACCCTGTGGCCTCAGAGGCTGCTGTCTACTGTGAAAATCACCCATATCACTCCCCTGCCTAAAGGATGGAGTTTGGGCAGCTCCACTGCCTTCCAGAACCCTCCCCTGTGGCTGAGCTATCTTTCCTGCTTCATTTACAAAGCCCTTCCTCAATTCCACAAGCCCCTGGGGTTCTGTGACTCCTCGTTTCCTCTCATGCCTCTGTACTGTTGTGCCTTCTATTCCCCTCACCTGAAATGCCTTTCCAGTCCTTGAGGAGTGAAATCCTCCATGCTCAGAGCCAATGTGCCCTACTGTGGCCACCCCTTTTGAACCTGGTGATCGTGGCTGTCTCCTTGGAAGTGTCTTGGGGATGGCACCTGGGTGGAGGCTGGTGTCACCGTGCCTGATTGTACTCAAGGGCTCGTGATTTGGAGCGGGGCTTTGGGGAGGTAGAGGAGGAGACCTACAGAACCTGCTGGGGGCGGGGGGGGAAGAACACAGGGGTGCTTGAGAGAAAGATCAGGGAAGCTGGAACACAGATGATGACTTAGAGTGCTGGAAGATTCTGGAAGTTTCCAGAACCTTTACCAGAAGGTTCTGGAAGCTTTACCAAACTCTGTTGTATTTTTTGGCCCGTGTGTGTGTCCCTGGGTGGTCAGGGATAAAGGATCGTAAAGGAAGAGCCCACAGGGTCCTTGGAAGGAGACAGTCTCCAGACGGAACAGAGAAGGGCTCTGTTGCTTTTGGCCGCCTGATAACTGGTACCAGGAGTGCGGAGCCTCAGACGCGCCCTTGGGCCACTGTGGGGACGCATGCCACACGGCCTGGTCTCCCGCCAGGTGGAGCTGCCGTGGGAGGGGCTGGCACCTGGCAGCCCTCTGACCGGGTCTCCCCCCGACAGCCGGCTGGTTACTGAACCTGCAGCATTTGACGTTGGGAGCGCAGATCGGAGAAGGAGAGTTTGGAGGTGAGCGGGGGGCCTGGCAGGGGCTGAAGGAGGGTGGGGGCGTCCCAGAGATGAATTCACATCCACATTTGATACCTACTTGCTGTGCAGCTGAGAGCCCAAGGGCTCCTCTCTGTGAAAGGAGGTTCACGACAGCCGGGGCCAGGAGAAAGGTAGTTCAGGCAGGCACCCAGCGGGTGTGAGCCCTTCACAACCCTGGGCTCTGGTGCACACTGGTCCCTCTGGTCCCTCTTTTGTTCTGTTGTTGTCCACCCCCCCCACCTTAATCGTGGGTCATTTTTGTTCAACATTCTTCTTTCCCACCACTGGTGCCTGTGACACCATGTCTCCTGTTGCCAGCACCCGGTAGAGCGCCCAGCGTGGAGGACGTCCCCAACAGATATTTGTGGAATGACCCTGGGTTTGAGTGGTGACCTGCGGCTCTGGGCAGGTTGCTGCTCCCCTGGACCTCAGCTTTTCAGTCTCTTAAATGGAAATACATAATGTGCTCTCCACCCCACCCCCACCCCCGCCACACTGCATGGCATGGAGGATCTTAGTCCCCAACCGGGATGTAACCCCCGCCCCCTGCAGTGAAACGCTGGGATTGCCAGGGAAGTCCCTGTTCCCTCTGTTTTGTTGCCGTTGCCTGAAGTTATTATCCTGGAAGGCCCCAGGGCCTAGATCAGGGCTCACAGACCTTCTCTGGAAAGGGCTGCAGTGTGTGTATTTTCCATCTGTTACATCTGCTCAGCTCTGTCCTTGTAGCAGGAAAGCAGCCACAGGCCGGAGGGAGATGAACAGGCATGGCCGTGTGCCAATAAAACTTTATTTATGGACACTGAAATTGAATTCTGTGCAATTTTCATGTCATAAAATATTCTTCTCTTGATCTTTTTCCAACCATTTAAAAATGTAAAATCCCATTCTGAGCTTGTGAGCCTTGCAAAAAACCCACGTTGGGACTGGATTGGGCCCGAGGGCTGGAGTTTGCAGACTGGTTTAGGTGATTCTCTTTGCTCAGGGATCTGGAGCTTGTAGGGGAGGGGTTTCCAGGCCTGGGGACCCACCGCTGCATCGGCATCCTTGGGGGTCAGTGTGAGTGGGTATGTCACTGTGTCTGTCCAATCTCTGTGGGGTCCTGATCTCCTCTCCCACCGGCCCCCAGCCGTCCTGCAGGGTGAGTACCTGGGACAGAAGGTGGCCGTGAAGAACATCAAGTGTGACGTGACAGCCCAGGCCTTCCTGGACGAGACGGCGGTCATGACGTGAGTCCTGGTGAGGGGAGGGCACCCTGGGGTGGGGGTCCAAGCCACCTTCACCCCACACCCGCCTGCCCCCAGGAAGATGCAGCATAAGAACCTGGTGCGTCTGCTGGGTGTGATCCTGCACCAGGGCCTCTACATCGTCATGGAGCACGTGAGCAAGGTGGGGGCAGGGCCTGAGGGTCAGGCCGGGTGCGGCAGCCGAGCAGCCTCCAGCAGCCCTCACCCTACCCGTGTCTCCCACACAGGGTAACCTGGTGAATTTTCTACGGACGCGGGGCCGGGCCCTTGTGAGCACCCCGCAGCTCCTGCAGTTTTCCCTGTGAGTGGGGCTCCCGGGGGCAGGGAGACTGAGGCATGGAGCAGGGAGGAGCCCGGCCTTGGGAGTCTGTGGTCCAGGCACCCGAGCCCTGTGCCCACTACCCCTCCACTCCAGGCACGTGGCCGAGGGCATGGAATACCTGGAGAGCAAGAAGCTGGTACACCGAGACCTGGCCGCCCGGAACATCCTCGTGTCCGAGGACCTGGTGGCCAAGGTCAGCGACTTTGGCCTGGCCAAAGCCGAGCGGAAGGGGCTGGACTCCAGCCGGCTTCCAGTCAAGTGGACGGCACCCGAGGCTCTCAAACACGGGGTGAGCCCCCCTTACCCCCCAGGGCCCTTGGAACCCTAGCTCCACTGTGCGACCCTGGGCCTGTCTCTTGCCTCTCTGAACCTCCAAGGGACTGGCTCCGCCTCCCTGGTAAGCCCTTGGCCCATAATTGTTCCTTTAAGCCCCAGTCTGGGCCTTGGTCTCCTCATTTCTGAAACAGTCTTGGGCTCAGCAAGTGAGAGCAAGAATAACCTCATTCTTGCACTGAGTCTGGGTTGAGGGGTGGGGCGGATTCAGAGGCAGGAGCCTATTGGGAGGAGACCTGGGACTAAAGATCAACCCAGGGGGACTTTCTGGAGGAAGCAGGGGCTGGGGCAGAAGCCCTGAGGGGTCCCACTCCCCCTGATCTCCGGCCCCACAGAAGTTCTCCAGCAAGTCGGACGTCTGGAGTTTTGGGGTGCTGCTGTGGGAGGTCTTCTCATACGGCCGGGCTCCATACCCCAAGATGGTGAGCAGGGGCGGGGGGGCGGCGCTGGGTACCCCGCAGGTCTAGGGGTCGTGACCCTGACCCCCAGCCCACACCGGCGTGCCCTCTGCCCGTAGTCGCTGAAGGAGGTGTCAGAGGCCGTGGAGAAGGGGTACCGCATGGAGCCCCCCGAGGGCTGCCCGGGTCCCATCCACGCCCTCATGGGCAGCTGCTGGGAGGCTGAGCCTGCTCGCCGGCCGCCCTTCCGCAAACTGGCTGAGAAGCTGGCCCGGGAGCTGCGCAGCGTGGGTGCCTCGGCCCCCAACGGGGGGCAGGATGCAGACGGTCCCACCTTGCCCCGCAGCCAGGAGCCCTGACCCTGCCCTTGGGGCCTCGGGCCCCAGAGAACTGAGACAGTGGGGGGCACAGGGTGGGGACTCGGGCCAGGCCTGAGGAGTGGCAGGGCCAGCAAGCTGCCCGCCCGGCTCACATCACAGGGGCAGGCTGCGTCGGGTGGTGGGGGGGGCTCTGGGCAGCCCGTGAGCACCATGGCCCCAGGGAAGTGAAGGATTAGTGCCTGGATAAAGACTGGTTCCAAGGACTGGGTGTCTGAGTCTCTCTCTGCTACCACTCTGGGGGCCCCATCACTTACCGGGGGTGATCTGCCTGCCCAGTTGTCTGCCCACTGAGGGGTTCACCAGGCTAGGACCTTGCAGCCCAGAGGGGCATATATTTCCCCTGGGATGGGGCCAGGAGACCCCCCCAGGCCAGGGATCACAGCCACCCGTGGAGCCACTTGCCATCACCCACGGGTCTGCCACCTCCTTTGGTGGCAAGGACCCCACCGTAGCCCTCAGTGTCCCAGGTGCAAAGGACAGTGGGAGAGTGCCAGCGGCTGTGGACATCCGAGTCCCCTGTCCTGGCATCCTCTTTTCCTCAGCCTTGCCCCTTGTCCCCTCCTGGGGTGCTCCAGTGTGGCTACGTCCTCCACCTGTCACGACCCAACAGCCTCACCCGGTGACTCCAGGGAACACTCGCTGAAAAAAGCCAGCCGCACGGCCTGTCCCAAGGCCCTGCCCCTCCTGTCCACTCTCGAGCTGGGGCTGGGCCTCCGGGCTTGCACCCCCAGCTTCGAATCCTGACTCGACCCGTAGCTGTGTGGCCCAGGCTTGCCGTGAGCCACTGCGTCAGACTGAGGGCGTGTCTGGGATGGGGGATGTTAGTGCTAAACTCGGGGTGTCCTGGACAAACTAGAGGGGTGGCCCCCCTCCACGGGCCCCCAAAGCCTCCTCTATGATCAGGCGTCTCTTCCGGGGGAGACGTGAGGACGCTGAGGGCTCACACCAGTGAAGGACTGAGAGCACACAGCTAGTGCTCAGCTATTACCTGTGACCGTCAGCCACCTTCTCTCTGATGCCGCTCCCAGACAGCCAGCCTCTAGGTTGCTTGGAGAGGGGGTTTCTGGCCAGCTCGGTGTGGGCCCCTCCCCAGGACCCCCTGAGCTTGTGAGGGGACACCAGGCCACAGCACGGCCTCCCACCTTGACTGCCCCACCCCTGCCTGAGCGGAGCCAGAGAAATGTCTCAAGGTCACACTGACCTCCTGCAGTTCCCCCCCTGAGCCCCGCCCACCCTCTGGCCTCAGTTTCCCCACCAGCACCTGAAGGGGTTTAGCGATTCTTCCTGGGGGAGAAATGAAGGGTGGGAGGCTGGAGGGGCTGAGAGTGGCCTGGCCCCCGCCTAATCCAGATGGAAGGTGGCCCCGCACTGCCCTGGCCTGCCCCTAATCCGGTGCTCTAAGCTGACACAGCGTCTGGACCTTCAGCCACATCCTGCTAAATCGCCAAAGCCCCCTGCGCCTAACACCCAAATCCCTCCTGCGCCTCTTAACCCACCTGGAGCCAATTAGCTAAATGGGGCCTGTGAACAGAGCAGCTCTTTAGCGTTTCCAAGTGACGAAGCGTTAGGGGAATTACCTGCCCCCACTCCACAGGGCCCCAGCCCACCGTACAGGCGGGGCAGCTGAGGCCTGGAGGGGCCCCAGGGGCCTCTGGAAGCACTCGCCGGCCCTCCAGCCTGGGCTCAGGGCTTCTGGGGCCTCCCTGCCTGGCCAATCCCTTGGGTATCAAGCCCCCTGCCCACCGGGCCGTCCCTCCTCGTCCAAGGATGCTCGCCCCTGCCCCCAACTTCTCCAGGGCCTGCACCCCTTTGCTGCATGTGAGTGTGTCTGAGCGTGTGCACTCATGCCGTGTGTGAGTGCCTGTCTCCATCTCTTTCTCTTTCTCCGTGTGTGCCTTTCCCCTACAAAGCCAACATTCCCTACATTCCCTTATCTATACAAAGCCAGCAGAGATGAGATAAGGACTTATCTCTGCTTCCTCTGCACTCACTCCCTAGTCCATCCACGGGCCTGGATCTCCCGCCTCACTCCGCCGCTGGGTCAAACTCCCTCTGTCCTCCTGGGTCTCATCCTGCCCACTCTCAACCCCAGTGCCCCTCCTCACTGTTTTCAGGGCACCACCCCCCCCGCCTGAGCCCCCAGGCTCCTTGGACTGGGGAGGGGGGTTGGCAAACCAGTCTCAGGGGCTTCCCAAGATCCTGCCCCGGCTCTCAGGCCACTGCCTGAGGGACAGTCCCATCATCCACCTATCCCCAAAACAGGGCCCTGGTATACCCGTCTTCTTCCCTCCTCCTCAGACTTTCTCCCCCCAGATTTCTCTCCTGCTTCTCCCCCGACCTTGCTCTGACCAGGCCTCTAGCATCCTCCTGGCCTCCCATCTTGCACACAATAGCTACTCATCCAAAATGCCATCTGCGCCCCTCCCATGCCCCACAACCTCCCATGGCTCCCCAGTACCCACCCCTTCACAGCCAGTCTTGTCCAGAATTTACAGCCTTGTACTTCATCTCCCACTCTGATCACCTTCATTGAAAGAGCAACCTTCCCTCCCCTGCTTGAGTTTTCTCACCAGGCTTCTGACCACCTGACATGCTATATTTTACTTATATAGTTACAGATTATCTGTCTGTCTGTCTCCTCCACTAGGATGCCAGTTCCAAGATTTGTGTCTGCTTTGTTCACTGCTGTGAACAGTACCTGGTATACAGTAAGCTCAATAAGTGTTTACTGAGTGACTGAAAAGTGAACTTCTATTCATACCTCAAAACCCAGCTAAAATGCCCCATACTCCTTTGCCCTGCACAGTGCCCAGGGGGCCAACTGGAATGGCCTTCACCTCTGGGGACCTCAGCTTCCCCAACACCCGTTGACATCTGTGAATCTGAGAGGTTCTTTTTCTCACACCAGATGATAAAAAAAAAAAAAGCCGTAACCGTGGACATTCATTAAGCACTCGCTGTATGCCAGTCACTGTGCGATGCTCTTTCCTTTCATCAGCTCATTGAGTCCCTGTGAGAGCCCCATGGGGTAAGTCCTGTTGTCGCCGTCTTACAGCTAGGGAAACTGAGGCCCAGAGAGGGGGAGGCTCTTGTTTATATCCTACAGCGAGGGGTGGCAGACCCAGGCTAATGGTGTCCCTCCAACCCCTAGAACCCAGCCCTCCCTCTGTAGCTCAGAGCAACCAGCACCTGGGCGGGAGGGGCCCCCTCAATTAATCACCTCGCTAATCCTCCTTCCACCCGACCCCAACCCCCTTGAGTCTGGCTGGGCCAGGCCAGCAGCAGACGGAGCTGGGCCGGCAGGGGCTGTCAGAGGGCCTGCTGGGAGCTGTGAGCACTGGGCAGGTGGGCACAGGTGGGCCTGGGTGGGAGCTGGGGGCACAGAGAGCCCCCTAGGGCAGAAGACTGGGGGGTAAGGAAGTGTTCCTTAAGGCAGAGTCCCAGCTTCTGCCTTCCTGGGGGTCCTAGACACAGAGACAGAGAGATAAAGGGAGACACAGGCAGTCAGGGAGAGCTCCAGAGGGAAAG
>NW_006787698.1:193338-220596 GCF_000442215.2 Lipotes vexillifer | reverse complement strand
GGGAAAGAGAAATAGAGGTGGGGTGGGGGGGACAGAGACACAGAGAAAAATGATCAGAGAGAAAGAAGTGGAGACAGAGTCAGGTGATCCGACATGCACAGAGAGGCTGGGGAGGCAGAAGGAATGCAGGACCCAGTGGAAGGAGAAGCCCCTCCATATCTTACCCCAGACCCAGCAGGGGCCGGAGGCTCCCCCGCCCTCCCCAACCTCAGTCCCTCCTGTGTCTCACCTGCCGTCTGTCCTGCCGCCACCCCGCCAGGTGAGGGCAAGGAGCAGCCATGTTCCTGAGCCCGGGCGAGGGGCCTGCTGAGGGTGGGCGGCCAGGGCCTGGTGAGGAGGCCCCCAAGAAGAAGCACCGGAGGAACCGCACGACCTTCACCACGTACCAGCTGCACCAGCTGGAGCGGGCGTTTGAGACCTCCCACTACCCGGACGTTTACAGCCGCGAGGAGCTGGCCGCCAAGGTGCACCT
The DNA here is from genome assembly GCF_000442215.2 of Lipotes vexillifer. Lineage (NCBI taxonomy): Eukaryota > Metazoa > Chordata > Mammalia > Artiodactyla > Lipotidae > Lipotes > Lipotes vexillifer. Next base: position 220,124 of record NW_006787698.1, on the reverse strand, counting down.
GCCCGAGGTGCGCGTGCAGGTGAGGGGACCCCCTAACAACCCTAGGAGGGAGCCGGTGCCAGGTATGAACCCTCCCAGTGCATGGGAAGGCTCCCCGGAGGAGGGGACGTGGGACTGGGGCCTTGATGTTTGAATAGGAATTTGCCATCTAGAAAGGAGAAAGGGCATTTTTCTAGCCCTCCAGAGCAACGTGTGCGAAGGTGTGGAGGGGTGAAATAGGAGGCATTTCCACAGAGCTGAGTGTTGAGGCAGGCAGAAGCAGAGGCAGAGAAGGAGCTTGGGAAGGGCCTCAAATGCCGAGCTCAGTGGCTGGAACTTCATGCCAAGGGCCAAGAGAGACCAGGGGGAAGGCCAGGGAGCCTGAGGGGCCCTGGGCAGAGGGAAAGGCAAGGAGAGCCTGGATTCAGAAGACTTTGGGGCTGATTTGATGGGGGCCAAGAGGCAGAGATCCTGCTCTCAAAACAGCCATCTCCTTGGGGTAGGTAACACCATATGTTGGCACTGCAACAGGTGGGGGTCAGGTTAGACAGCAGGCAGAACCCCGAGAAGCTGGGAGGCCCAGAGCAGAAAAGAGTGGCCTCACCTCACCCCACCAGCCCTGACCCAGGAGCACCTCTCTTGCTGCTTCCAGGTGTGGTTCCAGAACCGCCGGGCTAAGTGGCGCCGCCAGGAGCGTCTGGAGTCAGGCTCCGGGGCCGTGGCAGCCCCGAGGCTCCCCGAGGCCCCAGCACTACCCTTTGCCCGCCCTCCCACCATGCCACTGCCCCTGGAGCCCTGGCTGGGCCCTGGGCCCCCAGCCGTGCCGGGACTCCCACGCCTCCTGGGCCCGGGTCCGGGGCTGCAAGGGTCCTTCGGGCCCCACACCTTTGGTCCAGGCTTCATGGACAGTTTCACCCTGGAGGAGGCGTCCTTGCGGCTGCTGGCCAAGGAGCACGTGCAGGCTCTGGACAGGGCCTGGCCATCGGCCTGAACCTGGTGCCTGCCCAGCCCTCTCTCCTCAGCCTGTCTGTGGCCACCCACGCCGAGTCCCCCACCCCACCACCACCTCCTTACCCTGCCTTGCAGGGTAACTGGCACCCGGTTTCAAGAAGGAGGTGGCCAGAGGATCCCCGGCCAGGGGGATGGGTCCCTGGCCTGGTCTCAAAGGAGTCTGTGCCCTCGTGGGGCCTCAGTCTCCCCATCTGTCAAGTGGGCGTGGGTGGGCTGGATTCTGAGGTTCTTAGACTGCAATCGGGAGCCACTGGGATGTGAATACTGAGTTGATGAGTCTAAATCCCTCCACCTGCAGCCCTCTCTCTAAGAAATAACAAGTAACAGCAGTAGCAGCTCATGTTCAACCCACCCCCTTTCACTGTGTGCTCCCCGTGTGCCCATTGCTTTACCCCACGAGGTGGGCACGACCACCAGCCTCATTTTTCAGGGGAGGAAACTGAGGCCCAGAAAGGGGAAGCCAGTTTCTTGAGGCCACACAGCCAGTAGGGGGCGGAGCTCTTTTTAAACTCATTGCCTGACTGCATCACCCCAGGCCCCATGCCGGACCCCGGCTGGGCACTAACAGGGGACTCTCTGCTGAGGCAGAGAGGGTGGGTACTGTCTGTCCCTGCTCCTCCCAGTTGCCACGGTGTGGCTTATGTCCCCACTGGCCACAGCCCCCATCGTGTCTCCCAGCCCACTGTGTGTAGGGGGGTCGGGGCCCTGGTGACAAGGCCAGCATTTGTTCTGTCCAACCCATGTCTCCCACGTGGCGGTCCTCACCTCCCTTCAGCCAGGGGATACAGGGCAGGACCCGCCCAAGACTGTCCGGGTCTGGACTGGGCTGAGAACTGGGCTCCTGACCCTCACCCAGGCCTCTGTTGAAGAGTCTCAGAACAAACACCACGTCTGGAAGGGGTTCCGTGTGTGTGTATATATAGTGACAGCTTTACTGAGGTAAGATTTCCATAAAGTTAATTACACGTGCTTAAAGCATACCACTTGGTAAGCCTTGACGTCTGTGTACACTCCTGGAAGCCTCGCCACGGTCACGTGACGTGCACACCCCTTCAGCTGCTGCGTGCCTCCCCAGTCCTCTCCCACCCCGCCCGCCCCTCCCCACATGACCATTCATCTGCTTCTGTCACTGGACATTCACTTGAGTTTCCTAAGGTGTTATAGAAAGGAAACCACACAGGATGTCTTCTTTACTAGGTTTTGTCTGGTTTCTTATGCCGAGGACAATTATTTTGAGAGGTGTCCAGGCGGACCCCCTTTTCTTGGTGAGCCCTATTCCGTAGTAGGGGATACACGTCTGTCTATTCACTCCTCTGGTTTGCTCTGGGGTGGGTTCCAGCTTGGGACGATTATGAATTAAACTGCCGTGGACATTTGTGTACATGACCTACACCTTCATTTTTCTTTGGTAAATCCCTGTGTATGGATTTTAGCCGTTCTCAGGTATGACACAGCATCTCGCTGTGGGTTTACTTTGCTTTTCCCTCTTGACACGTGGTGCTGAGCATCTTTCCATGTGCTCATTTGCCATCGGTGCATCTTTGGTGAAATTTCCGAATCTCTTATCCATCTCTATATACGAAGAGTAAGCACTTGGAAAAGGAAATATTTACATGTTTAAGATACCATTTAAAATAGTATCAAAACCATCAAACACCTCGGAATAAGTTGGACAAAAGACGTACAGCTGCTTGACACTGAAACTCAAAATATTGTTGAGGGAAACAAAAGAAAACATGAGTGAATGAAGGGATATAATATACCCATGGAGTTGGAAGGTTCACAAGATGTCAGATCTTCCCCAGATGGATCTACAGAGTCAACGCAATCCCAATTAAAATCCCAACAGACCTTTTTTTTTTTTTTTTTGGTAGAAACTGACTAAATGATTCTAAATTTTATATTAAAATACAAAGAACCTAGAATAGCCAAGGCAATCTAGAAGAAGAACGATACATTTGGAGGACTTACACTATTAGATATCGAGACTTTGAGAAAGACGCAGTAATTAAGGGAGTGTGGTTTTGGCCCAAGGATGGACAGGCAAGTTGACTGATGGAACCAAAGAAACAGACCCACATGTGAACGGTTGCTTGATTCACACCAAAGGCATCCCTGCACATTGAAGAAGGTTTACCTCTCCAGCAAAGGGACATGTATATGGAAAATACTGAACCTTGACCCCTGCCCCACACCATACACAAACGTTAAATGGATCATCAATCTAAGTGTGAAAGGCAGAACACTAAAGTTTTTAGAAAAAAACTGTAGGGGAATGTCTTCGAGACCTTGGCACTTAGCAAAGATATTATAAATGGGAAGTAAGGAACATTAAACATCAGCAGAAAGACTGGACTTTGTAAAAGTTAAGAACTTATGTACATCAAAATATACCATTAAGAGAGAGCATAGGCAAACCACAGAGGGGGAGAAGATATTTGAAACATTGACCAGCAAAGGACCCATAGCCTTGACAATTAGAAAAAGGACAGACACACCAATAAGAAAAAGACAACCATTGTTTGGTTTAATGGGCAAAAGACACTTCGGTAAAGAGTCAATCCAAATAGTCACAACCTTATGAAATGGTATGCAATGTCAATTGTCATGAGAGAAATGCAAATTAAAACCACAACAGAATATGCCCTATATGCCCATCAGAAGGTCTAAAATTAGACAGTATTTTGTGCTAATGGAACAATTTACACTTCACAAAACTTCGGCCGCATCCACCCAAGATGTTGTTCTGTTTGTACAACAGAAGACTACGCGACAAGGACAGACGAGGACCATATACAGAGCTGGGCTGCCAGCAGGGAGGAATCTCACCAACGTTGCTAAGCGAATGAAACCAGAACAAAAAGAGGACGTACCGTAAGCTTAGACGTCTGTGAAATTCAAGAACAGGCAAAGACCTCACCTATAGGTTCTTCACAAAGCTAAACATAGAATTCCCATACGAACTAGCAACTCCACACCAAATATACACTCCAAAGAACTGAAAGCATTTTCCCCCTCAAACAACAAGAAATCTCGAGATGGGCACTTCAGGGCTGTGGGTGCCGGTGCCCCTGTTCTTGGTGGCATTTGTCCTCACGGTTGCAATGTGGCTTCTGCTCACTCAGATATAGCAGCTGTATTGCAGAGAGGGGGAAGACAGAAAGACAGAGGCAAAATGAATGTGCCAGCTTTGTCTTTTTTTTTTCTTTTAATGTGGAAAACAACTGCTTTCCCAGAAGCACCACCCATGGGGCATCTGCTAACTCAGCGTTGGCCCCTCAGCTGTGGGGTGTGTCCATGAGGGTGATGCAGTGACAGTGTTGTCCCCAGTATCCACAAGACATAGGGAAGCCTGTTTGCAGTGGGAAGCAGGGTTAGCTCAAGACGAGGAAGGGGAGGGCATGAGGGATGAGTAACCTCGGCTGTCACCTTCCTGGGCTTCAGTTTCCTCAACTGTCAAATGCGGCTGCAGAAGCTGTCTGGCCCCAGCAGGAAAGTGAAGAGGAAAGCGTTTGGAAATACCCCAGGGAACATTTGCACCTGCTTTCCTTTGCACATGCGTGTTCACGGCCCCCTCCCTCCCTTTCTTCATACCCCTGCTCAGATGTCAAATCCTCAGATAGATCTTCCCAGACATCCCTGGCTACAGGTGCAGCTCTTCTCTCTGTAGGCCCCGTATTCTCCTTTCTATCCCTCCAAACACGTATGACCCCTGAACCTATGACATATTCACTCATGCATTTACCTGTATCCTGTGAACCTCCAGCCTCACCTCATATGTGGTCTTAGTGGGTTCAGTGCTGCATCCCCCCTGGCACTGAGCCTGTTGTCAATGCATAGGGGTTACTCAATGAATATTTGCAAAATCAGTGAACTGAGGAGGCAGGCTGCAGTACCGGATGTGTCCAGCAGGTGGCAAGGCCTCACCACAGGTCGCCCTTCTAGGCTCATCCAGAAGGTACCTGGATGAAAGTCATCCTATGATGTAGGACAGGTGTCTTGATCTCCTGGACCAGTGCCAGAGAAATACAACATGGACTATGTGTCAGACTAAATCTAGTAGCCAAGTGGATGGAAACAGGTGACATCAACGTTGACAATGTATTTTATTGAGCCCAGCTTATCCCAAACATCATTTCAATGTGTCATCACTATAAAAAGCTATTGGGGGCTTCCCTGGTGGTGCAGTAGTTAAGAACCCGCCTGCCAATGCAGGGGACGTGGGTTCAAGCCCTGGTCCAGGAAGATCCCACATGCCGTGGAGCAACTAAGCCCGTGCACCACAACTACTGAGCCTGCACTCTAGAGCCCATGAGCCACAACTGCTGAGCCCGCGTGCCACAACTACTGAAGCCTGCGCGCCTAGAGCCCGTGCTCCACAACAAGAGAAGCCACTGCAATGAGAAGCCCATGCTCCGCAACAAAGAGTAGCCCCCGCTCACAACTAGAGAAAGCCCGTGCGCAGCAACGAAGACCCAACGCAGCCAAAAATAAATAAATTAAATAAATAAATTTTAAAAAGAGAGTAGCCCCTGCTCGCCGCAAGTGGAGAAAGCCCGTGTACCAGCAACAAAGACCCAATGCCACCAAAAATAAATAATAAATAAATTAAAATCATATTAAAAAGCTACTAATGAGATTTTTTTTAAAATAGTTAGTTAGTTGTGCTAGGTCTTAGTTGCAGCAGGTGGGCTCTTTACTTGTGGTAATGAGATATTTTGTATTCTTTTTTGTTCCTGAACAAAGGCCTCAGAATCTGGTATCTATTTTATAACCCTCCCAGCATAGCTCAGCACGGAATAGCCACATTTTTTTTTTTTTTTGGCTGCACTGTGTGTCATGCGGGGATCTTAGTTCCCTGATCAGGGATCAAACCCACACCTCCTGCATTGGGAGTGCAGAGTCTTAACCACCAGACTGCCAAGGAAGTCCCTGGAATAGCCACATTTCAAGACTCAACAGGGCCGGCTGTAGTGGACAGCGCATTACTGGAAAAAAAGAAGGCAGATGAAACCTCAGGCTTGAAGGCTGTCTCTGCAGATACTGGGCAGAGCCACGGCTCAGAGGGAATGCTGCTTTGTCTCTCCCTGTGCCCTGCTTCCCCTGTGTTGTAACGTGGATCTGCCTGTAATGCCTGTGTCTCAAACCCAGTGTGTTGAAGAGGTCCCTGATGATATGACCCACTTTGGTGGGTGGTGGGTCCCCCATGGGTAACCTCACCAAGTCACTGAAATGGATGATAGAGTGAACTTGTCTCATGGATGATGTTGATGAGCACTTAATTTTTTTTTTTTTTTGGCCGCGCTGCTTGTCTTATGGGATCTTAGTTTCCTGACCAGGGATCAAACCCTTGCCTCCTGAAATGGAAGGGAGGAGTCCTAACCACTGGACAGCAGGGAAGTCCCGATGAGCACTTGAAATAATTAACCCCAGGACCATGGCTCTCTCCATGTCTTGTTAAGGGATATAATGAACTTCCTCCTTTAAAGGGTAGTTTGAGTTGGGCATTGTGTTTCTCATAGCTGCAAACTACAACCCAACACTACTGGATATTTTATTGGGCACCGAAAGGAATTGACCCAGAATGACGCGTCCAGAGAGGGTTAGAAGAAATCACGTTTGCCAAAAGCTGCTTGGAACCCTATTTATCTGCTGAATGAAAGGATGAAAAGACAATTGATATGGTCATTACCGAAACAATACGTTTCTTAGGCAGAGGGCATTGGATTCCTTCAGTGAATCTCTGCACATCAACTTTGATTTAAAAATTCAACATATTCAATTAACTTTGAATCACTGCATAATTTTACATTTGCCCAAATTTGGAATCACAAGTTTGTTCTTTAAGTATGATGAAATAAAATTTATATTTAAAGGCAGGATGAGAAAACTTATAAAATTCTCTCTGTGTCCATTTGGGCCTCCTCCCTCCCTTCCATCTGCATTACACATGAACCAGACCTCCTCAAAGATGGAAACACCTGCTCAGCCTTAAAGATCAATTTTTTTCTTGCTTCTGACACTCTCAATGTAACTTCTTAAAAGAATAGTGTTCTTTCCCAACTTTGTAGAAGGTCATGATGACTTACTACTCGCTTTGTATGTGCTTACCTAGACTATGTGTCTTTGGTGAACTTTGTATAAAATGTCATTATGTCATTTTGATGTACGATCTTTTGTCTTGAAAACGTTATGTGACAGTGCCTTCAACTTTAACAGGTGGAACAATCCTCAGAGCTTCTGAGAGTCTGTCTCCTGGGTTATAATCCTTAGTTTGGCTCGAATTAAATTCTTTTTCTTCTTAACTTGATTGTTAATTGAATTTTCATTGCCAACTACATAAAAATTCAAAACTTTAATTTGGCAAATGTCACCATACACAGGTAAAAGAATAAAATGAAACAATATTTTCAGCTTATATAGTAGGGAGGATGATATTTATAAAGAGTTGTTAAAATCAACAAGAAGATGACAATACTCTGATAAAATATGAAGCATCGGTTGGGGAATTTAGCTAATACATATAGGAAAAGATATTCAGCCTCACTAATAATCCAGGAATGTGCAATAAAATGACGGCATACCATTTTATTAGCAAAAGCTGTTTACAATTGCAAACCCTAGTGGTAAAGGGATAAGGTTTTTGGTAAATAGGTACAAGCATTTGAGAAAGCAATTTGGTAAAATGTGTCATAGGGCCTTAAAATGATGAGTATGTACATATGCAAATGACTCAGCAAGTGCATTTCTAGGCATTTATCCTACAGAAAATCAAAATGTGTTTTTTTTAAAACTTTTTATTGGTGTATAGTTGATTTACAATATTGTGTTAGTTTCAGGTGTACAGCAAAGTGAATCAGTTATACATATATCCACTCTTCTTAAGATTCTTTTCCATTATAGGTTATTACAAGATACTGAGCAGATTTCCCTGTGCTATACAGTAGGTCCTTATTAGTTATCTATTTCATACATAGTAGTGTGTATATGTCAATCCCAATCTCTCAATTTATCCCTCCCCCCTTACCCCCTGGTAGCCATAAGTTTGTTTTCTACATCTGTGACTCTATTTCTGTTTTGTAGATAAGTTCATTTGTACCCTTTTTTTAAGATTCCACATATAAGTGATGTCATATATTTGTCTTTCCAAAACGTGGCTTATACACTATTGGCCCAAGTGTGCAAAAATGCGTATACAGGGGTAGTCACTGTATCCCTCCCCTTCACTTGCAATGAATTTCTTTTTTTTTTTGCGGTACGCAGGCCTCTCACTGTTGTGGCCTCTCCCGTCGCGGAGCAAGGCTCCGGACGCGCAGGCTCAGCGGCCATGGCTCACGGGTCCAGCTGCTCCGCGGCATGTGGGATCTTCCCGGACCGGGGCGCGAACCCGTGTCCCCTGCATCGGCAGGCGGACTCTCAACCCCTGCCTCACCAGGGAAGCCCACTTGCAATGAATTTCCAGTCTTCAGTTCTAATTCCCTCCTACGAGTGCACCGCTCATGAAGTGACTGCTTAAGCATGCAAATCTGATGATGCAATTGTTTAAAATTGATCCTATGTGCTTCTGGGTAGAGTTCACACTCTTTAGCCTAGCAGGAAATGCATTTTATCTACTTGAAATCCTCCAAGCTTGAAATGCTCCCGGCTCATTCCCTCCCCTGTGCCCTGGCACATGTTTTTCTCTGACTCGAGTCTCCCTCTCTGTTCATAAGGGTGTCACTAGAAAACAGATGGCACCCTGCAAGAGAGTGATGGAAGAACGTTCCCTGAGAACACTATGTGCAAATACGTGGATACATTTAAAGAAAGCCAACAAAGGATTCTGTGGCATTCTGCAGTGGGCAAGAGTGGGAGCGGTTACTACCTTTGACCTGAAGGGGGAAAAGGGACTAAATCATGGAACCCAGCAAGAGCTCAACATGACAGCAGCTGAAGCTTTCACTAGACCAAGAGCCATGGCCAAACCATGACCCAGCATGGAGGGAGACAGGAAGACATATCTCTTAATTATTTCCCCTCCCTGCTGATCTTGTGCTGCCGTTCCCAGTTGGTCAAAGCCAAATGGAAGTCAGGAGGCAAATGACCTTGGTTGGTGTGATCCAGAGAAATCAGTTTCCCAGGGTAGAGGGTGGGGCAGAAACACGTGTACGGTGGGTCTGGCGGGACAAAAGTTTTCTACTTGGCTTCAAAAACTCAGCTCAAACTACATCTCCTTCGGGAATCATTCCCAGATCTTTCAAGACTGTCAAGTTCAAGTTTCTTGTTCAAGCTTCTTCTCATCCAGCCTTTTGCACGGTGGTGAAATGAATGCTTCATTCATTAAACTATAAAATTTCAAAGACCGTGTGATGTAGTTGAAAGAGGAGATTTTGAATTCTATAGACTCAGAATTAATTCTGCACTCTGCCGCTTACAAAGGCTTTGCTTTTAGACGTACTTCCAATACTTCAGGTAAAATGCTGGTCATGATAGGACTCACCCCATGGGGCTGTTGTGAGGACTAGACAGCAAAAGTTTCTTTAAAATAACTCACAAGACTGAGGAGATTCTCAGTGAGTGAAAGTGTATTGTATACGTTATACTGACGGCTGGGCATAAATTTGGGATTAACCTTCCTATGTTTGGAGAAAGTCAAATCTTACAAAGCCAGTCTGACTGGAAATCTCCCCATGTGGGTGAGTGGTGCAATCAAAACAGCAGACAGGCTTCCCCTCCTGAGGGGTTTTCATGAACCCAGGACCACAGCCCTAGCTGCACACAGAGTGGGGAATCAGAACAAGAGAAGTTCTGACAATAAAAATGTCTTATTAGTAGCAGGTGAAGTATTCATGGATCACAAGGATAATGATAGTGGCTCCTAATCTTTGCACCTAGAATGATATTTCATTGAGTTCAAAGTACTTTCTAATTTCCGTTTTTGTGTCTTCTTTGGCTTCTGGTTTATTTGGCTTCTGCTTTATTTGTGGGTTTTCCAGAGATCTTTTTGTTATCGATTTTAAATTTAATTCCTTTGTGATCAGAAAACATCTTGTATAACTTGGATCCTTCTGAAGGTATTGAGATTTGTTTCATGGTCCAAATAGTCTATCTCTGCTCTGTGCACAATCGGGAAGGATGTGTATCCCGCTGTTGTTGGGTCTAGTGTTCTATACACATCAGTCAGGCCAAAGTGGTTCGTAGTGTTTTCCAAGTCTATATCTTTGCTGATGTTCTGCCTACTTGTCCTATTAATTATTGAGAGAAGGGTATGCTGGTTACTTTTTTGTGTCTTCTTGGCTAGGTTATGGTACCCAGTTGCTAGGTCAAACATCAGTCTAGATGTTGCTGAGGTCATTTTTCGATGTGATTGACATTTAAGTAAGTTGACTTTGAGTGAAGCTGATTGCCCTCCATACCGTGGGCGGGCCTCATCCAATCAGCTAAAGGATTTGAGGAGAAAACAGGCTGATGTCCTCGAAGGAAGAAGGAACGCTGCCTCCAGACTGCCTTTGCGTCTTCATCTGCAACATCAACTCTCCCCTGGGTCTCCAGGCTGCCTGCCTGCCCTGAAGACTTGCCAGCTCCCACAATCACGTGAGCCAATTCCTTAAAATCAATCCCTCTCTATATGTCTGGAAACCTTGGCTGATGCAAGGAGTACTGAAATATTCTCCAACTATAATTGTGGATTTATCAGTTTCTCCATGAAGTTCTATCCATTTTTGCTTCATGTATTTTGAAGCTCTGTTATTAGGTGCATAAATGTTTTGGATTGTTATGTCTTCTTGATTAATTCGAACCTTTTATCATTATGAAGTGACATTTATCCCTCGTAACATTCCTTGCTCTTAAATTGACTTTGATAATAATATAGCCAATTCTACGTTCTTTTTGTTCTTTTGCAATTTTTGGGGGGCCACACCCCTTGGCTTGTGGGAATCTTAGTTCCCCGACAAGGAATTGAACCCGGACCCTCAGCAGTGAGAGAGTGGAATCCTAACCACTGAATCACCAGGGAAGTCCCCAAATCTACCTTCTTTTGACTGGTACTGACATGCTATATCTTTCCATTTCCTGTATTTGGTCTTCATACTTAAAGCACATTTCTTGAAGCCAGCATATTCTTGGGTCAACTTTTTTCTCTGACAATCTGTGACTTTTTTTTTTTTTTTTTTTGGATGTGCCACCACACAGTAAGTGAGATCTTAGTTTCCCACCAACCAGTTATCAAACCCAGGCCCTTGGCAGTGAGAGCACAGAGTTGTAACCACTGGACCACCAGGGAATCCCAACAATCTCTTTTAATTGAGGTATTTATACCATTAACGTTTAATGTGATTTTTACTTCCTTTCTAAATTTTTATTTTATTTATTTTTAATTTAATGTTATTTTTAATATGGTTATATTTGAGTCTATCATCTTGCTATTTATATGCTACTCACAGCATCTTACCCTTTTCTCTCTTTTCCTGCCTTCTTTTGGAGTAATTGAGTATTTTATTTATTTATTTATTTATTTATTTATTTATTTATTTATTTTGCTGTGCCTGGTCTTAGTTGTGGCTTGCTGTCTCCTTAGTTGTGGCATGCGAACTCTTAGTTGTAGCATGCATGTGGGTCAGTTCCCTGACCAGGGATTGAACCCATGTCCCCTGCATTGGCAGGCAGATTCTTTTTTTTTTTTGTGGCAGGTGGATTCTTAACCACTGCAACACCAGGGAAGTCCCTGTAACTGTGTTTTGACATTTTGTTTGTTAGCTACTTTAGGACTTAGAGTATATGTCTAACTTGTTACAGTCTATCTTCACTTGATGTTATAGGACTTTATGTGTAGTATAAGAACCTCACAATAGTGTTATACATTTCCATTTCTCCCCTTCCCTTCCTTTAGGCTATTTTTATCATGATTTTACTTTTCCATTTGTTATAACCCCCTCAATACACTGCTATGATTTTTGATTAAGCAAGGCTGAGAGCTGAGGACCATTGGTCAGCAGCATTCCCAGTTGCAGGAGGAATAGGTCCTTCAGTCCTCAAGGAGGAGTCTGAGCAGCATATCTTCCGTGTCATGGAATAAGACTAAGACTTTTTTTATTTTTTTATTATTATTATTATTATTATTATTATTATTTTGCGGTGCGCGGGCCTCTCATTGTTGTGGCCCCTCCCGTTGCAGAGCACAGGCTCCGGACACGCAGGCCCAGCGGCCATGGCTCACGGGCCCAGCCGCTCCGCAGCACGTGGGATCCTCCCGGACTGCGGCACGAACCCGCGTCCCCTGTATCGGCCGGCGGACCCTCAACCACTGTGCCACCAGGGAAGCCCAAGACTAAGACTTTTAATTGAGGTATTTATACCAGTAAAGTCAGTCTGAAAAAGCTGGGTTGGAAAATTGTTCAACACATCGTCTTAGACCATTGGGAATGCTCTAACAATTACCATGGACTGGGTGGCTTAACCACCAATTTGCTTTTCACAGTTCTGGAGGCTGGAAGTCTGAGGTCAGGGTGCCACCATGGTCAAGTTCTGATGAGGAACCTCCTCCAGGTTTCAAACAGCTGACTTCTCCTGTGTCCTCATGTGGTAGAAGGGAAGAGGGAGCTTTCTGGGGTCCCTTTATAAAGATGTTAATCTCACTAGTGAGGGCTCTACCCTCATGACCTAATCACCTCCCAAAGGCCCTGCCTCCTAACCTATCACATTGTGGATTTGATTTCAACTTACAAATGTTGTGGGGTCACAAACATCCAGTCTATCACACACATCATGTTTATTATTGAGTTGGCTTGGCCCATATGTCACACAAATTCATACAAACATCAGAGTCTTCTAACCTGATGTTTATTCTATCTAAATCAAAGCTTGAAACAAGTAAAATGTAACTTTAGAGAAAGGATCCTAATCCATTTTGCCCAAGAACCTGTTGATCATATGGCAAAGTCACAGTCAGAACGTTTATAATTATATAGCACATAAACACCATCAAGTGCCAGTGGTCATCAGTTGTAACGGAGGAAGCATTGTCAACTTCTCTGCATTTTCCGGGGACTTCATTTCTTCTCTAACATAAAACATGCTGTAGGGACTTCCCTGGTGGCGCAGTGGTTAAGAATCCGCCTGCCAAAGCAGGGGACATGAGTTCAAGCCCTGGTCTGGGAAGATCCCACATGCTGCAGAGCAACTAAGCCCGTGTGCCACAACTATGGAGCCTGCACTCTAGAGCCGGCGAGCCACAACTACTGAAGCCTGCACGCTCTAGGGCTCGTACTCTGCAACAAGAGAAGTCACCGCAACGAAGAGTAGCCCCTGCTCACCGCAACTAGAGAAAGCCCGCGCGCAGCAACGAAGAACCAATGCAGCCAAAAAAAACGACAAAAACATGCTGTAGAGGAGAGGACTTGGGATATTGCAGAGACAGCATCATATATAGAGAAAAAGAGTGACAGAAGTAGTATCAGGGAAGAGAGATAACACATTATGGCTTGGCCCAATAGTAACAATAATAATAATTTAAATACATAAAAATATTTATATAATTTATTAATAAATAGCTATTTTATCAGTGGATGATAACATTTACTATATTATATAATATATAATTTAATTATATATTATATTGTTTTAAGAATATATTACCAACCTATACTATATTAATTATGGTAATTTTATTATTTAACAGAATATTATTAACATAAATCAATATATTAATATTACTAATAAATACACATTATCATTAAAATTATCATTATCATTTACTAGGTATATAATGGATTATACACTTATTAATGTGTTAATAAATAATACTGGTTATTATTATTGTTTTATTGGCAAAGCTATGTTTTGGGCGTGGCGCTGAATATACCGTATTTCCTCCCTTATTTAAGAAAAGGCCGCTCTTGCGCCTGAGCTTCTCAGGGAGCGCGCATGTGCGCCTGGGGCCGGAGGAAGTGCTCAGCTGCAGGAGGCATCTCAGTCCTGCGGAGACACCGCCCACCCTCAGAGAGCGCTGTGACTCAAGTCGCTGCCCCCGGAGGGACGGGGACCCTGGGTCGCGCCCGGAGCCTTCTGGGACTTGTAGTTCACGGCCTCGTGGCGCGCAGGCGCATTGCCGGGTCCGTCCTGGGCGCGCGTCCCGGGGCGGCGGCAGTGGCGTGAGTTAACTGGGGCGCCAACGGGGGGCGCGGGCGGATGGGGTGCTGACGGATCCCCGGGACGCGCTGCACCGAGGGCCTCCGCCGCGGCGGGACCCGGGCAGGACCTGGCGGCGCCGGAGCGCTCCCCCACACCTGGGGCCGCAGCACCCAGGCAGCGGTTGTCCGGGCCGCGCAGCCGCGCTGGGATGCAGACCCCGAGCCTGGCCCCCGCTCCTGTGCGGGTAGTTAGGCGGGCGGGAGTTTGGACGGGGTCTGGGGCGGGGTCCCGGGTGGGAGGGGTGGCCTGGGGTGTTCCCAGGGTTTGCTCCACGCGTCACTCTGCAGGCGGCAAAAGAGAGGCAGAGAGGTCGAGCAGCTTGCCCGAGGCCGCCCAGCACCCAGAATGGCAAAGTCCGAGCCCTGCCCTGTGGAAGTGCCCCTGGATGACAGGTCCGTGGGGCAAACTCTGTCGTGAAGTAAATGGAGTTTCCAGAGACCGGACGTTACATGGAAACGAGGTAAACCGAACGCCCGGAATCCAGGGTGTAGACTCATTGGGCACTTGGGCTAACCCAGGGGTTCTCACCTGGGGTGGTTCTGCCCCGCGGCGGACACGGGGCGGTGTCTGGGAACATCTGTGGTTATCATGACGGGGGGGGTCTCCTGACATTGAGTGGATGGGGGCCAGAGATGCTGCTCAACACCCTACAGCGCCCAGGATGGACCCTCAGAGAACGATCCAGACCCAGGTCGCCCGTGCCAAGGGGCCTTACACCTTAGCATTGTGATTCTAGTGATAAGGTATCAAGAGTCCACTCCATTGATTCCTGACACACCTGCTCAGGAATGAGCTGACCATTCTGCCAATGTCCCAGCAACAAGCTCACCGACTTCTTCCCTTCCCTGGGGTTGATTGCACTTTTCCCTGCCAGGAAGTCCTTATCAGCCCTTTCTTGTGGAGAAAGGATGAGTTTCAGTGGTTTGAAAAGGGAAGGACCCTGAACCAGGTGCCACAGGCCTGGGTGAATGAGGGTCCAACGGGATCACTGACATCAACCACGAGGGAGGGAGGGTCCTGCGAACCACCCAAGGGTGGGAGAGGATTGGTCTGGAAGACCTAGGAAAGGACGGGGGTCCTGGACC
Source organism: Lipotes vexillifer (assembly GCF_000442215.2). Classification (NCBI taxonomy): domain Eukaryota; kingdom Metazoa; phylum Chordata; class Mammalia; order Artiodactyla; family Lipotidae; genus Lipotes; species Lipotes vexillifer. The sequence continues at coordinate 204,879 of NW_006787698.1, read as the reverse complement.
CATTGCCATCAGCTGCAATTTAAAGTCCCAAGAGCAGAGAGATCAGGGTGTCACAGGGCTCTGCTCCCTCTGAAGGCTCCAGGGGAGGGTCCTTCCTGCCTCTTCCAGCCTCTGGTGGTGGCCGTCATGCATCACTCCAATCTCTGCCTCTGTAGTCACATGGCCTTCTCCCTGTGTGTCTGTCTCTCTTTTAAGGACACCAGTCATATCGCATTAGGACACTCTCTGCCCCAGTATGACCTCATCTTAACTAATTACATCTGCAAAGAGCCTGTTTGCAAATAAGTTCCCATTCACAGCTACTGGGGGTCAGGACTGGAGCGTATCTTTTAGGGGGACGTGATTCAGCGCATGACAGTCTTAGCAGCAGATGTTCCCCCTGGGTAAACTATTCTGTGTCCTCGAGGTGCATCTGGTGCAGTTTGGGGGGCATGGCTCGGCACAGCATTGTGCGCCCACAGTTCCCACCACCCACGTGGAATGAGTCAGAGCCAGCTCTCGGGAAGAGAATTTACATCAAATCCCCTCTGGTCCCTCGGAAGCTGAGCGAAAGCTGCCGTCATTTTTAGATTTTTTAACTTTTCTATTTTATCTCGATTTTATTTCGAGAAGCTGACTGCACATCACGTTTTCCTTGATACTTTTCATAATTCCAGGTCCTTGCTGGAGGTAACCGTGATATCGTTTGGTGTCTATCCTTGCTGGCTTTTTGCTGTATATTTACACGTGTGTGTGTGTGTGTGTGTGTGTGTGTGTGTGTGTGTAGTTAGATTATGTCTAACTCTGGAGCATTCCATCACCCCCAAAAGAAACCCTGTCCCCATCAACAGTCATTCCCCTCCCCCTCCCCAGGCCCTGACAACCAGGAACCCACTCTCTGTGTCTGTGGACTGGCCTGTTCTGGACGTTTCCCATCAATGGAATCACACACTGTGTGTCCTTCTGTGTCTGGCTTCTCTCACAGAGCGGCGTGTTCTCAGGGTCCATCCACATTGTAGCGAGTGTCAGGGCTTCTCTCCTCCTTATGGCCGAATAATCTTGCATTGTGTGGATGTGCCTTATGGTGATTATCCATTCCTCACTTGATGGACATTTGGGTTGTTTCCACCTTTCACCTGTTGTGGGTTATGCTGCTGTGAACATGGGTGTACAGGTTTTTCTGTGGGTATGTTTTTTTTTTTTTTCTTTTCTTTTGAGTAGATACCTAGGAGTGGAACTGGGTCTTATGGCAACTCTAACCATTTGAGGAACTGCCAGACTGTTTTTCACAGTGGCTGCACCATTTTACATTCTCACTAGCAATGGGTGAGGGTGCACCATCCTTGGCAACACTCATTATTGTCTGTCTTTTGGGGCTTTTTGTTTTTGTTGTTTTAGACAAAGGGGTAATGTGCTATTAAAATTTTATTATAGTGCAGTTTTATTTCTTTGTGCATGAGCTCTTTACATTTTCTTATTACACCTCTCTTTTTATTTATTTATTTTTATTGGAGTCTAGCTGCTTTACTTGTCTGTCTTTTGCGGTACGCAGGCCTCTCACTGTTGTGGCCTCTTCCGTTGCGGAGCACAGGCTCCAGATGTGTAGGCTCAGCGGCCATGGCTCACGGGCCCAGCCGCTCCGCGGCATGTGGGATCTTCCCAGACCGGGGCACGAACCCGTGTCCCCTAGCATCGGCAGGCGGACTCTCAACCACTGCGCCACCAGGGAAGCCCTTGACTGTCTTTTTGATCCTAACCATCCTGGTGGGGAGATGAGATGCTATCTCAATGTGGGTTTGATTTGCATTTCCCTGATGACTGGTGACCATGAGCATCTTTTCATGTCCTTATTAGCCATTGTATGTTGTCTTTAGAGAAGTGTCAATTCTTTTTTTTTTTTTTTGGCCTCACCCTATGGCTTGTGGGATCCTAGTTCCCTGACCAGGGATCAAAGTCAGGCCCTCGCAGTGAGATCACGCACGGAGTCCTAACCACTGGACCACCAGGGAATTACCTTCTTTTTTTTTTTTTTGGAAGTGTCTGTTGCCAGGGTGGTATGGAGAGTTCCCATGTACCTTAACACAGCTTCCCCTGGGGCAGTGTTCTTAGCCTTTTTAAAAAATTATCACCCCCTTTTTAGGCATTTTTTCCCCTAATCAACCTTTCCCATGAAATTCTTTTTTGGTGGGGGGAGACTACTATTTTTTAAAACTTTAAATTTTTAACAAATTACAGACTCATAAGAAGTTGCAAAGACAGGGCAGAGTCCCATGTAGCCACCGCCCAGCCTCCCCCTCGGTGGCAGCTCATATAACTATAGAAACAGAGGGCAGGGGTTCTCGCCAAAGTCACTTAGCAGGGTTTTTGCCAAAGCTGTGCAATGCAGAGACAAACTTGGGAGCCCAAAGGTCGAAGCCTAGTTGGGACGAGGGATCAGAGGGGCCTAACGTTTGGTCAAGGACAGAGTCCTGTCACTGTGGAGAATTCCAGAATGAGCACAGCCCAGATCCACCTGGAGCTCACCCGCTGGAAGGCAGGGGGTCCCCTGGGTATGTGGGGAGCTCAGAATTCCCCGTGGGCATTCAGGGCCACGTGCTCCTGTTTCTCATAAGGCGGGGCAGGCCCATCTAGATCCTTCCTGCTACAGCATGGAGCAGTTTGGGCAGTTTGGCCTAAGAAAGGAGGGTGGAGAGGGATTCGGCTGTGGGGAGGGAGAGATGAATCTGATTGATGCAGAGCCTGGGGATGGGGGGTCTGAACTGAGCCTTCCAACACGTGGGCCTGGGAGGTCCTACTGGGTTGAACTGTGTCCCGTGCACCCAAATTCACGTCCACCCAGAACCTCAGAATGTGACCTTTTTTGGAAACAGTCTTTGTAGATGTCATTAGTTAAGATGAGGTCATCCTGGAGTGGGGAGGGGGTGGGGTCCCTAAGCCAGTGGCTGGTGTCCTTATAAGAAGAGGAGAGAGATGCACAGAGACAGAGAGAAGGGTAGGCAGAGACTGGAGTGATGGGGCCACAAGTCAAGGATGCCTGGAGCCCCCAGAAGCTGGAAGAGGCAGGAAGGACCCTGCCCTGGAGCCTTCAGAGGGGGCACGGCTCTGCTACACCTGAATCTCAGGCTTCCGGCCTCCAGAACTGAGAGAAAATAAATTTCTGATGTTTGTTTTTTTTTTTGCGGTACGCGGGACTCTCACTGTTGTGGCGCACAGGCTCCGGACGCGCAGGCTCAGCGGCCATGGCTCATGGTTCCAGCCGCTCCGCGGCATGTGGGATCTTCTCAGACCGGGGCACGAACCCGTGTCCCCCGCATCGGCAGGCGGACTCTCAACGACTGCGCCACCAGGGAAGCCCAATTTCTGATGTTTTAAGCCCTCTAGTGTGTGGTCATTTGTTACAGCTGCCCTGGGATGCTAATACAGAGCGCTTCACAAGTAGAACTTGTGTGCTTCCAAGACCTTCTGTATCTTCATCCAGAAAATGGAGCCATTAAGGCCCCTGGCCTGTCTTGGCTTCCATGACCATCCTCTGTGGCGGGGGTCATCTCAAGTGGTGGAGGGGATTCTGGGGTCTGGGGACAGGCTGGGTCTGGTCTTCACTCTGCCTTTACTCTCCCGCAGCTCTTCCTGCCCGGGAAGCTGCTTTTGCCCAGGAGGGTGGAGTGGATGGCTGTTGGGTGCCTGCTCCCCTGGCCCCAGTGGGGTTTCCTCTTCCCCCAAAAGGCACCCAGTATCCAGTGGGAACACACCTGTCAGAAGCGGAGTGCCCTTGCTTTGTGGGAAAGGTGGGAGAATTCACCATGAGTGTCTAGGTCCAGGCACTCAGGCTCCTCCTAAGTGTAGGGAGAGGTGCACTGTATCCCCAGAGTAGGGCTGTGCTTCCTTCCCAGGGCCTGGAACATCTCTGTACCACCTGAAGACCCTGCAGTTTCCCCCATAGGGCAGGGAGGGCCCCCCCGCCCCGCAAGGTGCCATCCTCTTTAAAACATTGTGGTGAAATACACATAACATTAAATTTATCATCTTAACCATTTTTCCTCTTTCAAAAAAATTTTTATTGTGGTTAAATACGTATAAAGTTTACCATTTTAACCGTTTTTAAGGGCACAGCTCAGTGGCTTTAAGTACATTCACACTGTCATGCAGCCATCCCCACCATCCATCTCCAGAACTTTCTCATCTTCCCAAACTGAAACTCTGTTCCCATGAAACACTGACTCCCCAGCCCCTCCCCCAGCCCCTGGCCCCCACCATCTACTTCCTGTCTCTGGATGTGACTCCTCTAGGGACCTCCTGTGAGTAGAATCAGACAGTATTTGTCCTTCTGTGTCTGGCTTATTTCACTGAGCATAATTATTCTCCACATCAGAAAAACAGGGCTGATCCACAGTTCGGTTTCAGGTCCCCTAGGGAAACAAGCCCTTTCTCGTGGACATTTGTAAGTCTCCCAGATGGTCCCCGCAGCATCCATGAGATTCTCATAGTTAGAAACCTTGGTCAGGTGTCCTGGATTTGCTCTGGTCCTTGAGTCGAAGTCCTGGTTTTTGCGCCTGGACCTGCTCTCAGGTCAGCCTGGCTGAAACAGCCCACACGGACACGGTCAGGTTTCAGCCCGGAGCTTTGCAAAAAGCAAAGAAGTTGTGTCTCACTAAGACTTTTTTTCCCACCTTTCCCTGATTGGAATGATCTCTCTGTTACGAAATTATAATAATATATTTATATCATTTATTATAATAATCAGAATAATGGATTATAATAATACTATAATGCTTATAATTATTATAATATAAATATATTATTGTATTTAATAAATGCAAACCAATAATATTTCACACTATTTTTTTATTATGCATCCTATGTTAAGAGCCATACAATACAGAGCCATTGACATTTTTTTCCTTGCAAATTCACTCAACCCTTTCAGTGATTCCGCAATTGCAGGGTTAACATTAAAGCTGTCAGCTGGAATGCAGGGGGTTCTGGGGGAGGTTGTAGCAGCTGCAGCCACTGGGGGAAAAAGGCTCTTTTTTTCTGCTAGGAGGAATAGGCAACAGGGACACTGAATATGTTTTGTCCACTTCCACGCCACCCTCTTTGGGAATGTCTGAGCCCTTGCTCCTCCTGGAAGAGGGAAAAGACCAAAGGCATCACCAGTACTTGCTTTTTTTTTTTTAAATCCCCTCATTTTAGCCTGAATGGTCCGAACCTCCAGCACTTTCCTGAGGTCGGGTCTGTCACTGTCCAATTCCACAGGTAGCTTTTCCTTCTCAGGACAGCCAGCAGCCCAGCCAGCCAGGTACCATGCATCTGTCATCCCCCACCCCTTCATCCTCCCTTTCCCAAACTCGGCTCTCCCCGAGTATTTCAGGGAGCAGGTGAGTCTGGGGCAGGTAGCAAACCCCACTCCTTACCCCTCTGTGCTTTGTGACGTGGAACTCCAACTCATGGCACCAAAGAACCAGTATCTACGGACCTCAGGTTTGGGGTGAGGGTCTCCGTGGTCACACAGATTGCTCGGTGTGGCTTCTAGGCTCTCTGGCTCTGTGGGCAGCAGAGGCCACGACCCATGTGAACTCATGAGCCCTCATGACCGCCCTGTGAGGTTATCCAGGAAGAGTCAGTAATAGACCCTCCATCGCATGACCCTGGAGCAGATCGATCACGAAGAAGCAGGAGCAGCTTCTCAAGTGGGAAGGTCATGCTCACGGATCCAGAAGTTAGAATCACCAGTTCAGCAAGAAATGGGGAAAGCATTCCCAGCCGACCCGCATGCTGGTGGTCCGTGCTGCATTTACTGCGGGCCCAGCGTCTGTCTGTCCTTGGGTTGTAAGCCAGACAGGTACCCACCAGGCACTAGTGGAGTCTGACTTCTGGTTCTGCTGCGTCTGAACTCCCTCCTCTGGACGTTGGTTGGGAACTCCCCCTTTTTTTCCTTTTGGCCGTTCCCTGCTGCATGCGGGATCTCAGTTCCCCCACCAGGGATCGAACCCAGGCCCTTGGCAGTGAAAGCGCCAAGTCCCAACCACTGCGCCACCAGGGAAGCCCGTAGCCAGTTTATTCTTACCACAGTTCTGCAGGGCAGAAGTCCACATTCAAGGTGTGGGCAGGGCCGGTCCTTCCAGAGGCTCCAGGGGAGCATAGGTTCCCGCCTTTTCCAGTTTCTAGAGGGGCCGCATCCCTGGCTCGCAGCCCCTCCTGCATCCTCACAGCCAGCAGCGCAGCATCTCCCGTCTCTCTCTGCCTCTGACCCTCCTGCCTCCCTCTTATAAGGACCCTGGGATGACGCTGGGCCCACCGGGAATCCAGGGTCATCTCCGTCTCAGGGGCCTTAATCCCACCTGCAATGTCCCTTTTGCCACCTAAGGTGACAGTCACAAGTTCCAGTGATTAGGATGTGGACATCTTTGGGGACCTTTAATTCTATGGGCTGAACCAACCCACAAACCCTTTGCTTTGTGATGTGGGTGAAAACACTGCAAACCACATTTCTGCTTTGCCAGCAGCTTCTGCCAACTGGAGGGGGGATGGAATCCGGAGGAGGGAGAGGGATTGGCCCTTCTCATTCCTTGCGTGGTTGAGGATGTCTTTGTTACCTCTGTGCATGAATAATATCCCAGCGTGGCCTAAATATCTTGCATCGCCCCTCCTTTCCCTCAGATGGCCACACGTGTTACTTTGCTCTCTTGTGGCAATGGGTGTTTGGTGAAGAATTCAGAAACCAGCCTCATTTTTCACCTTAATACATGAAATGACGTGTTCTTTATGTGTGAGGCTCACAGGATAGATCTCTGAGCACATTATGGCAATCAGACAGGAGTGCTTGAGGGCCATGCCAGGACCCGATCTTAAGGCAGACTTCTAAATTCCATGCTGATTTATTGAAACTCGGCATGCATTATTAACCCATATTTTTAAAAGTATATATATCTTTAATAGTTTATAAATCCAATGAGTAACTTATTTTTGCCTTGAAGTTTTTTTATATGTTAATTCTCTAAACACTCATTTTTATGAAAGCATCTAAAACCTTTTTGAAAACCGTAAAAAATTTTATTTTATTTATTTAGTTTTTTGGCTATGCCCCATGGTTTGTGGGATTTTTAGTTCTCCGACTGGGGATTGAACCTGGGCCCTCGGCAGTGAGAGCTCGGAGTCCTAACCACTGGACTGCCAGGGAATTCCTAAAAAAGGAATTTTTAAAGTTCTGTCTGTAAATAAAATGACAAACGATATCAGAGTTTGGGCATCCACTTAATTGCAAATGAGAGAATGTTTTCTAAAAGAAGCAGGCATATTAAATGCAGTCGGTGTTTAGCCCCCATCTAGTAAGTGAATTAAGAGTTCTTAGGTCCATCCTAAATTTATATAAGCTTTTTTTGTTGTTGTTTTATATAAGTTAAAATAGGAATTCAGGGGCTTTCCTGGTGGCGCTGTGGTTGAGAATCCCCCTGCCAATGCAGGGGACACGTGTTCCATCACTGGAGGGGGGAGATCCCACAGGCCGCGGAGCATCTAAGACCACGCGCCGCAACTACTGAGCCTGTGCTCTAGAGCCCGCACGCCACAGCTACTGAAGGCTGCACACCTAGAGCACATGCTCTGCAACAAGAGAAGCCACTGCAATGAGAAGCCCGCGCGCCAGGGGGCTCAAACAAATATATGTTTCCACGGTGACCTCGCCCCCGGGCCGACTCCTGACCCCGGAGGTCACTAGACCCTCTCCTTCCCCCGTCCCATCCTGTCCAGTCCCTGCTCCGGACAAGGGACACTCCGCGTGGAAACTTAATCAGGACTTCCCGGTCCAGGAGGAGGACAAGGAGGGGCCGCCGAGCTGCGGGAGGACGCCGGGTTCGACCGCCCGAGAACAGGTTCTGCTCGGGGCCCACGTCCCGCGCGTGCGGGTCGGTCCACAGTGTGTCACGAAGGCCTGTCACTCAATAACCAGAGGGCGGGCCTGGGAGGAATGTCCAATCAGGTGCGACGGGGCGGTGCCCGGAGAACAATCAGGCGCTCGCGGGCCGGGCCCAGAGAACTGTCCAATCAGGGGCTCCAGGGGCGGGTCTCGGGAAACCGTCCAGTCAGGGGCCCGGGCAGTAGCAGTGCCCGAAGCACTATCCAGTCAGGACGGTGGGGCGCGAAGCGTCTCCCAATCAAGAGCCAGGTGGAAGAGAGTGCCAGGAGCACCGTCCAGTCAGAGCACGCTCCCAGCCCGTGAGCGGGTAGTTCTCGGCCAGCCGTGCCGCTCCGGCGCACCTGTGCCGCGTGGGCCCAGGTGGCGGGTCCTCGTACCTCTCACCTGCGCGGGCCGCGGCAAGGACGCCTGGGAGAGCCGGGAGCCCGGCAGAGATGGTGAGTCCGCGGGACCGGGGCCCGAGACCGGGAGGGGCTGTTACGAACCGTCCGGAACCGGCTGGAAGCGGTCGCGGGGTGCGGTCCCGGCGTCCTGTCCGGCCCCCGCTTGTGGGGGCGGTGTCTCAGGACTATCTGGGTGACCTAGATGTGCACAACTGCTCTCCTCCCGGGGGTCCGGGAACATCAGCCCCTGGTCGGCTCCTCCCAGCCGACAGCCTGCGGGGGCGGGCGGGGAGCCTGGGGAGACCTGCTTGGGGGCCTTGGGCTGGGAAGGCGTCTCCCGGTAGGTCCTCCGTCCAAAATGACCCCGGCCCCAGTTCTCATTACATGGAGGGACACTATTTGTCAGCTGACTGGACGCCTGAGGGGAAAAGATGGAAATGATTCCTGCCCCCTGGGTTCTCACAAGAACCACACAAGGGAGAAAAACTAACGCAAAGATCAAGGAAAGCCCACTGTGAGGTGGGGGCAGCACCCCTCACCCCCTCCCACCCCCCAAGCCAAATGCACTGGCGACACAGCGGGGACACAGCCGGTGTCCTTTGTTCAGGGAGCACGTTAGCAGTGGGGGAGGGGTGCCCCTCGTGGTAGCGTGGTTGCACTTGACTCTGAGTCATCTGTGTCTGGGTACCAGTTCAGCACAATCCCTCCGTGGGATTTTCACCTTGAAAAGATGTATTCACTTACTGGAACCTCAGATTTTCAGCAAGTGTAAAATACATTGAATTAGTACAGCAGGAGATATAAGATAAAATACTTTCAAAGGGGTGAGTTTCAGGAAAAAAAAAATGTCATACATTACGTTTGTTAAACATTCTTTTAAAATCGCCTCCTGTCTGTAGTAAGTTTCTCAGGTCTGTCCCTTCCTGAACAGCTGCAGAGAAGTGAATACAGTACCACATAGTGTGGTAGGTGAAATTTCACCAAAAATACCAGTTACTTAACTTGTGACAGTAGATGATACTGTTGTTTTTTATTATCTGCAATACACTTTGCTTAAATCTGCAGTAAATTAGTTATTGCCCGTGGAAGAGGTGGAAATACACGGATGTTACTTAGATACCAGTTTGTCCTGTCCCATGTGTGGAAGTGTCTATCATTTCTGCTTGGCTCCCCGTGGGTACCCTGTGGTGAATCAGGTCTCCCCCTCCCCATAGCCACGGGCCTGCTTCGGGCTCTGTTCCTTTCTGTAGATTTAGTTGTCCATTCCTTTGCTAATTCCGTCCTGTCAGGAGTTGCTGCTGCTTTAAAACCCTTGCAGTGTGATAGACGGATTCCTGCCTGGTACTTCAGAATATTTTGGCTGTTTGGGGGCATTTGTGTGTAAAGTTAGTATTTGTCAAAGCCTAAAAAACATCTGGTTTGGCAATTTTATGGAATTTTATAAAGACTCTGTCTTGGGAGGGTTGATATCTTGGTAACACTGATTTCTTTTTAAGAACATGTGCCATCTTGTCATTTATTTCATTTTGCTTTGTTATTATCCTTCATGTTTTAAAATTTTTGTTAGGTTCTCTTTATAGCCTTCATTAAACTGATTTTGTACTACTTCAATTTGGCTTTTACCATGGTATGTGTTATCTTTTTTTTTTTGAGTAATAATTTTTATTGGAGTATAGTTGATTAACAATGTGTTAGTTTCTGCTGTATGTGTTATCTTTTTTACCTTTTTTAAAATTAATTTTTATTGGAGTATAGTTGCTTTACGATGTTATGTTAGTTTCTACTGTACAGCAGAGTGAATCAGCTATACATATACATATATCCCCTCTTTTTTGAATTTCCTTCCCATTTAGGTCACAACGGAGCACTGAGTAGGGTTCCCTGTGCTGTACAGTAGGTTCTCATTAGTTATCTTTATTTGTTTATTTTTTGCGGTACGCGGCCCTCTCACTGTTGTGGCCTCTCCCGTTGCGGAGCACAGGCTCCGGACACGCAGGCTCAGCGGCCATGGCTCATGGGCCCAGCCGCTCCACGGCATGTGGGATCGTCCCGGACCGGGGCACGAACCCGTGTCCCCTGCATCGGCAGGCGGACTCTCAACCACTGCGCCACCAGGGAAGCCCTAGTTATCTATTTTATACATAGTATCAATAGTGTATATATGTCAATCCCATTCTCCCAATTCTTCCCCCCCCCCCACCTCTACCTTGGTATCCATACGTTTGTTCTCTTTGTCTGTGTCTCTACTTCTGCTTTGCAAATAAGATCATCTGTACCATTTTTCTAGATTCCAAATATATGTGTGTTAATATACAATATTTGTTTTTCTCTTTCTGACTTAACTTCACTTTGTATGACAGTCTCTAGGTCCATCCACATCTCTACAAATGACCCAATTTCATTCTTTTTTTGTGGCTGAGTAATATTCCATTGTGTATATATGTACCACATGTTCTACATTTAGGTTGCTTCCATGTCCTGGCTATTATAAATAGTGCTGCAATGAACATAGGGGTGCATGTGTGTTTTTGAATTATGATTTTCTCTGGGTGTATGCCCAGTAATGGGGTTGCTGGGTCATTTGGTACTTCTGTTTTTAGTTTTCTAAGTAACCTCCATACTGTTCTGCATAGTGGCTGTATCAATTTACATTCCCACCAACAGTGCATGAGGGTTCCCTTTTCTCCACATTTATTGTTTGTAGACTTTCTTTTAAGTTAAGTGTTTTTAAAATTAATTAATTTTTTTGGCTGCGTTGGGTCTTCGTTGCTGTGTGTGGGCTTTCTCTAGTTGCGGCGAGCGGGGGCTGCTCTTTGTTGCGGTGCATGGGCTTCTCATTGCAGTGGCTTCTCTTGTTGCAGAGCACAGGCTCTAGGTATGTGGGCTTCAGTAGTTGTGGCTTGCAGGCTCAATAGTTGTGGCTCGCAGGCTCTAGAGGGCAGGCTCAGTAGTTGTGGTGCATGGGCTTAGTTGGTTCTCGGCATGTGGGATCTTCCCAGACCAGGGTTCGAATCTGTGTCCCCTGCATTGGCAGGTGATTCTTAACCACTGCGCCACCAGGGAAACCCTGTTTGTAGATTTTTTGATGATGGCCATTCTGACCGGTGTGAGGTGATACCTCATTGTAGTTTTGATTTGCATTTCTCTGATAATTAGTGATGTTGAGCATCTTTGCATGTGTTTGCATGTGTTTGTTGGCCATCTGTATGTCTTCTTTGGAGAAATGTCTATTTAGGTCTTCTGCCCTTTTTTTTTTTTTTTTTTTTT
>NW_006787698.1:157423-193325 GCF_000442215.2 Lipotes vexillifer | reverse complement strand
GGTTTTTTTCCTTTTTTTTTTTTTTTTTTTTTTGGTACACGGGCCTCTCACTGCTGTGGCCCCTTCCGCCGCGGAGCACAGGCTCCAGATGCGCAGGCCCAGCGGCCATGGCTCAGGGGCCCAGCCGCTCCGCGGCATGTGGGATCCTCCCAGACCGGGGCACGAACCCACGTTCCCTGCACCGGCAGGCGGACTCTCAACCACTGCACCACCAGGGAAGCCCTCTGCCCATTTTTTGATTGCAATGTTTGTTTTTTTGATATTGAGCTGCATGAGCTGTTCGTATATTTTGGAGATTAATCCTTTGTCCGTTGCTTCGTTTGCAAATATTTTCTCCCATTCTGAGGATTGTCTTTTCATCTTGTTTGTGGGTTCCTTTGCTGTGCAAAGCTTTTAAGTTTCATTAGATCCCAATTGTTTATGTATGTGTTATCTTTTTAAAGTGAACTTTCCAACTTGCTGTTGCTATTAATTAGAAAGGTAATGAAATTTATTTTTATGTTGAATTTTTATCCTGAGATCTTGTTCAGAATCTTATTGTACGATTATCTTTGTGTTCTGTTGGTGTCATACATGTGCAGCTGTTGAGTTAGGCATTAAGACAAGTGTCTTCTGGCATTGCACATTTGTGCATTTTCCAGATTGTATTGCTAATGTAATGTTGACTGAGAGTCAGGTCATCTGTCCACACTTCATTTGTACCTAATTGTCTTGGAGAAGACAGTGAATTTCATACCATTTATATGTTCTTTGGTCTCGTTTGAATATTCCTTTGTCCATTTTCCTTTATCCAGTCGTGCACATTACCATCTATTCCCCATTGGTAGGAGTGTTTTTTTATGTATGACTGTTGAATATTATAAAATGGCTTTCAGCAGCTCTAAGGTGATTACAGGTAAATCCTGTGAATTGATTTTAGAGTTTTCTGTTGTATCATATAACATCAGTGCAGGAAAATGCATGTGACGTAACGTACAGTTGACAGAAATGTTTAAAAAAAGTAATCCTCTGTTAAATGAAACTCAGCCCTAAATGTAGAACAAGATTTCTTAAAAGACTTGAAATGAACCCCAGTGGCAGGCCCTCTGCCACTCTCCAAATATGACCAATATGTTGAGTATGTTGAATTATGTGAAGATATATATAATTATATGTAATTATGTATGTATATATATGTATATATTTGTTTTTTAGATTTTTAGGTGCCAGTTTGCAGTCTTATCTCAAATGGTTATTTTACTGTTCTCCCTTACTCTGCCCTGCAGCCATTCATTCATATATATGTGTATTGATATCAACATGTATATACACACACGTGAAAATCTCTGCCCCTCTCTCCCTCTCTCTCTCCCTCTCTCTCTCCCTCTCTCTCTCCCTCCCTCTCTCCCTCCCTCTCTCCCTCCCTCTCTCTCTCTCTCCCTGTCCCTCTCCCTCTCTCTCTCTCTCTCTCTCTCTCTCTCTCTCTCTATATATATATATATATATATATATATATATATACCCCTCCAAATCCCCTTGCTCTGCCACATTTTCCTCAGTAATTATATTTGATTTGCTTATTTACTGCTTTCCTCCAAAAGAATTTAAGATCCATGTGGTTCAGAATTTTTGTTTCGTTAGTGCTGTAGCCCTAGTGCCTGCAAGTACTGTAACCTAAACAAATTTTACTAAATGAAAGAGCCAGAGTTCAGGTCTTCAAACAAAGCGTTTTTGCATGGGCACGGGGCTTTGGCAGGAGAAGCAGTGTGAGATGTAAGGATGGAATAGGATGTTTCTGTTGGCTGCTCTCCACAGCGCCCGGCAGAAGCTAGCTTATCTCCTCATCACAGTGGGAAGTAACAGTCACACTAGCAAAACAACTGTGAGGTGTGTATGAAAGAAGGGCAAGTGTGCCAAGCTGGCATGATGTTATTAATTCACTGTTCTGCATTTCCTCTGCTGTGAACTCGTTTTAATCATGTCTGCTTTACAGAGTTATTATATTTGTCTTTCTCATATAATGTGTGCTCAATGGCACATTTAAAAAATTAGTATTGTAATATAGCAAAAAAAATTTTTTTTAAAAGAACGAAAAAAATCCCACAAAATCAAAAACAAAAGAAAAAAATTAATATTGTAAAGTGTTAAATATTTGATGGTTTCAAGCTAGGTGTGTTGGGAGTCCCTGTCTTAGTCAGCTGGGGCACCTGTAAGCTGGGTGGCTTATACACAGCAGACCTTTGTTTCTCACAGTTCTGGAGGCTGGAAGTCCAAGATCAAGGCACCAGAAGATTCAGTGTCTGGTGAGAGTCTGCTTCCTGGTTTGTAGGTGGCCGTCTTCTCACTGTGTCCTCACACAGCAGAAGGGTCCAGGGAGCTCTCTGGGGTCCTTTTTATAAGGACAAATCCCATTCCTGGCCTCCTCCAAAAGGCCCACCTCCAAACACCATCACATTGGGGATTAGGTTTTGACGTGAATTTTGGGGGGACACAAACCTTCAGTCTGTAGCAGTCCCCATGACCACCGTAGGTTCAGAGATTCACTAGGAGGCCTCCCAGGCTTCGGTGTATAGTCTGCGCATGGCTGTGATTTCTGACTGCAAGAATAAAGCAAAGTCAACAGGATTGGGTACCTTTCTCCCTGCATTGAGACTGTCCTAAGCCCTTCTTGTCCTGTCTGCCTTAGAGTCCCAGCTAAGCCCCTGCTGGGCAATCAGCCTCTGAAGGTCATCTGAAATAGGTTTTCAAAAGAGCTTTTTAGCAAACTGAAAACTTCTACGTAAAGTTCCAAAAGTATATCTTTACTTAAAGATTGCCTGTCTTTTCATTTTGTTTACCTCTTTTTAAAAATAATTAATTAATTTATTTATTAATTTTGACTGTGTTGGGTATTTGTCGCTTCACGCGGGCTTTCTCTAGTTGCAGTGAGCGGGGGCTACTCTTCATTGTGGTGCACGGGCTTCTCATTGTGGTGGCTTCTCTTGTAGCAGAGCACAGGCTCTAGGTGTGTGGGCTCAGTAGTTGTGGCTCATGGGCTCTAGAGTGCAGGCTCGGTAGTTGTGGCACATGGGCTTAGTTGCTCCATGGCATGTGGGATCTTCCTGGATCAGGGCTTGAACCTGTATCCCCTGCATTGGCAGGCAGATTCTTAACCACTGCACCACCAGGGAAGTCCCTGTTTACCTCTTTTTGAACCTCCAGTGGGTAAAAGTCATAGTAAAAAAATCATTTATGGAGACCTAATCTTGTTTCTGATACTTAGGGTTCCAATTCCAATCCAGGCACCAGTTGGAAACAGCAAGGAAGCTGTGTCTCATTTTTCTTAGCACTGATGGGGATGATCTCTCTAGCATTTATAAAATTGCAGGCAGATACCATTTGTATCCATTTTTACCATCCAAGCAGGTGCGGTAGCCACAAAACAAAACCATTTTAAGTAAAGAAAAAAAAAAAATCCCCCCCCCCTTTTTTTCCCTCATTGCAGTCAAACCTTGTGTTCATTTCCGAGGGCTGCCATAACAAATTACCACAATGTGGGTGTTCTCTCACATTTCTGGAGGCTGAAGTCCGAAATGAAGGTGTTGGCAGGATCATGCTCCCTCAGAATTCTCTAGGGTCCTGGGGTCATTTCCTGTCTCTTATAGCTTCTGTATCCCCAGGCGTTCCATTGCTTGTGGCAGCATGATTCCAGTCTCTGCGTCCATCTTCTTCCTCTGCTGCCTTCTCTGTGTGGCTCTGTCTTCACATGGCATTTTCCCCGTCTCCTATGGACACCAGTCATTGGATTAGGGCCCATCCTAATGACCTCATCTTAGTTTGATTACATTTGCAAAGACCCTGTTTCCAAGTGAGGTCACATTTATAGGTATCAGGGGTTAGGATTTCAGCCTTTCTCTGTAAACGTATTTAGCGTTTACAGGGATAGCGTTACAGCTGGGAAGATACTGGCTGGTACATGTGGGTGGGCCAGGAGGCCCAGCAGCTAGGCTGAAGAAAGGCTGGCTGTCCCCTCCCCTTTGGTTTGTCTAAAATTTTGTTTCAGCTCTAGGAACTGATTTAACTTTTCTCCTGATCCAGTACAATCTTTTAACATTTTTTGCCTATCCAAAGCTCACTTTTGGGAACTTGCCAGCCCTTTCTCCTGCCTGGAAGAGAGAGCAAAAATCACAGGTCTCACCTGTGCTGAACTTTGATTTTCTTCTCACTTGGCCTCCATGGCCACAGGCAGCTGGTATATCCAGTGAGCCAGACCTCCTGGAGTTGGATTGCTTATTTTTACCTCAGTCAACTTTTTATTTTTTTTGCCCCAGCATAGCTTGTGGGATCTTAGTTCCCCGACCAGGGATGGAACCCAGGCCCCAGCAGTGAAAGCACCGAGTCCTAACCACTGGACAGCCAGGGAATTCCCATACCTCAATCAACTTTTAGCCTCACACCAGACAGCTCAGCTGCCCTTTCATACCCTGGATGACTCCATAGCTACCCTGCTGCAAAGGTTTGCCATTCCCTCCCCCTTCACTCTCCCACTTCCCAGACAGTGCTTTTGCCATATTTTAGTGAATCAGGATTGCTCTAGCAAATCCCAGTTCTAATGTGTCTGGTGTCCCCAAAACCACCCCTAGGTCCTGCAGGTAGGACTCACATGACAGCATATTGTTGGAGTCATGACTATGATTTGTTACAACCAAAGAGCACAGCAGAATCAGCAAAGGGAAAAGGCACATGAGGAGAAATCTGAAGGAAACCAGGTGCAGGCTTTTAAGAGTCCTTTCCCAGTGGAGTCGCACATAACACACCTGATAGCCCCAGCGATGAGCTGTGACAGCATGTGAAATACCATCTACCGGAGGCTCATTGGGGACTCCGTTCACCGGGGGGGTTTTATCAGCTCACAGCTGATCATGTGAGCATCCTCTGCGCAACAAGGACCCAAAGCCCAGACTCCCAGGTGAAAAGCAGGTGCTCAGCACTAACAGTGTTGTCTGCACAGTCAGAGACAGGGAGCAATAATTAGGGTGATGTGAAACCTTCAGAAATTAAAGTTCCCACACACTGGCCAAGGCCAACCTTGCTAGCAGTCACTGCCAAGGATAAAGTTAAGGTTTGCAATGTCAACTCCTTCCCTGCACACTAAGTAGAGGAAACACTACAGATAACTGTACAGAGAGCATCTCACCTCCAGAAGCTCCAGAAGCTCCTGTTGTTCCCTGTATAGTAGAGATATTCCTGTTATGCTGCTACTCCGTTGCATATGTACTAAATACTGGCATCAGGATTATTATATGAGAGTGTTTTCTCTCCCACGCTCATGGATGTGAGTGGGTTGATGAACTTTTTAAAAAACCATGGCTTAAGGGAGGCATGCAGCTCAGTGGTCCCTGTGCTTAGGGGGTTGGCCTGACACGCTCATGTGCCCACCAGGGGAGGGACATGGACGTGAGAGAAATTGAGAGTGCAGCCTCTAGGATGGTTTGTGTGGAATCACTGTCTCCTGGAATTTGAGGCAAGGGAGTGTTTCCTTTGTAGGAAAGCACTGCTGAATCCTCTGTGTATTTTATACTCAAGGCTAAATCTGCTGTCAGATGTTTTCTTTTTAAAATTAATTAATTAATTTCTTTTTGTCTGCATTTGGTCTTCGTTGCTGCACGTGGGCTTTTCTCTAGTTGTGGCGACCGGGGGCTACTCTTCATTGGGGTGCGCGGGCTTCTCATTGTGGTGGCTTCTTTTGTTGTGGAGCATGGGCTCTAGGCACGTGGGCCTCAGTAGTTGTGGCTTGTGGGCTCTAGGCACGCAGGCTCAGTAGTTGTGGCTTACGGGTTTAGTTGCTCCACGGCACGTGGGATCTTCCCAGACCAGGGCTTGAACCTGTGTCCCTTGCATTGGCAGGCGGATTCTCAACCAGTGCACCACTAGGGAAGCCCACTATCAGATGTTTTTGATGTTAAAGTCCTTTGCAAAGTAGGGCTCTTAATCTTATCCTCAAGATCAGCAAGAGTACTCTTTTATGGGTCTGGTAGAAGAGCTGTTTTGGCATCATGTAACGTGTGTGTGTGTGAACTCAGAACTGGTGGGCAGCAGCACTGGCTCAGGAGGGTAGGGAACATATGCAGTTCTGACTTCCTATTTTCATGAAAATACACAGAGGAAAAGAATAGAAACTGAGCTGGTGATAACTATTACACAAAAATGTTAAAATTAATACTTCTTCAAAAGAAATATTTCATTCAGCCAGTTGGACTGTCCTGAAGGCCTGGAGTTAAGACAGTATGGCTTGGATGGATCTAGAGTCTGTCATACAGAGTGAAGTAAGTCAGAAAGAGAAAAACAAATACCATATGCTGCCACACACACACACACACACACACACACACACATATGGAAACTAAAAAAAAAAGGTTCTGAAGAACCTAAGAGCAGGACAGAAATAAAGATGCAGATGTAGAGAATAGACTTGAGTACACGGGGAGGGGGAAGTGGTAAGCTGGGACGAAGTGAGAGAGTAGCATGGACATATATACACTACTAAATGTAAAATAGCTAGCTAGTGGGAAGCAACCATATAGCACAGGGAGATCAGCTCGGTGTTTTGTGACCACCTAGAGGGGTGGTTTAGGGAGGGTGGGAGGGAGACGCAAGAGGGAGGAGATATGGGGATATATGTATACATATAGCCGATTCACTTTGTTATACAGCAGAAACTAACACACCACTGTAAAGCGATTATACTCCAATAAAGATGTTAAAAAAAAGAAAAAAGACAATATGGCTAGCAGGCCCTTGCAGCAAGTTGGGTTCCCACAGGCCCATGGGCCTTTCATATTTTGTGGTGGAAAGAGAAGGAAAAGTTCCCAGTCCTTCATTGTGTTTGTATTCCTTAAACCTCATCCAGGCTGACCTTGGGCTTCATGTGCTTATGGATGTACAGTAGGAAGGACCTAAAGTCACTTGTGTCACAAGGGATTGATGGGTCTTAAAATGCAAATATTATTTCATTTGTATAGCATTGTTTTCATTTCTCCAATGTGGTCTAAACCCTTTGGTTGGAGAAGAATAAGACTTGAATGGTCACAGTAGAAGTGTAGAGATAAGTTCAGTGTGTTAGTGCTGTTAAATCTATGAGGATAATCTATGATTGTGGACATAAAGTAGGAGGTGTGATGATGACTGGATCACAGAGTAGATGGTAGATGACCATGGAATCTTATTTGAACTTCCTTTGACTTGAGTCCAGTTGTTCAATGCTGTGAGTCTCACCCATGCTCCTGCACATATCTTGGGTGTTTCAGAACTCGGTGGTCTTTGAGGATGTGGCCGTGGACTTCACTCTGGAGGAGTGGGCTTTGCTGGATTCTGCTCAGAGGGAGCTCTACAGAGATGTGATGCTGGAAAACTTCAGAAACCTGGCCTCAGTGGGTAAGAATGACATCATTCCTTCACTTAGTCATTTAGAGACAAGCATTTCTGGCACATCACTGTTCCAAGAATTGGACTGTGGAAAGGGAATACGTTAACTAATAAGACAGACATGGTCATAACCATCATAGACTTAGAATCTAATAGTTTCTCCCCATGAGACTGAGAATCTGTGTATTAAACTGAGTTTTTCTTTCTGTAAAGAAAGCTCCCTTAGCATCATTGGTGGATATAGATTTCATGGGGCCTTAGAGGGCCCAGTGAGGTCTGTTTTTGAACCATATGAGAATTTTACTGTGTTTGTTAAAGTGCTTACCATTTTGACCCCTTATACTTGTTATTGATGAAGCCTTGACATAGCTAAACTCCTCCGTGTCCTTTTTGGCTAACAGGTACCTCCTTTCTTGTAAGATTTGTTACCTTTTTGCTTTCAGAGGATGAGACTCAATTTAAGGCCAATGGGTCAGTTTCTCAGCAGGATATTTATGGGAATAAAATATCCAAGGAGCATAAAATATCAAAGTTCACTGGAAATGATTCCTTGGCCTCCATCTTAGGAAAAATTTGGGAAGAACTCAGCCTTGAAGATCAGCACATACATCAAGGGAGACATCTGAGGTGAGTTGCACTCAGGAGAGAAAGCAGTATTTCAGGAGAGAATCTTAGTATGTCATAAAGTTTAAAAAGCAAACAAACAAAACACATGTAAGCCTAGATCAAATTTGTTTATTCATAGAGATTTTCATGATGATTTTTTTTCTTAAATGTGACATTGATGTTGAGTGATAGATACAGCTGAAAACAATCAACAGAAGAGCCCATGTTTAAGAAACATTGTTTTTGTAATCGTTGTGGTTGAACCCCCTTCTGTGGCATTGAGTTCATTCCACTTTAAAAGAAGTCAGATAGGGCTTCCCTGGTGGCACAGCAGTTGGGAATCTGCCTTCCAGTGCAGGGGACATGGGTTTGAGCCCTGGTTGGGGAAGATCCCACATGCTGTGGAGCAACTAAGCCCGTGCACCAAAACTACTGAGCCTGCACTCTAGAGCCTGTGAGCCACAACTACTGAGCCTGCGTGCCAGAACTACTGAAGCCCGTGCACCTAAAGCCAGTGCTCTGCAGCAAGAGAAGCCACCGCAATGAGAAGCCTGCGCACTGCAACGAAGAGTAGCCCCTGCTCACCTCAACTAGAGAAAAGCCCTCGCACAGCAATGAAGACCCAATGCAGCCAAAAATAAATAAATAAATAAATAAAATAAAATAAATTTATTTAAAAAAAAAAAGTCGAGAAAATCCATCCACTGAAATTGGTGAAAACATAATTCTTGTACTTACTAATAAATCATTATTAATCAAACCACTGATAACATACTTCTCATTTTTAACAGAAATCACGTGGTGGAGAGACTCCATGAACGTAATGATCAATGTGGGGAAGGCTTCAGTCAGACTCCAAATCTTAACCTGTACCAGAAAACTCTTAATGGAGTAAAAAGGTATGAATGCAGTACACATGGAAAAGTCTTCACGCATCATTCATTCCTCAAGAGTCACATCGCTGTTTGCACTGGACACAAACCGTATCAATGTCAGGAATGTGGGCAGGCCTACAGTTGTCGTTCACACCTAAGGACGCATGTGAGGACCCACAGTGGAGAGAGACCCTATGTGTGTAAATTATGTGGAAAAACTTTTCCTCGTACTTCTTCCCTCAACCGGCATATAAGGATTCATACTGCGGAGAAAAGCTATGAATGTCAGCAATGTGGGAAAGCCTTCATTGATTTTTCAAGTCTTACTAGTCATGTGAGAACGCATACTGGAGAGAAGCCATATAAATGTAAGGAATGTGGGAAAGCTTTCAGTTATTCCTCAACTTTTCGAAGACACAGGATAACACACACTGGAGAGAAGCCCTATAAATGTATGGAATGTGGGAAAGCCTTCAGTTATTCCTCAACTTTTCGAAGACACATGATATCACACACTGGGGAGACACCACATAAATGTAAGGAATGTGGGGAAGCCTTCAGTTATTCCTCGGCTTTTCGGAGGCACATGATAACACACACGGGGGAGAAGCCCTATGAATGTAAACAGTGTGGGAAAGCCTTCATTTATCTCCAATCCTTTCAAAGCCATGAAAGGATTCACACTGGAGAGAAGCCCTATGAATGCAAGCAATGTGGAAAAGCCTTCATTTATCCCCAGTCATTTCGAAGGCATGAAAGGACGCATGGTGGAGAAAAACCCTATGAATGTAACCAGTGTGGTAAGGCATTCAGCCACCCCTCATCCTTTCAAGGACATATGAGAGTGCACACTGGAGAGAAACCTTACGAGTGCAGGCAGTGTGGAAAAACTTTCAACTGGCCCATATCCTTGCGAAAACATACGAGAACACACACTAAAGAGAAACCCTACGAATGTAAGCAATGTGGGAAAGCCTTCAGTTTGTCCGCTTGCTATCAAGAGCACGTGAGAATGCATCCTGGAGGCAAATCATATGAATGCAAGCTCTGTGGGAAAGCTTTCAGTTGCCACATCTCGTTACAAAGGCACATGAGGAGGCACACTGCTGAGAAGCTTTATGAATGCAAGCGATGTGGGAAAGCCTTCAGCTGGCCTGAACTTTTGCAACAGCACGTGAGGACACACACTGCAGAGAAACCTTACAAATGTAAGGAATGTGGTAAAGTCTTCAAATGGCCCTCATCTTTACCAATACATATGAGAATGCACACTGGAGAGAAACCATATGAATGTAAGCAGTGTGGGAAGGCCTTCAGTTGTTCCTCATCCTTAAGAAGACATGTGAGGATACATACTACCAAGAAACACTACATATGAAACTCGGGAAATTCTCCTGCAAATGAATTCATGCACAGTGCTTCAGAAAATTCACATCAGGAGAGAAATCTTACAAAAGTTGTAAACCTGGTATTGCCTTTATGAGTCCTTCATCACTAAAGTGGACCCATAGGGAGTGTATTTCCAGTTCTTTTGCAAATAAACATTTTGATGAAAATTAACTGTTGAAGTACTCTTTTGGCTACAGTACGTAAATTTTGCAGGAAGTGTTTTTTCTTATGTTTTAGGAAATAAAGCATCTTTACAGTTTGTTGGACTCATGGGTCCGTTGAAGTGTATTTTTAATATATAAGTAGTTTTAATATGTTCTTTAAATTGTCCTTTAAGGGGTTATTGGAACAATGACACTGTGGTATTTGTTTGTATTTTCCTACTGGCTTAGTGTGGCAGATACTGGATAATCAAGCATTATATGTTTTCCACTGTGGATTGAGAGAATCTTTATTTGCTTATTTAGGCCAGTGGAGTCTTATTCTGTTTTTCTTCTAAATAGTTGGCAGAAATTTGTAATTATGCAGAGTTCTTCCAAGTGTACAGTCTCATGTGAATTGTTACTTTCAGCTTTTGCCCTTTGCTTTGTCCTTGCTTGTGATAGCGAATTAAACAGTGGGTTTTTACTTAAGAGACACTTGTGATGTTATCATGAGATACAGAGTTCTGGATTGTGTTACGTCAGCATGGGTAATGTTAGGAGCTACAGTTCCCAGAATGCCTTCCCTTTATGATTCTGTGTTCGAATTTACCAGTAGCTTATTGGCATGAGATTTGGAAGGCAGAAATGAAGCCATTACTAAGTTTTTGCAGCCACATTAAAGTATGAGAGAGAGACGCATAGGGGCTACTTGGAAACCAGCTTTCAGCCCGTTTTCCTGATTGTTGGCCTTACCAATCAAGAGTATCATCAAAAGAAATGCCAAGTACTTGATTTCTATTTTTCTTAGTTATAGGCTTCCATAAATACCTCCAAGAGCTTGGTGTCAGGGATTCAGTCATGTGGTCAGGCACTCACAATTTGGATTTTCCTACAAACCCTAACATGTCCTGCAGACCACTAATTCAGACTCATGTTTAGTGATCTCTAATGCTGTGATTCCACTCTTCTCTAGATGTTAACATATTTTACAAGGTCTAATTTGTATAGCAAACTCTTTGTTCTCAAAACTTTTAGTGACTCTCTGATCGTGATTCTACCACAAAAGCTACAATGTTGTAGGAAAACAAAACAACCTGTGGGACTTTGTTAAGGTATTGTATTTTTTTTCTTTTTTCTTTTTTTTTTTTTCCCGGCTGCACCATGTGGCACGCAGAACTTCCCTGGCCAGGGATCAAACCTGTGCCCTCTGCAGTGGAAGTGCAGAGTCTTAACCAGTGCATCACCAGGGAAGTCCTACTGTGTTTTTAAATGTGCTGACTCAGTCCCACATGAGAACAAACATACTCCTCATGAATTTGGGGAGATGTCTGTTAGAGCTGAATGCAGTTCCTTGATATGGGTTTAATTATTATGTTTGATTCTAAGTCACTAAAAACTGTTTATTTTCAAGAAAAATCTTCTGTAGGTATGTCTTAGAAATATCTTGTTTACTGTGTTTCCAAATCACTTGTATACAAACTGTATTAGTTTCCTAGGGTTTCTGTAACAAAGCACCACACAGGTGGGTGGCTAGGGCAACAGAAATTTTTGTCTCACAGTTCTGGAAGCAGAAGTCCAAAGTTAAGATGTTGGAAGGACCATGCTTCCTCTGAAAGTGCTAAGGAAGGATGTGTTCCAGCACTCTCCTAGCTTCTGTTAGCTCATTGGCTTGTAACAAGCATAACTAATCTCATGGGGGCTTCCCTGGTGGCACAGTGGTTAAGAATCCGCCTGCCAATGCAGGGGACACGGGTTCGAGCCCTGGTCCAGGAAGATCCCACATACTGCGGAGCAACTAAGCCTGTGCGCCACAACTACTGAGCCCACATGCCACAGCTGCTGGAGCCCATGCACCTAGAGCCAGTGCTTCACAACAAGAGAAGCCTGCACACTGCAACAAAGAGTAGCCCCCGCTCGCTGCAACTAGAGAAAGCCCATGCTCAGCAATGAAGACCCAACGCAGCTCCCCCCAACACAAAAAAATCTTCACATGGCATTCTACTTGTGCATGCCTGTCTCTTCATATGGCATTCTTTTTATAAGGACACCATACGTATTGGGTTAGGGCCCATCCTATTCTAGTATGAACTGATCTTAACTAATTATATCTGCAACAACCATATTTTCAAATAAGGTCACATTCTGAGATACTGGAACTTTTAACATATGAATTTTGGAGGGAACACAGTTCAATCCATAATACAAATGTTATTATTTTTCATGTACTGAGAATATGTTAAAGTATTCCATTGCAATTATGGATTTAAATCAACTAATATTGTTAATTTAAGCATTATACAGTCTGAGACAATATTAGCTGGCATATACAAGTTAAGGTGTTTTTTGTCATATAAACATTTTTATTGTTACATACTTCAACATCTGTCATTAAATGGATTGCTTATTCTTTTTTTATAATAAAAGCTTAAATAATGGTTTTGTCAATGGTCTCTAGTCAAAAACCACCAGGACCACATTGGTTTGACCAAAGAAAATGGATGTATTGAGTTAAAGCAATTTGAATGAGTGCACAGACAGTGGGATGTACCAGTCAGAGGTTGTTTGGAAGAATGTATTTTCCGATTTGGGCTGGTGTTTGGTGAGTGTAGAAAGCATAAGTAGTTGAGGTTGGCTAAAACTAATTGGTAGAACAGAAGCAGTTATTTTTATTAAAGAGCAGTTGATGTCTAATCTCTAATTTCTTTTCCGTGCTAACTTAGGTTTTCATAGCACTCCATAGTTTGATGTGATTTGACAATCAGCTGTACCTCCTTCCCTCCTATCATTCAGATGATGACAAGCATGGGGAGCACAGAGTTGCCCAAACTCATGTAGCTCATAAAAACGGAATGTCAGGTTTGGAGGTTTTAGTTTTGCTTAATCTTTATTGGGAAGTGTTAGACATTTAACACTGGAAGGCAAGTGTGATTTCTGAATTTTAGAAAACTGGCATCGAGTTTTACAAAAAGACCCCTAACAAAGGAAGGCTTTCCTTTTATGAGATGTGGATAGGACAAGAGTATAGGAAGCAAACAGGTGAGTGATTATGGGTGGGGTATTTGAGAACAAATGAGCACCTGTTCTTTTCAGGGTGATGGCGTGTTCATTTTGACTGTTGGTGTTATCTCTGCACTTATAAGAACTCATGGCGCTTTACTTACAATAGTGAATTTTACTGCATGTATATTAAAAATAATAGAAAAACAAAGCCTTCGTTTGCTAAGGGAATTTTAAAACTCCTGAAGCATGACACCCACCCCACCTCCATCTTGGGATCCTCAATAAATGCTGAAGGACCTGAGGGGGCCGGGAGAAGGACTTGGGGCCAAACAGATTCTTGTAACTCGGTCTAAAGTTAGGAAACACCCGCAGGGACCACGTCTGTCCTTAGCCTCACACAACAGGAGAGAAGTGAAAGGGCTCCTGGAATCTTTCTCTGAGTTTATGCCAGCTTCCTCCAGTGAGATCTCTGGGAATTCTCTGGTCTGAACCATAAAAGCGCCCCTACAATTCTCCCCAAGAGACCTGCCTGGGGGCATCTTAATCTTTGGGCATCAGCATCATGCCTTTCCTGGGCCTGTCTGGAGGCCATCCAGCTCTAAAATTGCATCAGGCCGGGTCCTGTGACTTCTTGCTGGGAGACATCATGAGGGTTCTACACTCCCACATGTGGAATGTTGCGGCAGATGCATGGGTCTGGGAGATGACAGAAACACAGCAGTAGCAGAACCTGCGACAAAGTGACAGACGACCTGTGGCCACAGCAACCCCCGCTTCCTCAGGAGCATCAGCTCAGCGCCCACAAGCTCCAAGGCACACACCAATCTCAAAACCTCCAGGGACGTCAAAGGGACATCCAGCCATGGCCTGCCCGTTGGCACCCACGCGCATACACCCACTGCCCCACGATCATCCACCACCGGAGGATTTAGGTTGAAGGTGCACCAATCCCGCTCAAACTTATCACTTCCAGTCGCACCTCCTCCCCACCTCCCCTCTGGGTCGTGCCCCACCGCAGTGCATGCGCACTTCTACCAACGCCTGCGCTGAGCGTAGTCTCAGCCGCTGTGGCCTGTGGGAAATGGAGATCTCAGAAGCAGACGCCCAGAGCCCCGCCCCCAGACTCCTCCCGGCATGCAACGCGACCGCCTCTTAAACACCGCTGGAGACACCGGGGATCGCAGACTTCGCAGAAGTGCACAGGTGCTCGTGGTTGGGGTGACTGAGAGGCCGCCCAGGGAAAGATGGAAGTCGGGTAACCACGTCTTGCGCATCAGCAAGACTTACCTCTGTGGCCTGGAGATGTGTGGTCCACGCTCCCTAAGCGCCCATCCTCAGAGTCTCCGGGAGGACACTGGGGCCACCCAGGGTGGACGGAGTGGAGTCTACGGGCACATGAGACCAGCAGAGAGCGCTGCCAAGGGGACCACAGTGCAGGACACATGGCTGCCAGTCGACAAGACAGACACCATTGCTGCCTGCATTGAGTTTCCAATTGGAAAGCAGAGTGACAAAGGGTAAAGGTAGTGATGAGTGTGTTGCTGGTAGACTCCTCAGCAGTGTGGGGGGCTGGAACATGATATCCCAAGCCACGTCGGGCCCCGACACTTCTTCCACAGGTTGGGTTCTTGTGGTTCTTACGGAGAGAGGCGTTTTGTACTTTGCAGGTTCAGGAAGTGCGAAGTCCCTGTTCCAGGAGGAGAGATAACAAGTGAAATAGATTACGTATCTGATGTTGGTTAGTTCTAAGTAAAGAGAGCTGTTGGAGAGTGGGGAGTCACAGAGGCTGTAGGCTGTGTATCTCTGGGAGTGTATTAGTTTCTCTGGAGACATCATCTTTGCCAGTGTGTCTGAATTTGTGTGTCTGTGTCTGAGTGTGTCCACGTGTATGTCCCAGTGACAAAGTTTGTGTGATTTTGTCATGCCACCACATGCATTTGTCTGGGAAGGTTCAGGTGTTTGAGTGGTGATTCCTGTGTCCTGACAGGAGTGCCGATTGTCTGTGCATCTCACTGCATGGATGACTGTAGTGTTTCTCTGTCTCTGGGTTTTCCCCAGTGTGTGTACTGAAATTTTTGAGATCTACTCTCTTAGGAACTTTTAAATACACAGTACAGTATTATTAACTATAGTCACCTTGCTGTTCATTACATCCCCATGACTGTGTGTGTGTGTGTGTGTGTGTGTGTGTGTGTGTGTGTGTGTGTGTGTGTCTATTCATTGCTGCACCTCCAGCATGTAAAACAGGACCTGGTACATAGGTGATCAATAAACGCTAGTTGAATGACCAGGTTCAGATACTTATATATTCACACACAAACAATGAGGGTTTTGTTCAAAGCTCATAACAGACCCATACAGTTCTTACCCCCTTCCCATGTGGCAGTGATGTCCCTTGGCACTCAAAACAAATCCCAAAGGAGGGTCTTTCAGCCGACCTGGTGAGGGAGGTGACCTCACAATGATGAGCCCTCACCGTGCATAACATTCGAAGAAACTCACCATAAGAAACTGCCAAGGGGACATCACCACCACATGATAAGAGCCTGAGGCCCTGAGAGTCAAGGGCCAACATCCCTTGTCAAGGATGCTCCAGCCAGCCACTCTGCTTTAGGTCTCTTCCAAGAACAGGCCCCTCACTACCTGACAATACAGAGGGTTTTGGTTGTCCCTTTGATTTCAGGGAGGAACTGCATTGGGGCTGCCAAGGTGTGCAATCCCTCTTTAGCTGTTGTATCCTCTAAGTCTCTCAGCATCTGCTGTGGTTTCCTTAGCACCTAGCTGCCTTCCCAGTGGCAGCCATGGTCGGGGAAGGAAGGGAGGTTGAAGCCTCGGGAAACCTCCCAACCCCTCACCTGGCCTCAGTACCTGGTTACTGGCTGGAGGCGGAAGTGAGGTCCAGTGAGGCCGGACTAGAAGGCAGAGATTTCCGCTACCTTCGGCCCTGCCTGGCGTCCTTTCGGGCTTTTCCGGAAAACCAGAGGCCACAGCTACCAACACGGGAAGGATAATCCACTTGAACCTGGGCAGTCGACAAAGGTCAGAACGACCAGCAGCCTCTGGGGGCAGCTGGTGGGGCATGGAGGCCGCGTTGTGTGCTGGAAGCAATGAGGGCCTGGAATCTAGTCTCTGTGGGCTTTCTTCCAGCTGCATTTTTCAAGGGGCTCAGGTTCCCTGGGGTGGTGTCCCAGGAAGTAAATGAACTTGGAGGACAAAGGGGAGGGCTCTTTAAAGCCGGTCTGGAGCCTGCGAATGACTAGGGAGCCAGAGTCCAGGTGGCTCTAGGTGTGGACTGCGCATGTGCAGCCCTGAGCCCCCTCCCCGATTGCTCCTGACCCATGGTGGTCGACTGCGACACAGGGGCTGTGATTGCGCATGTGGCATCTGTGGGTCCAGCGTCGAGGTGGTGGTGAGACTGAGGTAGGCGTGGTGACCCTGGCACTTGCTGCTGAGGTGAAGATGATTGAGAGCCGGTTCCTCTGCCCTTGGCCCAAAGTTTATTAGTAACTGTCCTGGGCCCTGGTTGCCCTTGTTTTCTGTTCCCACTCACTGCCACATGGCATTGCTTAGGGGAAATATTCCCAAAATGGAGACAGGTGTGGATCCCTTAATGAGGTCTCTCAGCAAAAACACATAGAAATGGGCTTGGGAAAGGAATTTGAGAGCTGAAATGGATTTATGATGTGGAAAAATCCCGTCACCGACCGCAGTTTTCCTTGCATCTACCTGGACATTTCCGAGAGCTTGTATAGGTATCATTCTGCTCATAGGAAAAGGCACATGCTAGGGTATAGCTGTGCAAATGACCATATTCCTTTTGCAAACTAGGGGGCAACTCTGATTTCCGGGATACAGAACTCTCATTGGACTATACTATAATAGCAAAATGATAATGCCAAATATATAATCCAATTTACAGTTCTTTCAAAAGAATTATAAACAGCCACACTCTGTGGCCCAAATAAATGATGGGACACTGATGACAGAAACCCTTTCCAACTCCTAAGTACATGTCACATGAGCTAAAGCTTTTAATTACTGCAAATTGAACCATGAGAAAAATTTTATTTTTCAAATTTTATTGAAGTATACTTGATTTATAATGTTGTATTACTGCTGTACAGCAAAGTGATTCAGTCATATATATATATATATATATATATATATATATATATATACTCTTTTTCATATTATTTTCTATTGTGGTTTATCACAGGATATTGAATATAGTTCTCTGTGATATACAGTAGGACCCTGTTTATCCATCCTATATATAATAGTTTGCACCTGCTAATCCCAAACACCCCATCCTTCCCTTCCCCACCCCCTCCCCCTTGGCAAACACAAGGATTTTATTTTTATGGAGACTCATTATTCTACTTCCCTTGAGCATTTCCTTTAGTAGTGTTTACTTAAGACACTAGATGATGGAATTATAAGTTAATGAACACATCCTCACTCACTGATGCCCCCTGCCTTTCAGAGGAAAAAAAGCAGACTACACCCTCCTGCTTTCCCTATTATCTCTCTTATCATGGATTATTTTCCACCAAGACACATATTTCCATCTTTGATGCCAAATCAGAACTGCAAGGACTTATTTCCTGCTTCTGCATTGAGAGTCTATCATGTGTGCCATGATTGGGCCTAATTTTGTTTTGAGCTTAGAATGGCTGGTGTATTAAGGAGGTTCAAAGACTAACATGCAGTGAAGAGCATGGTCTCAGAGCTAGAAGGTTTTGTTTTGAATCCTGATCCTGTCTTTACCACTTGCTAGCTTTGTAATCTGTAGGCCCCAGTTAACTCACAAAAGGAGATTAGAGTATCTACATTATAGTTTTGGAGGATTATCTCAATTTACATTAACTGAACTAATTTATGGGAAACAAAACAGTGGCAGATATATAGTAAACATACTAAAATGTTCACATAGTGAGAAAAAAGAATCAGCCCTTGATATGGGGGTCTACCTGGCCTGGTCTTCACTCCTAGGCTGTGGCGTTCTGCTGAACAGAAACTTTTTTTTTTTTAATTTCTTGGCCATGCCACATGGTGGCAAACAGGATCCTAGTTCCCTGACCAGGGATCGAAACTGAGCCCCCTGCAGTGGAAGTGCAGAATCTTAACCACTGGACCACCAGGCAGGTCCCTTAAACAGAAACCATTTTAAACACTGTCATCAGACAAGGCCACTGGGTGTTATGTTATGGAGTAAGGCACAAGCAAGAGCACTCTGTGATCATGTCGTCATACAGGATCAAAAGAATTATGCAAATCACAAAAATGATGAAATTTTCTTCTAGTCTAGTTAACAAAACTGACTTGTTTCCTTACAAGTTAATTTTAGCCCCAGTCCCTTCTTTTTGCCTTCTTTTTTAAAAAATTAATTTATAAATTTATTGGCTGTGTTGGGTCTTCGTTGCTGCACGCGGGCTTTCTCTAGTTGCGGCGAGTGGGACCACTCTTCATCGTGGTTCGCGGGTCTCTCACTATCGTGGCCTCTCTTCCCTGCGCCACCAGGGAAGCCCTCTTTTTTGCCTTCTAAACAAGAAATATTAAAATTCCTCATCAGGGACTTCCCTGGTGGCACAGTGGTTAAGAATCCACCTGCCAATGCAGGGGACATGGGTTCGAGCCCTGGTCTGGGAAGATCCCACATGCCACGGAGCAGCTAAGCCCGCGTACTTAGAGCCCGTGCTCCAGAACAAGAGAGGCCACCACAGTGAGAAGCCTGTGCGCCTCAACGAGGAGTGGCCCCTGCTCGCCACAACTAGGGAAGGCCTGTGCGCAGCAATGAAGACCCAATGCAGCCAAAATTAAATTAATTAATTAAAAAAAATTAAGACAGAAATTGGAGTGATGCATGCTTGTGTCTACTGGGACTTCCTGGCAGTCCAGTGGTTGGGAGTCTATGCTTCCACTGCAGGGGGCACAGTTTCAATGCCTGGTCAGGGAACTAAGATCCTGCATGTCTCACAGTGTGGCCCAAAAAATAAATAAATAAATGATGGCGTCCACAAGCCAAGAACACCAGGGATTGCTGTAGCCACTGGAAGTTTGTAGAGCACGTGGATCTGATTCTTCTTCAGAACCCTCATGAGGAACCAACCCTAATAACGCCTGATTTCCAATTTCTAGTACCCAGAACTGAAAGAGGATACATTTGTTTCTTTAAGCCACCAACTTTGTGGCAATCTGTTAAGGCAGCCCTGGCAAAGTAATACTTAAAGAATTATTATCTCCTAGATGTTATTCTCATAAAGAACTGGAAATAATGTGATAGGGATCTACTTTAAGAATAAGGCACTAATAAAGCCAACAGTATATCCAAAACCTTTGTAAATATTTTCCAATGCTATGCAGTTTGTGGTGCACAATACATGTAAACTGCATGCAGGCCTTCCATCATTGGAACTGGCATGGAGTTTCCTTCCTTCCTGAGTTTCCATGTGTTTTCTTTAAGGATAGGGGAGTATAGAAGGCTTTCTCACAGTGCTGACATTCAGAGTTTCTCCCCAGTGTGAATTCTCACATGTCTTTGTAAGGATGAAAGCCTACTGAAGGCTTTACCACATTCCTTACATTCATACGGTTTCTCTCTACTGTGAGTTCTCAAATGTCCTCGAAATGATGATGACCAGCTGAAAGCTTTCCCACATTGCTTACACACATAGGGTTTCACTCCAGTGTGAATTCGCACATGTGTTCTAAAGTACGAAGGACTACTGAAGGCTTTCCCACATTTGTTACATGCGTAAGGTTTCTCTCCAGTGTGAGTTCGCAAATGTCCCTTAAAGGATGAAGGAGAACTGAAAGATTTTCCACACTGTTTACATTCATAAGGCTTTTCTCCAGAGTGTGTCCTCATGTGAATCCTAAGGTCTGAGGGCCAGCTGTAGGCTTTCCCACATTCCACACATCTATAGGCTTTCTCTCCAGTGTGCATCCTTGCATGTATGATCAGGTAAAAAGAATGAAGGAAGGCTTTTCCACATTCCTTACATTCATAGGCTTTTTCTGCACTGTGAACCTTCACATGTTTTCTAAGAGAAGAGGGAGAAGAGAAGGATTTCTCACATTCTTTACAAGCATAGGGTTTCTCAACAGTATGAGTTTCTCTATGTGTCCAAAGGTTTGAGGGAGATCTGAAGGTTTTCCCACATTTTTCACATTCATAAGGCTTCTCTCCAGTGTGAGTTCTTATATGGACTCTAAGTTTGGAGAAATATATAAAGGCTTTTCCACATTCTTTACATGCATAGGGTTTCTCTTCAGTGTGAGCTCTTATGTGTGCCCCAAAGGAAGAGTAAGAAATAAAAGTTCTCCCACATTCCTTACACTGATAGGGTTTTTGTCCATGTTGAGATGATGCTATGGGACTCTTGAAGGATGAAGAATCCATGATGGGTTTTTCAAACTTATTGTATTCATAGGATTTTACTCCAGTAGAAAGTCTCTTATGTACAATAAGATTGGAAATCTGGTTGGTTTCTCCACATTGATTACTTTCATTATTTTCTGAGGGTATCTCCACCACACGCCATCTGTTAAAAATAGGAATCATATTACTAATGATTTGTTAACAATTCATTATGGTTTTTAATGATTAATATGATTACACTTTTACCATTTTCAGTGAATGTGTATGTTTCTTGCCCTGTTAGAATTGTTTCAAAGTGATATAAGCTGAGTGCTCTGACAGAGGGCTCAACCTGAGGTACCATTTTCACTGTTTTTTGTATATGGGATTTTGTTTCCTGACAATTGTTTACAACTGAACTACGTCTCAATCAGCCAACATCTGTATCATGTTTATAAAATTGTCTTGTGAAAATTCTCTGTGAACACTTAAGATCTGACATATATCTACACACTTAATATCATGGCACTGTCTCCTGAGACCTGCTTTCTCTAATGTATGTGTCACTCACCTCAAATGTGTTCCCTGGTTCCTGTGCTGATCTTCAATGCTATGGCATTTCCAGTTTTCTCCTAAAATGAAGAACCAGGAATCATTTCTTCTGAAACTTAACTATATTCTGTTCATTTCATACTTCCCCAAACATTCACTGTAGAGGACTTAACCCATTGATTTTAATTTGAGTGCCATAATATTAAAAATAGTAACAAGTTTACTTTCTTTGGAATGAACTCTTGGGATTAAGGCAAGAAAATAAGTAGGAAACATGTACATTTCTTTCCAAGAGCAACCCAAGAGATAAATTTTATAAGGAAAAATGCACTTTTGAGTAAAAAAAGAATCAGAGGAGTTCTGGCTACTTGAGGACTTTGACAATAATAAGGACAAGAAGACAAAATGGTGGGCAATTTACTGGAAATAATTCCATGAAGACTGAGACTTCTGGTGACATAAACGCCCTATTGTCAGGAAGCAACATAGGACGGAATTGGACAAAATGCATATGCCCAAATATAAACTTTCAAAGAGGAAATATGGAAGGTCTTTCAATGTGGGCAAGGCCATTCATGAGGATGGATGAAAAGTCAAAAAAAGGGAAGCTAACGTATCTGCAAAATTCAACTTCCACAGAAAAAAAGAGTAATTTCTTTTTCTAATTAATATTTCCAAATGTAATGTTCCCCAACAAGGGCTGTTCCTCTTAAGGAACAGTTATAACCCTTACAGAGGCTAAAAACATTTAATGAGAAAGTAGTAGGTTTCATACATACATGAGAAAGCTGTTAGACTATATGCTCCATAGTAATGTGACCCTGTCTGTCTTACTTAACAATAAATTCCCACTGTTCAGCCCAAGTTCTAGAGCAAGCTCAATAGCTTAGGGATACCTGTCCTCTAGAGAGTCAGTAAAGGAATGATGTCATCCTTACCCACTGAGGCCAGGTTCCTGAAGGTCTCCAGCATCACATCTCTGTAGAGGTTCCTCTGAGCCGGATCCAACAAAGCCCACTCCTCTGGGGTGAAGTCCACAGCCACATCCTCAAAGACCACTGACTCCTAAAACATCCAACAAATTCTGGTTTAACAAGGTACCACTCTCCACCTGTGTGTGCAGAAGGACGGTGGAGGCTGACAGCATTGGGGAACCGGGACTCAATTCACAGCAAGTTCATCCATGGTTCTGTGGTCTCCCATCAACTCTAGGGTTCTGTCATCATCTCTTCCCCTCTCTTCAGCACTGACTTCCTCCAAGATGCCAGCCTGCCTCATAGATTTAACACCCATCTCTCTAGTTTGACTCTGGCTCCTTCCTCTCTTCCCCTCCATCTGAAGGGTCCAGAACAGCCCACAATACATTGGAGATATGGAAGAAATACTGTACAAATAAAACAATTATTTGTCTTTAAAAACATGAGTCCCTTGTAACGAAAATGATTTCATCTCCTTCTCCATGGTCCAATACAGGTGAAAGCACGATATGAAACCAAGTCAGGCCTGGATGAGGTTTTAATGAATTAAAACACAGTGAGGGTTGAGGGGCATTTCTTGCTTGCCCCCTCACCAACAATTTGATTCTCAAGAGGCCTGATTATGCCCAACCTTCAACCCAGGCCCTGAGATGGATATAGTTCCTTGGAAAATTCCAATCCATCATAAACTGGCGGGTCCACCTTTATGCGAAGCATTAATATTTCCTTATCTGTTTCCTGTTCTTTTATAAAACAGCACCTTTTCCTTTCTCTCTCCATGCTCTCCAGGAGGCAGTCAGTGTATTGACAAGTTGGAGCCCAGCCAAGAGAAGGGAAGCCTAAGACTTCAGAACTCACGACAGTGCCTGCATTCAGGGGCCTGAGTGCTGATAATTATGAGTGATGTCAAAATTATGGGTGGTGGCTCTTCCTCAACTGATGTCACAAGACACCAGAACAGCCTTGCCTTCCCCAGAAAAGAGTGCCCTGGTCCTTCCTGCCTGTGAAGAGGCAGTTCTGAGCCCACTGTAGAAATGAATTAATTGAAGTCCAGAAGGGTTTAGCTGTGAATCTGCCCAGATCATAAAAGGTATAAAGGGATCAGGTGGCACCTTCCTCCCGAAGGACATCTGCTCCCACTGAAAAGCCAGAGGCACTGACTTATACACCAGCCTCCTAGGGGCACTACACACAGCAGTCATTTCTGCACCCCGTGGCATGCAGACAGGCATAACTGCCCAACCCCTGAGCATGGAATCTGATGGCTCACAGGGTCCCCCAACAGCCTGGCTTTTGAGGAAGTGCATCACTCCATCAGCTTCCACACGCAGAGGTGTGAACATAGGCTGCCACACTCCAATGCAGGGGATACGATTTACCTGTTCAATAAACAGCAGCAGAACAAGAATGCTCCAGAATGGGAACACTCTCTCATGAG
The DNA here is from genome assembly GCF_000442215.2 of Lipotes vexillifer. Taxonomy (NCBI): domain Eukaryota; kingdom Metazoa; phylum Chordata; class Mammalia; order Artiodactyla; family Lipotidae; genus Lipotes; species Lipotes vexillifer. Next base: position 169,602 of record NW_006787698.1, on the reverse strand, counting down.
GCTGGTAAGTAAAGTCAGCTGCTTTGGACATCCCTAATTACTAATTATCAAGGTACTCTGGTATCTAGCACTGTCTCAACACAAAATTTTATCCACAGATAAAATTCAACTAACTCTTCCACTACTGTGTATCAGGTAACATTTAAAAGCCATCAAAACCTGTAACAGTCTCACAACAGCATTAATAAGAAAATGTGCTATTTGAGCATCCATGATGTGTGAAATATTTTGCACACCTGAGTTCATTTATGTCTCATAATAAATCTCACAGTAGATATCATTACAATCAGTATGTAGCAGAGGAAACTCAAAAGGACAGAATCAATTAATAATATGCTCAATGTTACCCAATTAGAACCTTGTATGTAGGTCTGACTGCTTTAAAATCCTAAATGTCTAGCAGCTGCAATTCTGTACATACATGTTACAGGATGATTATGCCCATTATTCCTCAAAATGTGTACAATGACCTAGAGCAGAGATCAGCAGGCTTTGTCTGCAAATGTCAGAGAGTACATTGTTAGGCTTTTCTAGCCACGTGGTCTCTGTTGCAACTGCTCAGGTCTGCCTTTGTCACACAGAAGTAGCCAGAGACAACACGTCGAAGAATGGACGTGGTGGTGTACCAATAAAACTTTATTTATGCAAGTAGGTGGCAGGCTGGGTTTGGCCTGTGGGCTGTAGTTTGCCAACCCCTGATCTACAGCAGTGCCATTAAATAGGAAGACAATACAGACAACATATCCAAATTTGAATTTTCTTGTCACTACCTTATAAAAATGTCGTATTGAAATTTTTAATATTTATTTATTTATTTGGCTGTGCTAGGTCTTACTTGTGGTACGTGGGATCTTCATTGTGGCACGTGGGATCTTCACTTGCAACATGTGGGATCTAGTTCCCCAACCAGGGATCGAACCTGGGCCCCCTGCACTGGGAGCATGGAGTCTTAACCACTGGACCACCAGAGAAGTCCCTGTATTGAAATTTTAATAATTTTCATTTTGCCCACTAAATACAAGTACACAGATCGTTTCAGTACATAACCAACATAATTATTGAGATAGTCTATGTTATCTTTGTCATACTTAATGCTAGAAATCTGGTATGGATCTCACACATGCACCCAACTCAATTTTGATAGCTGTACAAGAGCTCAACAGCCATGTGTGGCCAGGGGTGCTCTAGTGGACAGTGCAGATCTAGACTCTGCCTGTCTCCTGGAGAGGACAGTGGAGACTAGAAAAATGGAACATTCTCTTCACATCAGACATCCTTGGGCTCTTTCTTCTGGCAAAGCCCTCTGTCTCAGGCAAGTTGCTTCTCTATACAACTGTAGCTCTGACTCATTCATTTGCTGAAAATCTAGTTAGGTGATAATTCCTACTACATGCAGTTATAGAGATACAGCACTTGAGAAAAATTCTGAACCACATGGATCTTAAAATCTCACGGTGGAAGACAATAAGTAAATTGAACATTATCTAGATGAAGGGGTAAGTGCTGTAGGTAAAACACAGGACAATGAAGGCATTTGGAACTAGGAACATGAGCAAAGGGACTGGGGCAGAATGAAATCATAACAGTGACATAACCATCTGGGTAACACTGGAAATGGATACTGTGGCTTGGTTTTTTGTTTGTTTTTAATGCCACTGCATTTTTAAACTGTAAGAATTAGAAACAGAATGTCATGATTTCACAAAATCTCTGGAAAGGTTTCAAGTGCTTGTTAACTTCACCATGTCCCACTGGAGAGACACTAGAATCAAAGTGTCCCCAGCCAAGAGCAGAAGCACCATCTACTCCCAGAAATAGAAAGAAAGAACAGTACCAATGGGCTAAAAATGAACTCAAGAATCTGGAAAAGGAGAAGCAGAATAAAAGAAAGCACAGAATGAAATGTGAAGGGCAAAATGAACGATATAAAAGGGAGGCTAAAAACACATCTCTTGGGAATTCCCTGGTGGTCGAGTGGTTAGGACTCTGTGGTTTCACTGCGAAGAGCCTGGCTTCAACTCCTGGTTGGGGAACCAAGATCCCACAAGCTGTGCGGTGAGTCCAAAACAAAAAACCGTACAAACCGCATCTCCTAGAACTAATCAGGTTGCAAGCTCTTGACAATTTTTTTCAAGAAAAACAAAGCATGGGCAAATAAAGTTACAAATGAAAAAGCAGGCATAATTAGGGATGTTCTAGGGATTAAACACGAGAGGAGGGGAATGGTCTAAAATAAAATTTTAAAATCTGAGTACTTCCATACTACTCAGTAGTCGAAAGTAATTTAAAGATAATAAAAGGGTATTTTCAAACATTCACAAAAAGGAAACAAAAATCCCAAATTGTTTTACGAATAGTTTTATTAAATATTAACGAGATCAATAATTCTATGTGCAGAAAACAATTCCTTTTTCAGACATGCCAAGAGCAGAATAGTACAGATGAAAAAAATAAACTATCATTAACAAACACAGGTGCAAAATTCTATTAAAAATTAGTTCCCTAAATAATGAGTAATGTGCATAATCAAGCACAACCAAGCTTTTTTTTTTTTTTTTTTTTTGGCCGAGCCATGGGGCATGTGGGATCCTAGTTCCCAGACCAGGGATTGAACCCGTGCCCCCTGCAGTGGAAGCATGGAGTCCTAACCACTGGACCACCAGTGAAGTCCCACAACCAAGCACATTTTACTCTAGGAATGCAATAATGTTTAAAACTTAATCCATTTTATAAAACCAGGAACTCTACTCAGTGCTCTGTGGTGATGTTAATGGGAAGGAAATCTAAAAAAGGGGATATATGTACACGTATAACTGATTCACTTTGCTGGAGAGCAGGAACTAACACAACATTGTAAAGCAACAATACTACAATAAAAATTAAATAGATTTTTTTTGTAGTTTTCAGTATACAAAAGTTAATCCATTTTACTATATTAATAGAAATGCAGAAAAATCATAATTCGTTGTCCTCAAATCCAAAACAATGACTATCATTAATGGACATAAAAATTTAATACATCAGAACTAGAAGGAACATGACTACCTGGGGAAGATGGTGTATAAAAACACTTACTGCAGTGTTAAATGAAAAATCTGAAATAGTAAAACAGCTCTCTTGTCAAGAAGACAAGACACACAGAGTACCTTATTCTACACTGGACAGGAGGTCCTGGTGAATCATTTAAAAAGAAAAGAAAAAGGTAAAATGACAGGACAAGAAAAAAGCTGAACTATCATTATTTGCAGCTAAGATTTTGTAAGTAAAGATTCAAAGATTTTACAGATCAATAATTAAAATCTATGCTTGCACCTAACAAAGACACTAAGAAAAATGCTCAAAAATGAGTTTACTTCTATGTACCAGGAACAGTATTTTTTTTTAAGATACCATTTAAATCAGCATCAACATTACATGCAGAACAAGTGTAACAAAGGTTTTGTAAAACATGACGAAAACAGTAAAACATTATTAAAGGAAATTAATGGAGAGACATACCAAGACCGTGGATCGCAAAGTTCAATACCGTAAAGGATGTAGATCCACCCTCGAATTCATCTACAGGTTCAATGTAATTGCAACTCATTCTTTGTACTTGAAATGCTGACTCTAATCCTAGTTTTTTACACGCGAGAAACTCAATCCCATGGGCACCAGAATCCATCTATTTAATGAAAAATACCTTGAATGTCTAATAAGTGCTATATACCCTGCCCCCTGTGGTTGCGATAAACGAATGAGAAATTAAATGATCCCCTCGTTTAAAGCCTCATAGTTTAGGAAGCTTGGTGAGTCACTAAAGAAAACGCAAGGGATACAGGGGGACCCCCCACACCGCGACCAAGGGCGGGGACTCTGGCCGTGACCCTGGGGGAGGGGCGTGGAGACCCCGGCCCGCGTCAGTTTCCAGCTGGTTCCTGACGGTTCGAACCAGCCCCTCGCAGTCTCCGACCCGGTCAGCGCACTCACCATCTCCGCCCGGCTCCGGACTCTGCCGGAAGTCCTTCCCGTGGTCTCGCGGCCCCGCGACCTGGGATGGTGAGAGCGATGGGAAAGATTAACCTCGGGTCGCGCGGGGTAGCACACCAGTACCACTGGCGGCCGAGAACGACCTCCTACGTGGGCTGGGAGCGTGCCCGCCCCCCGGCCCTGATTGGGCGGTGTTCCGGGCCCCGCACCCTGATTGGATAGAATTGGGATTCCCCGCCCTCTGATTGGACAGTTCTCCAGGTACTCCCTCACCATGGGGACTCTGATTGGGTAGTTTCCCGAGGCACGCACCCTGATTGCACAGCGCTTCGGGCCCCACATTTGGAGCCTCTGAGGATTGTGCTACAGGCCCCGGTGCCCCTGATTGGGCAATTTGGGTGTCTGCACCGACGCTGCCTGGGAGATGGGCGGGGGCAGGGATCACGTGGAAAAGCCGGGCGGAAACGTGGATTCTCAGCTTCTGCCCTTTGGCCGGCCTTCTACCCTGGACGTGGAACTGCCTGCGCGGGATGTGGCCTCCGAGCGGAACTCGCTCCGGGCAGGTCGGACTTGGCGTCAGCCCGCAGCTCGACGGCCCGTGTTCGTCCTCCTTTCTGGTCTTGAATGTCCTGACCCAGTTTCCACGCGGAGCATCCCGTGTCTGGAGGCGGGACTGGACAGGACGCGAGAGACTGGTGACTTCCAGGGTCAGGGGTGGACTTGGGGCTTTAGGGACCACGACCTCTAGTATATCAGCACCTACACTGAAAATTGATATCATTGTGTCTGAGTTTTCAGGGAAACCGTATTTTTTCCACTTTGGTCTCGAAATCTGATTTTTTTTTTTTTTTAATGCACTAAGATCTAATTCTGGTTTGCTTCTGTAAGATTTCATTTCTATCATTTTAGCGTATGATCAGGATTTTTCTTGTCAATGTTCCCATTTATATTCTTTGTCCTTCCCTCCGTTATTTTCTCTATTATTTTTCCTTTGTTTGGCCGCGCGGCTTGAAGGATATTAGTTCCCGGACCAGGGATGGAACCCATGCCCCCTGCAGTGGAAGCGCCCTGTCCACTGGACTGACAGGGAATTCCCTTCCCTCCGTTATTTTGTTTAAAATCTGTGCGGAGGCACCCCTACTCCCCCAGCTTCTGTTGCCATAGGTCTGCAGGCGTCCAACACCACCCTCTCTTCATTCTGCAGATCTAATCCATCAATTAAAAAATCAGTGACATTTTCCCTGTAAGAAAACATCCCCTCCTCTCTCTCCCCACAGTCGGGCACCTCGTGTTCTACTCCTTGGTCTCAGTGTAAAGGTCCCTCTCTCACGTGACATTTTGAGGAGTCCCCCTGGAAGCATTATCTCTCCTTTTGTTAATTGCTCTAATAGGAGTCTCTCTTGCATTTATACTCCTCATTTTCTGTGAGTTTATTTGGTGCTTATTGTCTGTCTCCCCGACGTAATTTCAGCACTATTGGAAAGAAGTCTGTGGCCTTATTTCACAATCTTAGCTGCTAGAGACACTGCCATTATTATTATTATTATTATTATTATTATTATTACTAAATTTTCCCTGATCGATTTTAGGCAATGACTGCCGAGCCAGTCTGCTACTCATTGAAGGTGTTTGAGAGCAGGAAGTGAAGAGGAATTGATATCAAGGACTTCCGACTGAAAGGAACAACCAAACAAAACAAATATGTCTATTTTCACCTCAATTATTTATCATTGCTTTAATCTGTTATAAGGTCATGTCAGAATAGACAATGAACCCTATAAAGGATAGGAATAAATATTGTGATTGGAGGTGATAGCATTGCTTTCTTGAGAAACTAAAGATGAAACAACTATAAAACTGTTAGAACTATTGGCAATTTACTAGTTACTGATTAAATATATATGATTTACATAATAAAATACATTATTGGACTAAAATTGAATTTTCTGGGAAACTATATATTAGATATTGCAGGATAGGCTTAATGCCATGTGCAGGATCCATATAAGGACATTTAAAAGTGTTTCCTGGGGCTTCCCTGGTGGCGCAGTGGTTGAGAGTCCGCCTACCGATGCAGGGGACGCGGGTTCGTGCCCCGGTCTGGGAGGATCCCACGTGCCGTGTGAGCCGTGGCCGCTGGGCCTGCGCGTCCGGAGCCTGTGCCCCGCGGTGGGAGGGGCCGCAGCAGTGGGAGGCCCGCGTATCGCAAAAAAAAAAAAAAGTGTTTCCTGATGAAGTGACAAAGGTGTCACCTTCATTGATATATAAATAATATTGTTGAATTGAAGACTCCTCAGTTCAAAGATGCAGGTCTCTCTAAACCTAGCCATAAAATTTAGAGAAATTTCCAACCAAATTTGCATCAAGAAGTACTTTATGCCTCATAATAAGATAATTATAAAAGAATTTCTGAAAGTAGTGCAAGGAGTAGGTAGGCAAATGTAAATGAAGAATGGGGAAGAACTTCTGATCAGATCACCAGTTAAAATAACGAATGAGTACAAATAATTGAAATGGCCCTCAGAAACAAGGAACTAACTGACTCAAAATAACAATAGTGCCATTGTTGAGAAATCTTGGAATGAACATATACGCCCTTGAGAGTCTATAAACGGACACAAGAATATAATAAAATACTGTATATGATGATTTATGGCAAGAGATGATTCAATCTCAGCCCTCTTTCTACTACATCCAGATAAATTCCAGATGAGATAAAGATTTAAACTTAAAAAAAGAGGGACTTCTCTGGCAGTCCAGTGGTTAAGACTCCACGCATCCTCTGCAGGGGCACGGGTTCTATCCCTGGTTGGGGAACTAAGACCCACATCCCGCAGGACATCTAAGCCTTTGTGCTCTAAAGCCCATGCGCCGCAACTAGAGAGCTTGTGTGCCACAAGTACTGAGCTTGCATGCTCTGGAGCCCATGCGCCACAACTAGGGAGAAGCCCATGCCTCAACAAAGAGTCTAGGCGCTGCAATGAAAGATCCCGCATGCCACAAGGAAGGTCCCACGTGCCACAACGAAGACCCAATGCAGCTAAAAAAAAAAAAAAAAAAAACTAAAAGAAAACATCAGTAAGTATTTCTGTATACTTAAGGAGTGAAAGTCACGACATCCAAAGAAAAACTATAAATAGAATGATGACAAGATTTGAAAAAATAAAAAAGTAAAAACGTCATAAATGATAAGATGAAAGACATAATAACTTGGAAATGTTTTCAATGCTGTCTTAGCAAAAACGCAATATCATTAATAGTTTTTTTTTTTTTTTTTTGGCTCCATTGGGTCTTCGTTGCTGTGCAGGGGGCTCTCTGCAGTTGAGGCGAGCATGGGCCACTCTTCTTGCGGTGCACAGGCCTCTCATTGCGGTGGCTTTTGTTGCGGAGCATGGGATCTAGGCACACGGGCCTTAGCAGTTGTGGCTGGTGGACTCTAGAGCGCAGGCTCAATAGTCGTGGCGCATGGGCTTAGTTGCTCCGTGGCATGTAGGATCCTCCTGGGCCAGGGCTTGAACCCGTGTCCCCTGCATTGGCAGGCGGACTCTTAATCACTGCGCCACCAGAGAAACCCTAATTAATAGTTTTAAAAGCACTTATAAATCAGAAGCAAAATGTTAAAGTCCAAGAAAAATGTGCAAAGCCTGTGCACAGAAACTTACAAAATCATAAATTACAAAATGCCCTATAAAGATAACGAAAATAGATTAGTTCCTCAGGCCCAGGATGGATTGTAGGAATAGATACACTTACTAACCACTAAAATTACCATTTCGGTTTCCTTGAGGCGTTTTGTTAGGGAAAGGTCAAAGAGATGCTTCTAGAACTGTTCCTTAAGATAGTAAGCCTGAAGCAACACCTCACTCATGGAGGAATTTCAGAAATTAGTATTGCCATCAATATACTGAGAGATGCAGGGACTTTTTTTTTTTAGCTACCTTTTCTTTAATTTGAATGGTTGTTGTAAAAGCTATGGAGGTTGAGTTTGGAATATCACAATCTTTTTTTTTAAGGTTTTTAATTTTATTGAAGTATAGTTGATTTACAATGTGTTAATTTCTGCTGTACAACAAAGTGATTCAGTTATATATATATATATATATATATATATACATACATACATTCTTTTTCATATTCTTTTCCATTATGGTTCATCACAGGATGTTGAATACAGTTCCCTGTGCTAGACAGTAGGACCTTGTTTATTTTATCACTGATACATTATTATTGACTAAAGTCCATGCAGACTAGTGCTGGAGTTCCAGCCTCAACAACATGTATTTTATTTTTATTTATTTTTTAATTTTTTAAAAATTTTTTTTAAGGTGTTGGGGGTAGGAGTTTATTAATTTATTTATTTATTTTTGCTGTGTTGGGTCTTCGTTTCTGTGTGAGGGCTTTCTCTAGTTGTGGCAAGCGGGGGCCACTCTTCATCGCGGTGCACGGGCCTCTCACTATCGCGGCCTCTCTTGTTGTGGAGCACAGGCTCCAGATGCGCAGGCTCAGCGGCCCTGCTCACGGGCCCAGCCACTCCGCGGCATGTGGGATCTTCCCAGACTGGGATACGAACCCATGTCCCCTGCATTGGCAGGCGGACTCTCAACCACTGCGCCACCAGGGAAGCCCCAGCCACATGTATTTTAATTGGCAAACAACCTGATACCTTATGAACCACATAAACCCAAATCTGGTCATATGATTTAAAACCTATTTGCAACAGAACCATCTCATCATCCTTCTGGGCAGCACCTTGGACTGTTGGGAGCTTCTAGATTCAGCCACCCATAACTGAGGCTTCAACTGTGCCAGTTAAGTCCAATGATGGCCGTTTCAGAGAGGCTGCCATCACCTTTGCTAGCTGTGCACCTTGATTTGAAAGGTATTTGCAATCAAGTTCCCGGGCCCACAATTGCCATTGAATTCTGCAAGTGGCTCAGCCGCTATGGCTCTACCATAAAGCCACAAAAATTGGATGCACATCAACCCAACTGGGTATCCACTGGGAAAGGATATCCCAGTGCCATATCACCCTGGCAACATGGCCCTAGAACCAAACTCTCAGGAAGCTGCAGGATTCATCATTTTAAAAGTATGTTTATGGGAATTCTCTGGCGGTCCGGTGGTTAGGGCTCCATGCTTTCACTGCAGGTGGCACGGGTTCGATCCCTGGTAGGGGAAGTAATATCCCACATGCCCCATGGTGCGGCCGAAAAAATAAAAGTATGTCTAATAAAAAACTAATCTATACTTAAAGAGAAACTTTATTCACAAAGATCGTTGCAACAGGGCTGAGGCTCGGATCTCAGCGATGTGTCAGCCTCTCCAGCCACAAAGAAAAGGGCTTTTCTCGTCTGTGTGAGGAGGGGAGGAGGGAAGTTGGGCGAGTGAGGGCGGTGCGTGGACTGCGGGTCAGTGTGGCTGGACTGGACAGGGCTCCCTGGGTGGCCTATTCTCTGGAGAAGCTGACCAAGGGCTTGCTCTGAACCTCAGGGTTGCTCAGACGTGGGAGCGACCCAACGGTACCCCTCTCCTGTGGGGAGGGAGCCTGATGCTGTGGGGTAAGAAATGGGACACAGAGAACTTGGTCAAGCCCAGATATGAGGGCGGGTCAGGAGGGCGGTAGGTGTCAAAGGTCACACGTCAAACCGGGCCGGATCCTGCCTTACAGGCGAACGTTTCTTTGTTCTTAAAGAAAGGGCACAGACACATGGTGACCTTTGACCCCGGGTCGACCATTGACCCTGGAGGTCACCAGCCTCTCCCGGCCCATCTTGTCCAGTCCCGACTCTGGACAGGGGTCTCTCCGCGGGGAAACTGAGTCAGGACGTCCCGGTCCGGGTCCGCCTGCCCGGGAACAAGTTCTGCTGGGAGCCCACGGCCCCGGGCTCGAAAACCGCACTTCTGCCCGGCTTAGGGACCTGACCAACGTCCCAGCTTATCACTGAGGCCTTAGGGACTGTAACACTCTCCAATCAAGGGAGACGGGGTCGGGGCTCGGCAAATAATCAAAAGCACTAGGGTGGAGCCCATGAAACTGGGCGGAGGGACGGGGAGGGTCTGAACAACTGTCCAATCAGAACCCGGAAGCTTGTCCGTGCACTATACATTCAGAGTCCTCAATAGGGTGAGTGCCTGGAGTACCGTCCATTCAGAGCGCCGGTTCCCGGAGAACAATCCAATCAAGGATTGCGGGGGCCGGTTCTGGAGTCCTTTTCTAAAGGACGCCGGGGGCGGGTCACGGAGTAGCATACACTCATAAGTCCCGGGGGGGAGTGCTTGGAGCACCGTCCAATCAGAGGGTGGAGGCCCGGAGCTCCGTCCAATCAGGGTCGGGGGTGGGTGCCCTCCCAGCCCTCCCAGCCCTCCCAGCCCTCCCAGCCTTCCCAGCCCGCGCAGGCGTCGCTCTCGGCGCATCTCGGCGCGCTGCGCACCTGCGGGGCGCGGACCCAGGAGTCTAGTCTCTGTGGCTGTCACCGGTCCAGATTGCGGGGCCGCGGGAGGACGCCCTGGACACCCAGGACCTGGGCGGAGATGGTGAGTGCGCGGGCCGGGGCCAGAGACCGGAAGGGGCTGATTAGGACCGCCTGGGAGCTGAGGCAGGCCCGGGTCTTCTAGCGCCCGCTCCCCTGGATTCCGAGCCGAGTCTCCCCCTCGGCCGCGGGGTGGGGTCCCGGCGTCCTGTCTTTCCCGTCCTCTCGTGGAGGGTGGGGGCGTCCCGACCTGAGTATGTGTCCCTTGGGGGTCTCAGGGAGGACCGAGTGACCCGGGCAGTGGTCAGGGGCGGGGGTGAGGGAACACGCCGTGACCTGACAGATAAAGTCAAACCCTTATTGGGTAAGGAGAGACTTTATTCCCGTTAAAAAACAAAATTCAACTGAGTACATTTTGAAGTTCTTACGTCTGTATGCAACAATTCATGAATCTGGCAGTTTCCCATCCAGCATATCTAGGAGCTGTACGGAATGAAAGTCTTCCATAGGCAGAGGGAGCGGGACAAAGAAAGTAGCGAAAAGTGGATTGTCTGTGGCCAGGTTACTCTACGGAGGGCAGGGGTCTGTCAGGCAGATCACTTCACTGTGCTGACCAGGTAATTCCTGACTGACTGGTTTCAGATTCCGTTTCTAGGAGAGGCTGAAACTGTAATTAAGTCTCTGTTTGGTGATTTGGGACTTAGCATAACCGATTCCGTTTGGGGCTGTGGTCTTGTGTTTAATATTCCAAAGACTTGGAATAGGGACAGGGCTCGGATACCACAAATGTTCCAGGGTCTCAGACTAAACAGAAAAGGGCTATGGGTGAGGAGGGTGAGAGCAAGGCTGTTTGACAGAATGGGGCGTCCCTGTGGTCAGCGCATTCTCAGCCCGGGGTCGGGGAGGGGGGCTGAGGGGAGGGTTTGCTCTGCAGCTCAGTGCTTCTCAGTGGGGGGCGGGGGGAGGGAGTGGTGACTCAAAGTCAGGGGCCTGTGGGTAGACAGGAGCCTAAGTAAAATTTGGGTAAGAAATGGGTAATTGTGAACACTGGGTCAAGCCAGTGTCAAATAAAAATCCAAACTTCCTAAAGGCAGACTTTCATTCAAATGATTTCCTGCAGGGAGAAGGGTCTGCTGCACAAGGCACAGGGGGCTCTGCAGGAAGGGGGACATCTGACCCTAAGATCTGCAAGCGTCTCAAGAGTTGGGCAAAGAGAGTTTTTCTCTTATACAGAGGAGTAAACACCACCAGGAGGGACCAGGTGTGATGCTCGGATAGCAGATCCCTGAGGCCAGCCTGTCCTTAGGGGTCTGTCGGCTGTGGCTGCGGTGAGGCCAGGTCAGGGGGAAGGAGAGGAGCTGAGCCAGAGTTTGGCCAACAAGCATTTGTTCTGCTTGGTCAGTGGGGGGAACAGTTCCGCTAATCACTGATGAGGTGGAGATGGGGCTTTGAGGGGACTGCGTCTGGCCTTGTCCTGGATAAACAAGGGGCCTCCGTGTGAGTCTTATCTGAGTCAGGTGGGGCACGGGGGTGGTTTCTTGCAGCCTGCCGTTTTCCAGAAGAGCAAAGGGTGGGGGGTCCTTTCACCTCCCATCGAAGTTTCCAGGAGCACAGGGCTCAGGGAGGGTTCAACATTGTCCCGTGACACCTGTGAGCAGCCTCCTCTGGGTCCAGCTCAGCACTAATAGCTTCCCCTGATCCAGCTTCCGGTTTCAGCAAGTGTAAAATTCTGCATTCTTT
>NW_006787698.1:136488-157352 GCF_000442215.2 Lipotes vexillifer | reverse complement strand
TCCTGCTGACTTGTATTATTCTGGGCCTTTGGGCCTTAACCAGAGATGCCTCTGGGGAGAAGTGTCTCAGTACAGAAAATGTTTTCTCTTCCATTAGAATTTCAGGAAATGCAGGCAGTCCCACCCCTTCATGTGAAATGGGTGGAGAGATGGATTTAAAAGATTCAGAGAAATTGTAATGACTCTTCCATGCAAAGTGCAGAGTTCTGACACTGTCTGAATCTGGTCCACTAACTGTTATTACCTGGACAACAGAGGTGAATGGAAATTCTGTGGAATGTGACCAGTGCTACTGAGACTTGCTCACTTCTTTTTAAATGAGTTACAGCTTGTCATCATGAGGATATTAGTGAACTGATGCCTGTCTTCTGAAAGTGATGAGCAGTAACCAGTTGCTCAAACCATAAAAATGCCCTAAAATTTCCCTCTCCTACATTATCTGTGAACACAGGAGGAAGCAGTGATCCTGCAGGTTCTCATTTACACACTGAGACAGGGGTCTTTGTCTTCTGTAAAGGACCCACAGTGCTTGAAGTAGATGCATCACCTGGGGCGGGGACAAGCTGAGCCTGTGAGGGAGGTGCTCTGGGCCCTTGCTGCCACCCTTCCCCACACATGTGGCCTCCAGACTGTAGAACCACCTGCAGAAGGGCCGGGGGTGGTTTGTCAGCCGAGGTTTTGTTGTCCTCAGCTGTTTCCTGACCTTTGCTTTTGGCCTCATCCAAGGAGTTGGTGAATTGAGTGTGATGTGTGCACCCTGAGTGAGTCTGTGAAGGTCAGACTTAGGGAAGGCTCCTTGGGCTCAACTGCTGCTGATGAATTGGAGACTTTCTCTGCGTCAGAACTTCAACTTGAGCGTTTCCTCCTGAGTGAGAATTGAGGCCCAGAAGGAGGAGGCATTTCCACACTGAGAGAGGTAGCACAGGCGTGTGGAGCTCTGGAGCTCGGTCCTCCTCCTGCCCTGGGGGCGCCTAGCCAGGCTGTGTGTCTGCAGGGGGATCCCAGCCCCCCAGCTCGGATGGCTTTGACCTTCTGACTTGGGGTTTCCTTGTGCACCGTGGGCAGCAGGCTGCTGATCTGAGCGGCTCACACTTGGCTGCTCTCCCCTTTTGTTTCTTTGATGGAATCTTGGGTCATGTGACTCAGTGTGAGTACTGAAGACTTTTGTTCCGTTACTTGAAGGTGTAGATATTTATTCCCTTGGTTGGCTGGTAGCACTTCCCAGTGAGTGGCCCCCAAGGTGCCCATCATCCTGGTCTTTTTGTTATTCTTTGCAGCTTTACACCTGTCCCTCATCACCAAGCAGCGTTTTGATTTTGCTTCTGCTGAATCTGCAATAAGTGAATATGACCCGTACCACACCAGTAATGGCACACAGAAGGCTTCTACGTGGTTCCTGGCCCCAGTCTGCTTCACATGTGCTGGTTTCAGAGGAAGGGAGTCACCAGGTGGTATCCTCCATCCAGCTCTGTGGGGCTTGGGTTGTCTCATGGTTAGTTTTGATTTATCAGCAGTGCTATTATTTATACTCCTTGATTTTTATCTCCAAATACCAATGCAATATAAATTTTTTACATGTGGAAGGAAAATTGAAGGATTGTAGATTATGGATATTTTCAAAATACTAGGAAGTGTGGATGGCCGGCTGGAGTCTAGTGTTGATTCTATGCCATTTCCAGCACTTGGAGTGTTACTGACCAGGGTTCTTGGACTTGAATCAACAGAAGTTGATAAGAGGCCAGACAAGAAATTCCAATCAAGGCTTTATTGGGGCTCCTGTGGCAGCAGGAGGGAGCGAAAACAAGCAACAGGTTTCCTTGCTCACTCTCTGAGGAGGGGTTGGGGCTGAGCTGCGTTCTCTTATATTGGGTGGGGGGGCTCTAGTCCAGCAGCTGTGCCGGAGGGGTGGCTTGGGTGGTGTGCCCACCCACTTGATGGTGCTGTGTGCCAGGCGCATGGGCAATACCCTGCTTCTGCTGCGGACTACTCAGAAGTGGCAGTTGGATTTTTTGGTCTTTTTGTATCTTCTTGTTCCTAATTTGCCCCAAGCCTGCCATGCAGTTTTTTTAGTCCCTTATAGTCTCTTTGTATCTTGTTGCTGGAGGAGATGGTTGTCCAGTTGCAGGCACTGCAGCAAAGCTTCCCAGGTTCCAGCCTGGCTCAGGAGTATCCAGCTTAATTTTGTCCATCATAATATGCGAAGTGGGATCTCCTTGTGATTGTATATTGGTTTTTACTGTTAACCATTGGGGTTGAGCACTTCTTATAAGTGGTGTTCGTCTTCTGTGAAATAGTTTTCAGTCATTTTCTCACCTGTAATTCATTTGTATATTTACTGATTTATTATACTTTCTTTACATACTCTGGACATTCAACCTTTTTCATTTCTTGGTATGGCAAATATGTTCTCTCAGATTGTGGTTCATCAGTTCTCCCTATTCTATTTGATGGACACGTCTTAACTTTAATAGACTTGACATTCTCCATCTTCCTTTGTAGCTTACTCTATTTTTCCTCTATAAGAAAACTCCCCCGATTGTCGAGTCATAATGCATTTTCCTGTAACTTCTCAATGTATTCTACTTTCGTCTCTCATAGTTAAGCCCACAGTGAATTGGTTATTGTACATGCACTTATAAGGAAAAACATTTCTTATTCCCCTGTAGATATCCAGTGGTCACTGCCCCATCAAAGTGTCATCATCTGGCCCCTGCCCAGCATCAATTTAAATTTTTTTTTTTTTTTTTTTTTTTTTTTTTTGGCCACACTGTGCAACATGTGGGATCATAGTTCCCCAACCAGGGATCGAACCCTCACCCCCTGCATTGGAAGCATGGAGTCTTAACCACTGGACTGCCATGGAAGTCCCGAAAATTTTTTTTTTTTTGCGATATGTGGGCCTCTCACTGTCGTGGCCTCTCCCGTTGCTGGACGCGCAAGCTCAGCGCCCATGGCTCACGGGCCCAGCCGCTCCGCGGCACGTGGGATCCTCCCGGACCGGGGCACGAACCCGTATCCCCTGCATCGGCAGGCGGACTCTGAACCACTGCGCCACCAGGGAGGCCCAGTCCCGAAAATTTTTACTTTTCAATTGCTTGTTTCTAGTGATTCAAAATACACCAAGATTTATTTTTATGAGTTTGTATACTGGAAACTTACTAAAAATCTCATTCTGTGATTATTTTCGTATTCTTTTGGGGCGTGACATACACAAACATTTGAGCAATTAATAAAGGTAAATGTTTTCTTCTATTACAATATTTTTTTCCTGGTGAAACTTACTCTATTAGTGTTCCCTATTAACAGTTTTTTAAAATCAAGAATGTACTACAGGTCAGCATTAGAGAGATTTTTGTGTCTATTATTATTGAGAGATCAGGGTGATAAACACATTTGAATACTTGAAAAGATTCTCTTAAAGGAAACAAAACTTGAAATGTGGTTTTATGACAAACCATTTAGAAGACCTCAGTTATTAAACAACTAAAAACACAGAACACAGATTTCCTTGGTGGTCCAGCAGTTAACACTGCGCTTCCAACGCTGGGGACGGGGGTTCAATCCCTGGTCGGGGAACTAAGATCCCACATGCCACGCGGTGCAGCCAAAATAAATTAATTAATTAAAAGTAAAAAAAATAATAAAAACACAGAATAGAGGATAAACAGGCATTTACCAACCTCATTGTCTCCAGCACATGACATGTGACATATTAAGGCATCTTTTGCTCCCATCCTGGTATATGCAGGTTAAGAGACAGGCTTTAAATAGGAACCAGCACTTCTGCTCAGATGCATTGGGAAGATGTGTTTTTTATATTCTCCCATTCCACACACCCTGAAAGCTCTCATGATGAAGCACTTCTTGACCCAGAGCAACCCAGTGGTGTACACAGATATCTGTTAAGTAAAGAGGAGCAGTTCCCCGTTGAACAGTAGGAAGGAATGAAAAGAAGATTATGCAAAAAAGTTCCAAGACTGGTATTTCAGTTGCTCTCGAGAAATTTATGCTTCAGTGATAAGGAGATAGATGAGATGAAGACTTGATTGACGATGAGATTCCATTAACATGGATCCTGCTGGGGAATAATTGTTCATTGGTATTTTGCTCCATTGGGATGAGAGTTTGAAAAGCACTTCATATGCCTTAAAAAACAAAAATCACATCCACTAGAATAAGATCATTTAACTTAATACTGATTATTTATTATTTCCCGTATTTGACCATTTTCAAAGCTCAGCAGGCTCCATAAAGTACATAGAAGAGTGACCTGTTCACCTATTTTTTTTTTTTTTTTTTTTTTTTTTTTGCGGTACGCGGGCCTCTCACTGTTGTGGCCTCTCCCCTTGCGGAGCACAGGCTCCGGACGCGCAGGCTCAGTGGCCATGGCTCACGGACCTAGCCGCTCCGTGGCATGTGGGATGTTCCTGGACCGGGGCACGAACCCGTGTCCCCTGCATCGGCAGGCGGACTCTCAATGACTGCGCCACCAGGGAAACCCATGTTCACCTGTTATTAAGGCAGGTGTGTGAAAATAGTGTACTAGAACTACATCTTGCATGAACTGTCAGCTTGCAACATTTATTTATTTATTTATTTATTTATTTATTTATTTATTTATTTATGGCTGCATTGGGTCTTCGTTGCTGCGCACGGGCTTTCTCTAGTTGTGGCGAGCGGGGGCTACTCTTCATTGTGGTGCACGGGCTTCTCACTGCAGCGGCTTCTCTTGTTGAAGAGCATGGGCTCTAGGCACGTGGGCTTCAGTAGTTGTGGCTCACGGGCTCTAGAGAGTAGGCTCAGTAGTTGTGGCACATGGGCTTAGTTGCTCCGTGGCATGTGGGATCTTCCCGGACCATTGCGGTGGCTTCTCTTGTTGCGGAGCATGGGCTCTAGGTGCGCGGGCTTCAGGAGTTGTGGCACATGGGCTCAGCAGTTGTGACTCGCGGACGCTAGAGAGTAGGCTCAGTAGTTGTGGCCCACGGGCTTAGCTGCTCTGCAGCATGTGGGATCTTCCCGGACCAGGGCTCGAACCCATGTCTCCTGCTTTGGCAGGCGGATTCTTAAGCACTGCGCCACCAGGGAAGTCCCTCATGAAGCATTTTGAACCCAGTTTCCTTTTTTCTTTTAAAGATTTATTACTTACTTACTTATTTTATTTATTTTTGGCTGCGTCAGGTCTTAGTTGTGGCATGCGGGATCTTTCGTTGTGGCTCTCGGGCTCTTCGTTGTGGTGCTCGGGCTCCTTTCTAGTTGTGACGCACAGGCTCTAAGGCGCATGGGCTCTGTAGTTTGTGGCACGTGGGCTCTAGTTGAGGCGCATGAGCTTAGTAGTTGTGACTCGTGGGCTCTAGAACGCAGGTTCAGTAGTTGTGGTGCGTGGGCTTAGTTGCCCTGCGGCACGTGGGATCTTAGTTCCCTGGCCAGAGATTGAACCCATGTCCCCTGCATTGTAAGGTGGATTCTTTACCACTGGACCACCAGGGAAAATCCCCCGTTTCCTTTTGAAAGGACGCTTTTTCCTTGCTTTCAAGTCTGAGGGCAAATCATCACATTTAGGGCCAGTTGTGTTTAAAGACTTATGAGATTATATAAGATATATGTTGGTCTCTGCCCCTGGCTCCTGACACCCCTCTAATCTCCTGGGTCACAAGGATAGGACACACAAGGATAGGTGTTAGCTCCTCTCTAAATGTTTGATAGCATTCACCTGTGAAGGCATCTGGTCCTGGACTTTTGTTTGTTGGAAGATATTTAATCACAGTTTCAATTTCATTACTTGTTATTGGTCTGTCATATTTTCTGTTTCTTCTTGGTTCAGTCTTGGAAGGGTATATCTTTCTAAGAATTTTTTTTTTTTTTTTGGCTGTGTTGGGGCTTCGTTGCTGCATGCGGCCTTTTCTAGTTGCGGCAAGTGGGGGCAACTTTTCATTGCGGTGCGTGGGCTTTTCATTGTGGTGGCTTCTCTTGTGGAGCACGGGCTCTAGGCCCACAGGCTTCAGTAGTTGCGGCATGCAGGCTCAGTAGTTGTGGCTCACGGGCTCTAGAGCACAGGCTCAGTAGTTGTGGTGCACGGGCTTAGTTGCTCTGCAGCATGTGGGATCTTCCCGGACTAGGGCTCAAACCCGTGTCCCCTGCATTGGCAGGCGGATTCTCAACCACTGCACCACTAGGGAAGCCCCTCTTTCTAAGAATTTGTCCATTTTATTGTCATAGAATTGCTTGTAGTAGTCTGTTATGATGCTTTGTGTTTCTGCGGTGTCTGTTGTAACTTCTTTTTCATTTCTAATTTTATTGATATGAGTCCTCTCCCTCTTTTTCTTCATGAGTCTGGCTAAAGGTTTATCAATTTTGTTTATCTTCTCAAAGAACCAGCTTTTAGTTTTATTGATCTTTGCTATGGTTTTCTTTGTTTCTATTTCATTTATTTCTGTTCTTATCTTTAGGATTTCTTTCCTTCCACTAACTTTGCGTTTTGTTTGTTCTTCTTTCTCTAGTTACTTTAAGTGTAAGGTTAGATTGTTTATTTGAGATTTTTCTTGTTCCTTGAGGTAGGATTGTATTGCTGTAAACTTCCTTCTGAGAATTGCTTTTGCTGCATCCCATAGGTTTTGGATCATCGTTTTTTCATTGTCATTTGTCTCTACCTATTTTTTGACTTCCTCTTTGATTTCTTCAGTGATCCCTTGGTTATTTAGTAGCATATTGTTTTAGCTTCCATGTGTTTGTGTTTTTTACGTTTTTTTTTCCTGTAATTTATTTATAATCTCATAACTTCGTTGTTGGAAAAGATGCTTGATGACGACTTCAGTTTTATTAAATTTACCAAGGCGTGATTTGTGACCCAAGATGTGATCTATCCTGGAGAATATTCCATGTGCACCTGAGAAGAATGTGTAATCTGCTGTTTTCAGTTGGAATGTCCTATGATGTCAATTAAATCTGTCTGGTCTGTTGTGTCATTTAAAGCTTGTGTTTCCTTATTAATTTTCTGTCTGGATGATTTGTCTATTGGTGTAAGTGAGGTGTTAACGTCCCCCCCTAATTTTGTGTTACTGTCGATTTCCTCTTTTATAGATGTTAGCATTTGCCTTATGTATTGAGGTGCTCCTATGTTGGCTGCATATATGTTTATAATTATTATATCTTCTTCTTGGATTGATCCCTTGATCATTATGTAGTGTCCCTCCTTGTCTCTTGTAACAGTCTTATTTTAAAGTCTATATTATTTGCTATGAGTATTGCTACTCCAGCTTTCTTTTGATTTCCATTTGCATGGAATATCTTTTTCCACCCCCTCACTTTCAGTCTGTATGTGTCCCTAGTTTTGAAGTGTGTTTCTTATAGGCAGTATATATATGGGTGTTGTTTGTGTATCTGTTCAGCCAATCTGTGTCTTTTGGTTGGAGCATTTAATCTATTCACATTTAAGGTACTTATCAATATGTATGTTCCTATTACCATTTTCTTAATTATTTTGGGTTTGTTTTGTAGGTCCTTTTCTTCTCTTATGTTTCCCACTTAAGAGAAGTTCTCTTAGCATTTGTTGTAGAGCTGGTTTGGTGGTGCTGAATTCTCTTAGCTTTTGCTTGTCTGTAAAGCTTTTGATTTCTCTGTCAAATCTGAATGAGATCTTTGCTGGGTAGAGTAATCTTGGTTGTAGGTTATTCCCTTTCATCGCTTTAAATAAGTTGTGCCACTCCCTTCTGGCTTGTAGAGTTTCTGCTGAGAAATCAGCTGTTAACCTTACAGGAGTTCCCTCGTATGTTATTTGTCCTTTTTCCCTTGTTGCTTTTAATAACTTTTCTTTGTCCTTAGTTTTTGTCATTTTGATTACTGTATGTCTCAGTGTGTTTCTCCTTGGGTTTATCCTGCCTGGGACTCTCTGTACTTCCTGGACTTGGGTGGCTATTTCCTTTCCCATGTTAGGGAAGTTTTTGACTATAATCTCTTTAGATATTTTCTTGGGTCCTTTCTTTCTCTCTTTTCCTCCTGGGACCCCTTTAATGCGAATGTTGGTGCATTTAATGTTGTCCTAGAGGTTTCTGGCTGTCTTCATTTCTCTTTTCTTTAATCTGTTCCTCAGTAGTGATTCCAGCGTTCTGTCTTCCAAGTCACTTATCCGTTCTTCTGCCTTGGTTATTCTGCTATTGATTCGTTCTAGTGTATTTTTCATTTCAATTATTGTATTGTTCATCTCTGTTTGTTTGTTCTTTAATTCTTTTAGGTCTTTGTTAAACATTTCTTGCATCTTCTCAATCTATGCCTCCATTCTTTTTCTGAGGTCCTGGATCATCTTCACTATCATTCTGAATTCTTTTTCTGGAAGGTTGCCTATCTCCACTTCATTTAATTGTTTTTCTGGGCTTTTATCTTGTTCCTTCCTCTGGTACATAGTCCTCGGCCTTTTCATTTTGTCATTCTTTCTGTGAATGTGGTTTTCATTCCAAAGACTGCAGGATTATAGTTCTTCTTGCTTCTGCTGTCTGCCCTGTGGTGGATCCACTCTATGTCTTTTGATTGGAGCATTTAATCCATTTACTTTAAAGTGATTATGGATAGGTATGTACTTATTGCCATTTTGTTAATTGCTTTCTGGTTGTTTTTATAGCTTTTTTTTGTCCTTTACTCTTCTTTTGCTCTCTTGTGATTTTATGACTATCTTTAGTGTTATGTCTGGATTACTTTCTCTTTTGTGTGTATCTATTATAGATTTTTAGTTTGTGGTTACCATGAGGTTTATACATAGCAAACTTTCTATATACATGATTACCTTAAGTTCTAACAGCCCTGCATTTTTAGTCCTCCCACTTGTGTTTAACTTTATTTATTTATTTATTTTTGACTGCATTGGGTCTTCATTGCGGTGCACAGGCTTCTCATTGCAGTGGCTTTTCTTGTTTCAGAGCACAGGCTCTAGGCACGCAGGCTTCAGTAGTTGTCACTTGCAGGCTCTAGAGCACAGGCTCAGTAGTTGTGGTGCACCGGCTTAGTTGCTCTGTAGCATGTGGGATCTTCCGGTACCAGGGCACGAACCCGTGTCCCCTGCATTGGCAGGTGGATTGTTAACCACTGCACCCCCAGGGAAGTCCTTTAATATTTTTTGTATTGTATTTTGCATATGTTGTTTTCTGTATTCCTTAACTACTTATTATGGATATAGATAAATTTACTACTTTTGTCTTTTAACTTTCCTACTAGGTTTGTAAGTGGTTGATCTACTACCTTTACTTTATCTTTGACTTTACCAGTGTAACTTTTCCTTTCTGGTTTTTATATTTCTAGTTGTGGTCTTTTCCACTTAGAGAAGAACATCATGAAAAGATGATGTTCTAACAGATACTTTTCCCAAGTCTATTGAGGTGATCATATGGTTTTTGTTCTTTGTTAATAAGGTATATGATACCAATGCTTTGTTTCTTTGAACCAAACTTTTTATTCCTGGGATAAATCCCTCTTGGTGATGGTGTTTAGTACTTTTTATATTTCTCTAGATTTGGATTGTGGATATTTTTGAGGAATTTTTTTGTCTATATTTATATGGAATACTGCTCTGTAGATTTCTTTACATGTGATGTCTTTTTCTTGTTTTGGTATCAGGGTAATACAAGCCTCATAGAAGGGGTTGGGAAATGTCTCTCCACAGTTCAATTTTGTATATGGATCACCAATTATTCATGCTATTGAGCCTCTTTTCATATGGTTATTGGCCATTTGTATATCTTCTTTGGAGAATTGTCTATTCACATTTATTGCCCCATTATTTAACTGTATTATTTGTTTTTTATACTTTTATTTTTTTATGGTTGTCATATGAGTTCTTAAAATATATTTCTGATACAAGCCTCTCATCAGGTGTGTGATTAGCAAACCCAGTTGCAACCCTAGTTGAAGTAACCTTGCCTTCTTTGTAGCTGATATTGTGGGGATTTTTTTTCCTTCAGATTTTGAGACCATATTTTTTGTTTTAAACAATCTCTAATTTTTAATTTTGTCAGTGTCTGTTTATATCATCAGCGCAGTGTGGTCCCATATTGCTTTTTTTAAAATTTTATTTATTTTTGGCTGTGTTGGGTCTTCATTGCTGCAGGCAGGCTTTCTCTAGTCGTGGTGAGCAGGGGCTACTCTTTTTTGAGGTGTGTGGACTTCTTATTGCAGTGGCTTCTCGTTGCAGAGCATGGGCTCTAGGTGCACAGGCTTCAGTAGTTGTAGCACGTGGACTCAGCATTTGTGGCACGTGGGACCTGGAGCACTCAGGCTTCAGTAGT
This sequence comes from Lipotes vexillifer, assembly GCF_000442215.2. NCBI lineage: Eukaryota > Metazoa > Chordata > Mammalia > Artiodactyla > Lipotidae > Lipotes > Lipotes vexillifer. The sequence goes on along the minus strand of NW_006787698.1, from coordinate 147,084 downwards.
TGAGGCACGTGAGCTCAGTAGTTGTAGCACACAGGTGCAGTAGTTGTGATGCATGGGCTTAGTTGCTCCGTGGCATGTGGGATCTTCTGGGACCAGGGCTCAAACCCGTGTGCCCTGCATTGGCAGTTAGATTCTTAATCACTGTGCCACCTGGCAAGTCCCCAATATTCCTCTAAAAATAATAATTAGGTTCTTTTTTCTCCCTGTTAAAGTCAACTTGACTCCATTACCATTAGATCCTTCAACAGCTCTTGTTTGTGGGGCCTCTTCCTTGAATTCCGAGCACTCTGTTATTTATTTGAGAAGCCCCGCTGGCTTGACAGATTCCTGAGGAACCAGGCCTTTTCTTACCCAGTGGATGTGCCAGGCCCTGGGCCCTGGACTGCCTGTATACCCCTAGTGTCCATCTCATCTTGGCAGGGGGTCGTATCTCTGCCTCTGTTGGATATGAGGGGGCTAGACCAGACTCCCTGCTGCTTTTGCCTTCAAGTTAAGCGTTATTCAGATCCAGCAGCACTGACGTTCTGTTTCCGGTTCTTGGAGGTGACAAGGTAGTAATAGCTTTTGACCAAGCCAGGTATCCATTTCCATGTTATCTGAATGATGATTTCATTTTTCAGTCTTTATCATACCTTAGGATATACTCTTTCAGTAAAAACAATTCTTTCTAATTATGTGTGTGTGAGTATTTATCAAGTATTGCTGTTACACTTTGCTTCAGTTTCCAGCACTTAGCATCACTGAGTAAAATGCATTTGATTGGCTTGTGTGTGTTCATTTCCCACAAGAGTGTAAGCTCAGGAGTTCTAGGAATTGAGTCCGGTTCCTGACTGTCGGCCTCCCCATCCTCCCACAAACAGTGGTGAAGAGGGGGCCTTGCTGATATAGAAACTGTGGCTGTTTCAGGACTCGGTGGTCTTTGAGGACGTGGCTGTGAACTTCACCGTGGAGGAGTGGGCTTTGCTGGACCCGGCTCAGAGGAAGCTCTACAGAGATGTGATGCTGGAGACCTTCAGGAACCTGGCCTCCGTGGGTGAGGATGGCTTCCTCCCTGCACTTAGTCTTTAGGGAACAAATATTTCTTACAGTTGTCCTTTCTTATTAGGAACAAGGATGGGAACATGTTGGAAAAAAGACAGGCACAGTCCAGCCTTTCATGAAACCTACCTAGGGTCAGGTAGCTTTTCTATGAAAACAAAGTTTACTGTATTGATTGACTTTTTGTCACTCTTGATTAGAATCCTGAGGGTCCCGAATTTTATAAATGTGAGCATAGTCTGCAGTGTCGCCTAGAGCAGTGGGAGCAGCGTTATGATTTTCACCCTGTGGAAGTTACACTGTGATCGGTATACATTTGACATGATAATTTTGCTGCAATTAAACCCACACTTACCCATTGTCAGTGACTTGAGGACCAGAGAATTGGCCCATCTCATGGATGGCTTGTTGTCCTTTATCCTCCCCATGAGGAGCTTTTCTCCATGAGCAAGACAGAAGCCACACACCATCCGATCTCCCAGTGGCAGCTGGGTCAGTGGAGATAGGCTTCGTCTAGGGCCTCTGTGCCTGCAATCACCAGGAGGGCACACCTCTCGGGAGGAGAAGGTTCTGGATCAGGGAGTGATATTTGGACATACCTGTTAGAAATATGACTCTGTCTTTGAGAAGGTGATGTTTGTCATTAACCTGGCTTCCCTCTTGGAGTTTTCATCCATCCTTGCCCACTTGGGAAGTCTTTCTGTAGCTCCTCTTACAAAGGGAGCATTTGGGAATGTGCATTTTACCCAGTTCCATGCTACTTTACTTTTCTGAAAATACTAATCTCGACATCAGTCTCCATTCTTTTTGAAGTATCTCTTAGTGAACAAGCTGCCACTTTGACTCATTTTTCGTACGATGGCCAAAGTTCCAAATAGCCAGGGTCCTCAGAGTTTTTCTTTGTTCCCGTGTCCATTTTTCCTTATAAAATGTGTTTACATTTTTGGGTCAGTATATGGAAAGAAATCTGCATATGGTCTCTTTTCTTTCCTTTATCCCACCATTTCTTTCCCGAGGATTTAGTTATGTTACCAACTATTGCAGGTTCTTGCCCTCAAGTTAAAACCAGTGGATCAAGTCCTCAATGGGATATTTTGGAGAATGAACTATGCAGTGAAAAGAAAATAGTAAGATGCACAAGAAATGATTCCTGTTCTGTTTTTGGAGAAAACTGGATATTTCATAACATCCGAGGTCACCAAACTCAGGAGAGGGATTTCAGGTGAGTGGCACAGCTACAGGGGAAGGCGGATCTCTGCAGACTGTTAGACTAACTTGAAACTAAAGAAAAGGTATAAACCTAGCTAAACAATTTTTTACTTGGAAAATTTTCACAAGAGGATACTTTCATAAATGTGAGGTATCTGAAACATAATTCAGTTGGAAACAATGACCAGGAAACCCTGTATGTAAGAAACTGAGCCCTCAGCCAGAGCATTAAGCTTGTTACATGTTGTCACAATGCAGACAGTGCGTACAACATACCCATTCCTTGAAAATGGCAAATACATAGTGAAAATAATAATGAACAACCATCAATAAATCATTAATGAAGAAATCAGTTATAATCATTAATCCCTAATACTGTTCTTCCCATTTTGAACAGAAATGGTTTGGTGGAGCATCTCTGCAAAGGTAATGAAGGTCATCAATATGGAGAAACCCTGAACCAGATTACACATCATACTGTGCATAAGGGTTATCTGACTGGAATTCAGCCCTATAAATGCACTAAGTGTGGAAAAGTCTTCAGGGATTGTTCTTTCCAGAAGAATCAGCAAAGATCTCACCCTGGACACAAACCTTATCCATGTGAAGAATGTGGGGAAGCCTGCAGCTGTGTCTTGTGCCTAAATCCTCCTGGGGAAACATACATTGTAGAGAAACCCGAAAAACATCAGGATGCTGGGAGAGCATCTAAGAGATATGTGAAGAGTGGCAGTAGTAAACAGTCTTTAGAGTGTAAGAAGTCTGGAAAAGCTCTCACTTGTTCCTCATCCTTTAAGGGACGTGAGAGAGGTCACCATCGACAGAAAATCCATGTGTGTAAAGTATGTGGGAAATCCTTTATGTATTATTCCTACCTTGCACGGCATGTGAGAACTCACACTGGAGAGAAGCCCTATGAATGTAAGGAATGTGAGAAAACCTTCCGATATTCTGCATCCCTGGGAGGACATGTGACAATGCACACTGGAGAGAAACCTTACATGTGTAAGGAATGTGGGAAAACCTTCAGTTGTCCCAAGTACTTCAGAAGACACGTGAAAACACACAGTGGCATGAAACCCTATGAATGTATGGAATGCGGCAAAGCCTACAGTTGCTCCTCATCCCTTCGAGAACACACACGAACACACAGCGAAGAGAAACCCTATGAATGTCAGCACTGTGGGAAAGCCTTCAGGCATCAGCGATATTTTAAAAAGCATGTGAGAATGCACAGCGGAGTGAAACCCTATGAATGTATGGAATGCGGGAAAGCCTACAGTTGTTCCACATCCCTCCGGGAGCATGAGAGAACGCACACTGGGGAGAGGCCCTTCGAATGCCAGCACTGCAGGAAAGCCTTCACTCGCCATGCCTCCCTTCGAGGACACATGAGAACGCACAGTGGGGAGAGAGCCTACAGATGTACACAGTGTGGGAAAGCTTTCTGTTGGCCCTCGTCCTTACGAAAGCACGTAAGAATGCACAGTGAGGAGAAGCCCTATGAATGTCAGCAATGTGGCAAAGCCTTTTGGTACCCCGCAAACCTGCGAGGACACATGAGGATACACGCTGGGGAGAAACTCTGAATCCAAGGACCATGGGAGAGACTTCATTCTCTCTTCAAACTTGTAATGGGAGCAGCACACTGTAGAGAAAACTTATGAGAGGGAAAACGTGGGAAAACCTTCAGCACTTCACTTACTTTGTACGTGAAAACTCAGAGCACAATAGAAATCTTTTAACAGAGATAAATATGGTTTTGCCTTGGTAAGTGCCTCATCCTGAATAGGGATCCCAGTGTATTAATTTCTAGCTCATATTGCTGATCTGAATACTTAAGATAATAACTATCTCTCTATGTCTACTTCATCTGTACTACTTATATTTTGTTATCTCCAACTTTAAATAATCATACAGTCATATAAAGCTTGCCTCATTTCCATTACAGTGTCTTTTTTTTTTGGCTGCCCTGCTCAGCCTGCAGGATCTTAGTTCCCTGACCAGGGATCAAATGCATGCCGCCTGCAGTAGAAGCACAGAGTCATAACCACTGGACTGCCAGGGAATTCCCATTATGATGTCTTTTGAACCCAGGGATGATAGGTGGTTTTCAGTTTTTTTTTTTTTTCATGTGTAACTTGGTATAATTTTTAGGTGAAAAGCTTTTGATTCTTACTTTGCATTATCTTCCTAATATGTGATCATGATATGAGGTCTGTATTGTTGAAATGTCTTTCCTGGTCCACTGTTACAGATACTGGAATTTTCTGACTCAATATTTACCCTCCCCATTCACCTTCATTACTGAAAGGTGTGTCTTCCAAGTTGTTTGTTGCTAGCAGATACCATATCTTTGTTTTTCAGGAATTAGTAATTGTGGAAGGTCTTGGAAAATAACATTCTCATCTGATTATGTTTGTAATTTGGCCTCTGTTCATGTCCATGATCTTGGTTGGAAATCGGACATGATAATTGAGTTAAGAAGTGCAACTTGCTGGCACGAAGATGAAAGCTCCTGTCCAGACGGTTCTACTGAATTGTGTTGTCAGCTTGGGTAAGGTGGGAAACTGTATATCCAGAGTCTTTCTGTTAGTGGTTCTGAGTTAAAGTTCTTAAGATGAGGAAGAAGCAAGAGGTCTGGAAAGCAGAAGTGTGGAAACCATGATTCTCAGGTCTTCTGTACCATCAGGAGACAGAGATGCATGGCAACCTGGTGAGCCTGAGTTCCAGCACCGTTTTTTGACTTCTGGCTCTGCCCATGTGGAACAGTCCCAATCAGACATGTTTGATGAACCCAACCCTGTGGATTTCTGGCTACAGAATCTGATCCATGATGGGGGTTTATAGAGGTTACATGTGGAAGCCAGGACCCCTAGAAAATGGAAGAGAAAAAGTTGGCATCTGGTTTGATTACTTACTTGATTGACCTGGCTGGTGATCACGAGCTCCTACCTGGTTGCCCCACAAACCCCTGTGCACTGGTCTGTCTGTATATGGTGGTTCCAAACCCTGGAAGGAATGACTTCTTCACTGGTGCCTTCCAAATCTCATATGAGTTAAGCTGTTGCTGAATTGTAACCTGGAATCGTAAAGACGGGGATCCTGGGAAACACCTCCCAGCCTTACCCTCAGTGAAACAACAATTCAGCAGAAACATATCTACCTTTAGATTTCATTGACCTTTCACAGTAGTACCAAGAAATGTAGCACAGTGGGGATGAGAGGGATATGGAGATGGAAGTTTCATTCATTCATTTATTCCAGGGAATATTATAGCGGAAGAGTAAACTAACTATTTCAGATAACACTGGAAGTTGATACCTAAATGGATTATTAAAATATATACAAATGTGTGGGACTTCCCTGCTAGTCCAGTGGTTAAGACTTCACGCTCCTAATGCAAGGGGCATGGGCTCGATCCCTGGTCAGGGAACTAAGATCCCTCGTGCCACACGGCACAGCCCCCCACATAAAATACATACATATGTACTGACTTAAGTAGTGTGTCCTCCCCTGCCCCACCACCGATTTCATGTCCACCTGGAATCACTGACACAACCTGATTTGGAATAAGGTCTTTGCAGATGTAATCAGGATGTGGTCATATTGGATTGGTGTAGGTCCTAATCCAATGATGTGTATCCTTATAAAAAGAGGGAAATTTGGGCACAGAGACCTGCACAGGAGACAGACATGTCTTCACCATGTAAAGACAGAGCAGAGATTGATGTGATCTCTGTACAAGCCAAGTCATGCGAAGGATTGTTGGCAACCTCCAGAAGCTAGAAGATATGCCTAGAACATGTTCCTCCTCAGAGCCTCCAGAAGTAGCCAGCACTGCTGATCACTTCATTTCATACGGCCAGCCTCCTAAACCGTAAGAAAATAAGTTTCTGTTGTTTAAACCACCATGTCTCTGGTGCTTTGTTAGGGCAGCCCAAGCAGACTAATGTAGTTCCTAAGGAGGGTGTGGGCCTTGGATATTTGAAGGACAGCCAGAGGCCAGTGTTTCTGGAGCAGAGTGAGCTGGTGGCAAGAACAGTAGAGGTGAGAGGAGAGCAATGGTGGTGGGTAGGCACATCATGTCCTGATGCACTGACCTGCTGTGGTGCACTGACACTGGCCATGAGTGACATAGAGCCTAAAAGTGGCCAGATGAGGCAGCTTTACAAAGTCCCTGTGTTACCTTGAGAATAGACTCTAGGATGTTGTCACTTAAGGTGGTGGATCAGATGGGGTTGGTAGCAGTGGCAATGATGTGCCAGGTTGGAGCCCGGATGGAATTTGAAGTAAGAGCCATCAGAATTTCTTGATGGCTTGCAGGTGGGGTGAGAGGAAGAGTCAAGAGTGCCTCTGTTATTTTGTGCAGGAAAAACTGGCATGATGGTATTGCCATCAACTGACATGTAGGTCATGGGCAGTGGAGAAGAATATTGGTGGAGTGTAAGGAGTTGAACTTGGAGTGTGCTGAGATGAAGATGAGATCAGGGCATACTAAGGCAGAAAATAAACTTATGAGAGTTTTATTAGATTTTATTACAGTTTAAAAAATATTTTAGGGACTTCCCTGGCGGTCCAGTGCTTAAGACTCTGAGCTTCTACTGCAAGGGGTTGGTGGGTTTGATCCCTGGTCTGGGAACTAAGATCCCACATGCCCCGTGGTGTGGCCAAAAAATAAAAATAAAAATAAATTAAAAAAAAAAAAACATATTGTAAGAGAATGTTATTACAAACATTGGCCCCAATGGCAAAAATGTGGGGAAAAAAAGCTCCTAACAGTTGAATCATTACATGAAAATGCTATAGTCCTACAAGCTTAAAAATAGATTAATAAAAGTGCATAAATTATCAAGCTGTGGACGGCAAAACATTTTTGAGTAAAAGACACTTGATAGGGACTTCCCTGGTGGTCCAGTGGTTAAGAATCCACCTTCCAATGCATGGGACGTGTGTTCGATCCCTGGTTGGGGAACTAAGATCCCACATGCCGAGGGGCAGCTAAGCCTGAGTGCCACAACTAGAGAAGCCCTTGTGCCATAATGAAGACCCAGCACAGCTAAAATTAAAAGATAAATAAAATTTTAAAAGTGGACTGTTAAAGCTGATATTTTTTAAAAAAGACATGATATAAAATGATACATACCATTTGACTCTATATGCAATATAAAACAGGAAAAATTATTGATGAAACTAAAAGTAAATGAAAGGAAATGATTTTTAAAAGTTTGGGATATTGGTACCTGTGAGAGGGCAGGGTGGGGCTTCTGATGGGGCATAAACCCAAGTGGGATGTGGGGGGTGTGACAGCAGCCTCCCTGTCTTGTATGGATTATGACATCATGTGTTAAAAAGAGACACCAGAGACAATTGTGCTGAATCCCATGTCAGCAAGCCAAAACTTACTACCTAGCCAAATTGCACTTTCAGTCTTTCCCAGGAGTGTGACCTTTAACCAGTCGATCTGGGTTTTCCTGCTCAGCACTAGTGAGGTAATCCCCTTGATAGGCCCCCTCCATCCCCCTTAGGAGGGCGGCATTGCCTGAAACCATGCATTCTTTGCTAATAATTTCCCTTCCACTTTTGAAAACCTTTCCTTTTCTGAAGCTCAGTGGTGCGCCTTTCTACTTGCCAGATGGGACACTGCCCAGTTCATCAATTGTTCAATAAAGCCAATTTGATCTTTAAATTTACTCAGTGAATTTTTGCTATTTAACAGATTTGGTGGCAGCAGTGGGATCAAAGGACTTTCCAATGGTATTCAGAGATGACCAGAAACAGAGGTGTGGGGGACTTCCCTGGTGGTCCAGTGGTTAAGACTCTTCACTTCCACCACAGGGGGTACAGGTTCATCCCAGGGAACTGAGATCCCACATGCCGTGTGCCATGCAGCACAGCCAAAAAATAATTAATTAATTTAAAAAAACACACACACAGGCGTGGTACCAGCAAACCTTTTTTCAAGTTCACTGTCTTTCTCACCATTTCTGAGGGTTGTGGATAAGTTCCTCTCATTTTGTGATACGCGGGCCTCTCACTGTTGTGGCCTCTCGCGTTGCAGAGCACAGGCTCCGGATGCGCAGGCTCAGTGGCCACGGCTCACGGGCCCAGCCGCTCGGCGGCATGTGGGGTCTTCCCGGACTGGGGCACGAACCCGTGTCCGCTGCATCTGCAGGCGGACTCTCAACCACTGCGCCACCAGGGAAGCCCAGTTCCTCTCATTTCTGAGCTCTGCTCTCTGTTGTACTCCCAATCGAATTGACTTTCCAGTCAAGGGTTTAGTGGGTCAGCTTGAGCTGGAAGATGGTTCCATCCAGAACCCTAGTCCCTAGTTCTTAGTTCAGTCTGCAATCTCCTGCTTGTTTGGAATCCCTTTCACAAGTTGCACCCTGCATTTCCCCTTTACTGGGGTTGCTGATACAGTCCTTTCCCCAGTTCCAGTCTATTGACCCCATTTGCTGGAGTCTCCTTATTTAGTCCATGCTGGGATTTTTTTTTAAATTTGGCCATGCCCTGAGGCATGCTGGATCCTAGTTCCCGACCAGGGATTGGACCTGTGCCCCCTGCAGTGAAAGTGCAGGGTCCTAACCATTGGACTACCAGGGAAGTCCCCCATGCTGGCAGTTACTGGTGGTGTACATGGACTTCTGCAGCAGTGTGTCTTGGTTGCTGCTGGTTTGTTTTGGTGAACATGTTTATCTTGTTTTTTATAGATAAAGGCTACTGGTAACATGGATCTCAGAAACCAAAAAGCCACAAAAATTGGTGGTCACAGATCAAGAATTTAAAAACTGTTAGAACACTTGCCACTTAACTCAAAGACTCCCATGTTGGGATAAGTTGGTCACAGAATGGGTTGGAATGGTACAAGGTACCTTGCCAACTCAAGAAAATTTCTATGCAGTGTAGTACATTGTAAACTACCAGTTTCCAACTGAGTGGCATGTCCCTTTTAGGTATTAGTTTGACTCCAAGTGACTGAAAGTATAAGAAAGAAATAGAGGGAGGAAGGGAGGGAGGAAAGAAAGGTACATACATACATAAATAAATAAGATCCTTAAATCCACATGGTTAATAAGCATGCCACCTTCCAGTACACCTGTTAGGAACTGTGGTCCCAGAAGCTATAAATATCTGTAAAAATGGCAAAATCTTACTGACAACAACCTACAAATTTTATGTCTTGAGAACATGGCTTGGGAGCCCCAAAATATGGCCAAACAGAAATGTATATTAATCTCCATTTGCAGCTAGGGTCCTACCAAACTGCTGCCATTCCTCAGGGAAATTAAAACCTAGCTTTACAATGGTTGTTATAAGGAACATTCCAATTAGATAAGATCATTTAAGAAGTGCACTTGGGCTTCCCTGGTGGCGCAGTGGTTGAGAGTCCGCCTGCCGATGCAGGGGACACGGGTTCATGCCCCGGTCTGGGAAGATCCCACATGCCGCGGAGCAGCTGGGCCCGCGAGCCATGGCCGCTGAGCCTGTGCATCCGGAGCCTGTGCTCCGCAGAGGGAGAGGCCACAACAGTGAGAGGCCCGCATACTGCAAAAAAAAAAAAAAAATTTAAAATAATAAAAATTTTTAAGAATTAAAAAGAAAGTGCACTTAAAAGTGAGGGCTTCCATGTGAAACAAACAGAATGGGATTAATTGGCATGTAGGGGCCTCCAAAAGTCAAAATTTTTTTCTTAATTCATTACAAAAGGCTAATAGAAAATTAAAGCTATAAGAGGTACCTAAAACAAAAGAACTCATAAAGACAACACTGAACATAGTGGTTATTTTGACAAAACATGTCCACCTTTTATAGTCTCTTAGCCAAAGCCTACTTGTTAATTTGGACTTTTTTTTTTTTCTTTTTAACATGAGGATGCTCTTTATTTTGTTTTGCGGTACGTGGGCCTGTCACTGTTGTGGCCTCTCCCGTTGCGGAGCACAGGCTCCGGACGCGCAGGCTCAGCTGCCATGGCTCACGGGCCCAGCCACTCCGCGGCATGTGGGATCTTCCCAGACCGGGGCACGAACCCGCGTCCCCTGCATCGGCAGGCGGACTCTCAACCACTGCGCCACCAGGGAAGCCCAAAATATTCGTTCTTTTAACAGAACAACCAATTTTTACTCTTGCACTAACTTACTTGTCATATTAAAACTTGTTCACCTAAATTTATTCCAATTTTAGCCAGTCCTGATGACACAAAAATATCCTTTCTAAAGATTCCTTTTTTTCACAAAACTTTTACAACTTTCTATGTCCATTTCTTTTTTTTTTTTTTTTTTTTTTTTTTTTATGTATTTGGCTTCTGGAATGGTATCTGTGCTGATTTCAATCTCTGGTTTTATGCAG
>NW_006787698.1:110933-136466 GCF_000442215.2 Lipotes vexillifer | reverse complement strand
CTTTTTTTTTTCCTTTTTTTTTTTTTTTTTTTTTTTTTTTTTGCGGTACACGGGCCTCTCACCACTGTGGCCCCTCTCCTTGTGGAGCACAGGCTCCTGACGTGCAGGCTCAGCGGCCATGGCTCACGGTCCCAGCCTCTCCGCTGCACGTGGGATCCTCCCGGACCGGGGCACAAACCCGTGTCCCCTGCATCGGCAGGCGGACTCTCAACCACTGCGCCACCAGGGAAACCCTCTATGTCCATTTTACTTGTCCTTTGTTTTCTTTCCCATTTAGAAATAACTGGCTTTAGGACAAAGTCACTTCGTTTTCCCTTAACAAAATGCATTCTCATTCCTTATACATTTTTCTTTTAATTTTCTTGCATACAAGGATGTCTTCCTTATTAATCTTAGTAGTTTTAGAAACCTTAATTTATAATGAAACTAAGAAGTAAGCAATTGTGAACTGTTTGTTATACCAATATTTCTTTTCCAATTCAGTAAAAAGTATCTTATTAATAGATCAAATATCTTTTGTTTTCTGTAATAAGGCAAAAGTAGGTAAACTTAGACTTGTTTAGTATTGAATAACTAATGTTTCAGTATTTTATCTTACTCAGAAATGACATAGACATTCAATGCATTCCCATCATTCAATTTAACGTAGCAAACTCTAAGGATGTAAATTACCCCCTCAAAATTGGTAAGCTATTCTAAATAGATCTAGCATAAAACAATTATCACTTAAAACTTCACATAGGGAAAATGGCGGACTAGGAGGACGTAAAATTTGTGTCTCTGCACAACTAGGGCACCTACCAGGCACCAGTGGGGGACCACAGACACCCAGGGGGATGGGAGGAACCCCCAGCAACTGGTTGTTTCAATTATATTTTTATTTTACCTAATATATTTTTCATCTTTCTAATTTTATTTTGTTCTTTGATATTGTACTGCTCCCTTTTTTCTTTCTTTCTTTTTTTTTTTTTTGCCACACCACGCAGCTTGCAGGGACCTTGGTCCCCAGGCCGGAGGTCGGGCCCGAGCTCCTGTGGTGGGAGCTCCAAGTCCAAACCGCTGGACTAACAGAGAACCTCAGACCCCAGGGAATATTAATCGGAGTGAGGCCTCCCGGAGGTCCTCATCTCAGCACCAACACCTGGCTCTATCCAACTGCCTGCAAACTCCAGTGCTGAACGCCTCAGGCCAAACAACCAGTAAGACAGGAATACAGGCACTAGCAACACAAGAAACAAATAGATAAACTGGACCTTATCAAAAGTAAAATCTTTTGTGCATCCAAGGACACTCTCAAGAGAGTGAAAAGACACAGAATGGGAGAACATATTGGGAATCATACATGCGATAAGGTTTTATTATCCAGAACACATTAAACAGCCTTGCATATCAATAATAAAAATGCAAACAACCCAGTTAAAAAATGGGAAAGAAGTTGAATAGACTTTTGTCCAAGAGTGATAAACAAATGGCCAATAAACAGAAGAAAATTTCCTCCACATCGCTAATCATCAGGAAAATGCATGTCAAAACCACATGAGATAACCACTTTGCACCTACTAGGATGGCTAGAAACGTGGCCAGAAGTGTTGTCGAGGAGAAAAGCAGCGGCGGCGGCTCTAGCGGCAGTAGCAGTAGCGCCGGGTCCAGAGAGTGGAGGTGCTTCTAGAGCAGCGGCAGTTCTGACTACAGCGCAGGGACGAGTCCGGTTCGTGTTCGTCCGCGGAGATCTCTCTCATCTCGCTCGGATGCGGGAAATCGGGCTGAAGCGACTGAGTCCGCGATGGAGAGAGAAAAGAACAAATCCGTAAACTCTTTATTGGTGGCCTGAGCTTTGAAACTACAGAAGAAAGTTTGAAGAACTACTGCGAACAATGGGGGAAAACTTACAGATTGTGTGGTAATGAGGAATCCTGCAAGCAAAAGATCAAGAGGATTTGGTTTTGTAACTTTTTCATCCATGGCTGAGATCGATGCTTCCATGGCTGCCAGACCTAGTTCAATGGATGGGAGAGCGGTTGAGCCAAACCATGCTGTTTGCAAGAGGGGAATCTGGAAAGCCAGGGGCTCATGTCACTGTGAAGAAGCTGTTTGTAGGTGGAATTAAAGAAGATGCTGAGGAACATTATCTTAGAGATTACTTTGAGGCATATGGACAAATTGATGCCATTGAGATAATTACTGATCGGCAGTCTGGAAAGAAAAGAGGCTTTGGGTTTGTTACTTTTGATGAGCATGATCCTGTGGATAAGACTGTGTTGCAGAAATACCATACCATCAGTGGTCATAATGCAGAAGTAAGAAAGGCTTTGTCTAGACAAGAAATGCAGGAAGTCCAAAGTTCTAGAAGTGGAAGAGGAGGCCACTTTGGTTTGGAGATTCTTGTGGTGCTGGTGGCAATTTTGGACCAGGACCAGGAAGTAACTTAAGAGGAGGACCTGATGGATATGGAAGTGGTCCTAGATTTAGGGATGGGTATCCTGGGTATGGAGGAGGGCCTGGAGGTGGCAATTTTGGAGGTGGTGCAGGTTATGGAGGAGGAGGATATGGTGGTAGAGGTTCTGGATCTGGCAACCAGGGTGGGAGCTCCTGGGGTGGGTATGGCATCTATGGAGGAAGAAATTGTGGATGTGGAAATGGCAATGATTTTGGAAATTATAACCAGCAACCTTCTAACTACTGTCCAATGAAGAGTGGAAACTTTGGTGGTAGCAGGAACATGGGGGGACCATAGGTGGAAGAAACTATGGTCCAGGAAGCAGTGAAGGAAGTGGGGGTTATGGAGGGAGAAGCCAATATTGATCTTCTTCCTATTTACCATGGGCTTCACTGTATAAATATGAGAGGATGAGAGCCCAGAGGTAACAGAACAGCTTCAGGTTATGGAAATAACAATGTTCAGGAAACTCTTATCTCAGTCATGCATAAATATGCAGTAATATGGCAGAAAACACCAGAGCAGATGCAGAGAGCCATTCTGTGAATGGATTGGATTATTTAATAACATTACTGTGGAGGAAGGATTGTAAAAAAAAAAAAAAAGCACCCTTGAGACAGTTTCTTAGCTTTTTTTTCTTGCGGGCCTCTCACTGTTGTGGCCTCTCCCGTTGCGGAGCACAGGCTCTGGACGCGCAGGCTCAGTGGCCATGGCGCACGGGCCCAGCCACTCTGTGGCATGTGGGATCCTCCCGGAGTGGGGCACGAACCCGCGTCCCCTGCATCGGCAGGCGGACTCTCAACCACTGCACCACCAGGGAAGCCCTCTTAGCTTTTTAATTGTTGTTTCTTTCTAGCGGTCTTTGTAAGTGTAGAAGCATTCCTTCTTTGATAATGTTAAATTTGTAAGTTTCAGGTGACATGTAAAACCTTTTTTAAGATTTTTCTCAAAGTTTTGATAAGCTATTAGCCAAGGTCATGGTGTAATAAGACATAACATTTTTCCTTTAAAAAAATTTAAGTGCGTCTGTAGAGTTAAGAAGCTGTTGTACATTTATGATTTAATAAAATAATTCTAAAGGAAAAAAAAAGAAGTGTTGTCAAGGATATGGAGAAATTAGAACCCTGTACACTGCTGGTGGGAATGTAAAATGGTGCAGGCACTGTGGGTAGGAGCTTGGTGGTTCCTCAAAAAGTTAAACATGAAATTAACCCTGTGAGCCAACATTTCCACTCCTGCCTATACTGAAACAGATGCTCAAATATCTGTACGTGAATGCTGGTTGCAGCACTATTCGCAATAGCCAAAAGGTGGAAATGTCCTGAATGTCCATCAGTGGCTGATGGAAATGTCCCAAATGTCCATCAGTGGCTGAATGGATAAACAAAGTGTAACCTGTACATAGGATGAGAATAATAGTCATAAAAAGTAAGAGAAGGGCTTCCCTGGTGGTGCAGTGGTTTAGAGTCCGCCTGCCAGTGCAGGGGACATGGGTTCATGCCCCAGTCTGGGAAGATCCCACACGAGTGGCTGGGCCCGTGAGCCATGGCTGCTGAGCCTGCGCATCTGGAGCCTGTGCTCCACAATGGGAGAGGCCACAGTAGTGAGAGGCCCGCGTACTGGTAAAAAAAAAAAAAGCTCTGACACATGCTGCAACGTGAATGAAACCTTGAAAATATGCTGAGGAAAAAAGCCAGACACAAAAGACCAATATTGTGTGATTTCATTTAGGTATATAAAATGTCCAGGCTAGGTAAATCCAAATACAGAAAAAAAAATTTTTTTTAAGAATTTTTTTGGCCATGCCTCGCAGCTTGTGGGATCTTAGTTCCCCCACCAGGGATTGAACCCAGGCCCTCAGCAATGAAACTGCAGAGTCCTAACTACTGGACTGCCAGGGAATTCACAGACAGAAAGTATTTTTGTGTGTGTGTGTGTGTGGTACGTGGGCCTTTCACTGTCGTGGCCTCTCCCGTTGAGGAGCACAGGCTCCAGACGCGCAGGCCTAGCAGCCATGGCTCACGGGCCCAGCTGCTCCGCCGCATGTGGCATCCTCCCGGACCGGGGCATGAACCCGCATCCCCTGCACTGGCAGGCGGACTCTCAACCACTGCGCCACCAGGGAAGCCCCCAAGAAAGTATTTTAGTGGTGACCAAGAGGTAGAGTTATCATGGCTATAATGGCCTTATAATTTGTTTTTAAACGAGTATACAGTTCACATACCATAACGTTCACACTTCTAACTGTAAAACTCAGTGGCTTTTTGTATATTGCACAGCTGTCCAACCATCACTATACAGTGTGAAAAAGGAAATATAACTTTTTACATTTCAAAATTCACAGAGACTGACTAAAAGCTGATCTGACATAAATTTCCCTGCAGTATAAAATGCACACCTGAGAACTGTGACATCTCAGTGGCTGTGCTGAGACCAGTCCTGCAGAGAGACTGGGACCTCAGGGTCTGACTTCCCATGGGGTAAAGCTCCCTGGGCCTTGGGTAGCTGACCCCAATCCCCAGCAGTGGGAGCTTGGACTAAGGGCAGAGCCTCCTGCTGTTAAAGGTCACAGATGGACCAAGCCTGACCCTGCATCGCACATGGTGGTGTCACTGAATCTTTGTTCTTAAAGGGCACGTTTCCACCATGACCTTGCCCTGGGCCATGCCCTGACACTGGAGATCACCAAGCTGATGAAAGAAATTTTCACCTATTGAGGTATGGGGAAGTTATTCGGGCTTATACATGATTTAACTCGAATTTTATACTAACTAAAATGGCCTGTTTGTGGCCTATCAAACACATTGTCTGTCTGCTTTAATTATTAAAGGGCACATTGACCAGAACAAAAGATATCCGTGTTAAAAATAAAGACTAGATGTCTCCCTTCCTGGGACACCAATGCTTGTCCTCCTTCGATGATGACTCCCTTCCCAGGTGCCAAGGCCATAGCTACTCGTTGCCTCCTGCTGCAGCCTATGTGCTGATCTGTTTGTTTTTGGGGGGATTTTTTGTTTGTTTGTTTGTTTTTGCCGTTTTTTAAAAAACTATTTACTTATTTGGCTGCACCGGGTCTTAGTTGCAGCACGCGAGATCTTCGTTGTGGCATGCGGGGTCTTTAGTTGCAGCATGTGGGATCTGGTTCCCTGACCAAGGGTTGAACCCATGGCCCCTGCACTGGGAGCACGAAGTCTTAACCAGTGGACCACTGAGGAAGTCCCTGATCTGTTCGTTTTTGAAACCTTGAAGGAATGTTTCCCTGCCTTGTTTGCTGTTAAGAGTTCTTACAAGATAGAAAACGGTGCTAAAAACCATGCTTCTCCTGAGCAGGTCCTCTGAGTTATCTGAGAGGCCGTCTTAAGGGCTCTAGTCTTCAGTTTGGCTCAAAACACTTTTCTATTCCTATTATAGATCGTTTATTTTTTATTTCCATCAACAAAGCCCTATGACCCGTATTTTCTCATCCTCATTCCGTGTATGGAGCGATCCCCGGGGAAACTGAGTTTGGACTTCCAGGTGCAGGAGGAGGACACAGGGGAGCCACCGAGCAGATGCCACAGGTGTGCCGCGCCCAGAGCCCGTTCTGCACGGAGCCCAATTCCCAGGCGGGCGGATCAGCCACACGTGTCCCTGTGGCCTGTCATTCGGTGGTAGGGGCGGGGTCTGGTTGAACTGTCCAATCAGCGGCGACGGGGCGGGGTCCGGACAAAGCAATCAGGATAGAGTGGGACTAGGAGGACTGTCCATCAGGGCAGGGGCAGGGCAAGGATTACTGTCCAATCAGAGCCCGGGCCCCGAAGAGGGCTGGCGGCGTGCGCGTTCCCAGCCCGCGGAAGTTTTTCTGCGCTTGTGCGAACTTGTCCTGCGCGGCTTCAGGTGTCGCGTCCCCGTCGGTCTCACCTGCCCAGGTCGGACGGTCGCCCCGAGGACGCTTCGGAGAACCCGAAAGGAGGCACAGATGGTGAGTGCACCGCTCAGGGCCCTAACAGGGAAAAGGCTGGTTTGAACGGTCCGGAACTTGCCGAAAGCGACGGCCGGGCCAGGGTCTCCCCGCGTCCCACCAGTCTCCCCCTCGGCCGCGGGCTGAGGACCTGCCGTGTTGCTCCGTCACTGCCCGGGGTCCAGGGCGTCCGGACCGAGTCTTTGGCCCCGTGGGGGTCGGAGGGAGGACAGGACTATTCCCGACGCGGGCCGTTAGGCGCTGGGGCGTGGGGGACCCGCCCTGGACCTGACAGATAAAGTCAAGCCCGGACTTGTCAAGGAGACTGTATTGCAAATACTGTTGCGATAGCGCCGAGGCTCGGATCTCAGAGATGTGCCAGCGTCTCCAACCACACAGCAAAGGGCTTTTCTGTGTGAGGAGGGCGAGCAGGAGGGAAGTTGGGCGAGTGAGGGCGGTGCGCGGAGTGCGGGGCCAGCGTGGCTGGACTGGACAGGGCTCCCTGGGTCACCTGTTGTCTGGAGAAGCTGACCAGGGGCTTGTTCGGAACCTCAGTGTTGCTCAGACGTGGGGGCGACACCCCGTCCAGGAACTTGTGGGGAGAAGCCTGACGATGTGGGGTAAGAAACAGGACACAGAGAACTTGGTCAAGCCCAAATGCGTGGGCAGGAGGGCCGGATCTCCAGGTGTCAAAGATAAAATGTCAAAGTGGGGCTGGCCCCTCAATACATGCAGGGAGCATCACAGAGTGTCTTTGTACTCTGGGAACAGATTCGCAGTGACCTTACCCCCAGGCTGACCCCTGTCTCGGGAGGTCCCCAGGCCTTCCCGTGTCATGTGGAACAGTAATCAGTATTGAGCTTTATTTGAGGTCTTAGGAATTGCAACTTGGGGGACCCAGATTTGAGTTGATGGAATAACTCCTGGATAAGAAAGAAAATTTAAGCATAACATTACTCTCTGCCCTTATTGGGCCCTCCCTAATGTGCATTGTGCATCTGCATTATGCATTAACCAGACCTTCTCAAAGGTAGGAATGTCTGCTCCACCAGAAAGATCAAATTTTTTTCCTCGTTCTGCCACCAGCAATGTAACTCTAAGATAACATACCTTTCCTAATCCTGTCAGGGGTCATGCTGATCTGCTGCAGATCTAGACTGTGTATTTTTGGTGAACCTTATGTGAGATGTCATTGTGTCATTTTGATATATGCTCCTTTGTCTCAAAAATGTATATGATGGTCTTAGACTTCTAGTAAGTGGAACAGCCCTCTGAGTTTTATGAGAGACTGTCTCCTGGGTTATAATCCTCTCATAGGCTTAAAGAAAATTTTCTATTTTCTCTTTTAGATCGACTATTCATTAATTTTTCATCAACAGCGTAACACTGAAAGTGTTGTAGGGAGGAGAAAGAGTAACAGACTTATTAAAGGAAAAGCCACAGGGTTGTTAAAGTTGCCTGGCATGAATTATGATAGACTGACACAGGGAATGAAATATTTGTCCTTAAGGAATAGGCTGTCACGAGTTATTTAGGGGAAGGGTCCAATAAGTATCTTGACTTTCTGGGTCATTGGGCAGATGTTCTGGATGCCTG
Source organism: Lipotes vexillifer (assembly GCF_000442215.2). Taxonomy (NCBI): domain Eukaryota; kingdom Metazoa; phylum Chordata; class Mammalia; order Artiodactyla; family Lipotidae; genus Lipotes; species Lipotes vexillifer. Next base: position 128,493 of record NW_006787698.1, on the reverse strand, counting down.
CGTTAAGGCAGTAAGTGGTCAAAAGTTCAGATTCCATCTGGGCTGAGACCTGCATAAGCCCTACTTCCTCAGTGGCCTCCTGCCTGCATTTTAGAGTGCTCTCTTAGCAATACTGACTCCATTTTGATTTTCCTTTCACACCTGTTCCCTGCTGTCCTGGCTCCCGGACTTAGGGGGACAGCCCTGGACAGGGGGCACTGAGGGAACTGAATGGCACATTTCTGTTCAGGAGAAGGGGAGTGCAAGCTGTGAGCAGATGCTGTGTCTGTCTGGCGAGGAGTACATTCGTCTTAGAGTCCACCAGGGCAGCCAGGTCTGTCGCCCCATAGAAAGCCAGTCAGTAAAGGGCTGAAGCCAACCACCCGCACTTCCGCCCTGCTCCGTCACGTGACCTACAGCCCGCCCTTCACTCAGAATCCAGGCCTGCACCCGTTGTCAATCAGGGACCAAGAAGGGGGTGTGCCTAGAGACTCGTCCAATTAAGGTGCGAAGGCTTGGAGCCTCATCCAATCAGAGACGGGGACGGGCGCATTCGCTTACGTTGTGACGTCGCTCTTAGCCGCCCGGGCGTTCCGTCGCATCTACTTCAGGGGACCTCAGGTGTCCCGTGGCTGTTTCTCTAACCTGCCGGAGCTGTTGGGCTGCAGGGCCGCGGGGAAGACGACCTGAATGCGCGGAGAGGGGCCGAAATGGTGAGTGCGTGGGGCTGGCGCCGAGACCGGCTGGGGCTGGTTCGAATTGGCCGGAAGCGGCAGCAGAACAGGACTCCCTGACCCCGGTCCAGACCCTAGTTTCCACCCTCGACCGTGTCGCGCGGTCCCGGGGTCCTGTCCGGTCCTCGCGTGGGGTCTCGGGTCCCAACTCGGGTCTCCGCCCTCGACCGCAACGTGGGATCCCGTGAGTTCCGACCCAGTCCTTGTCCCGGTGGGTGTCTGAGCGAGGACGGGGCGAACCCCTGGAGCGGGCGGTCAGGCGCTGGGGTCCCGCCCTGGACCTGACAGATAATGTCAAGTCCAGGGTTGGTCAGGGAGACTGTTTTGCAATTAATGTTGCGATAGGGCCGAGGCTCGGATCTCAGGGATGTGCCAGCGTCTCCAACCACACAGCAAAGGGTTTTTCTCTTCTGTGAGAGGAGGGTGAGAGGAAGGCGGATTGACAGAACCAGAAGTCCTGTGGTCAGGGCGTCCTCGGCCCAGGTGAGAGGGGATTTGCTCTGCAGCTCAGTAATGCTCAGTTTGGGAGGTGTAGCGGGGAGTGACCCAGAGTCAGGGGCATTTGGGAAGAGAAGCCTGAGTAAAGTTTAGGTAAAAAAAATGGATGTTGAGCTTAAATATAACAGTTATTTACTAGGAAAAATAGATTTGCTTGGGAACAGCAAAAAATTGCAATTCGGGACAGACAAGGTGTAGCAAAAGCCATAGGCAAGGCCTACAGACTTATTTATTGGAGAAAAAGGAGGGAGTTGGGAGGGGTTGTATTGATGTAAAGTCCATGGAGAGATGGAGAATTCAGGTTGATGCTGGTTTCTCATTGGCTAGTTGCTGGGGTAGCCAGTTTCTTGAGAAGATGCAATGTGTGTACATCTTTTTCTGTTGGGGGCTGTAATTGACACTTCTTCCTGTAATTGATGTCAAGTGGTTCTGGGTGAGGTTCTCCCTTCTGCACCCACCCCCACTTCTTTTTAGTGCGTTTTCTCTTTTTTAATTTTCATAAGGGCCGTTGAGAACACTTGGTCAACCCTGTGGCATTAAAAAAATTACAGACTTTACAACAAGAGACCTTTATTCAAATGAGTTCCTGCAGGGGGAGAAGGGTCTGTTGCACCAGGCACGGGGGCTCTGCAGGAAGCGGGACGTCTGACCCTAAGATCTGCAAGCGTCTCAAGAGTTGGGCAAAGAGAGTTTTTCTCTTATACAGAGGAGTAAACACCACCAGGAGGGACCAGGTGTGATGCTCGGATAGCAGATCCCTGAGGCCAGCCTGTCCTTAGGGGTCTGTCGGCTGTGGCTGCGGTGAGGCCAGGTCAGGGGGAAGGAGAGGAGCTGAGCCAGAGTTTGGCCAACAAGCATTTGTTCTGCTTGGTCAGTGGGGGGAACAGTTCCGCTAATCACTGATGAGGTGGAGATGGGGCTTTGAGGGGACTGCGTCTGGCCTTGTCCTGGATAAACAAGGGGCCTCCGTGTGAGTCTTATCTGAGTCAGGTGGGGCACGGGGGTGGTTTCTTGCAGCCTGCCGTTTTCCAGAAGAGCAAAGGGTGGGGGGTCCTTTCATCTTCCATCAAAGTTCCAGGAGCACAGGGCTCAGGGAGGGTTCAACATTGTCCCGTGACACCTGTGAGCAGCCTCCTCTGGGTCCAGCTCAGCACTAATAGCTTCCCCAATCCAGCTCCCGGTTTCAGCAAGTATAAAATTCTGCATTCTTTTGCCTGGTTTCTTCTTAGTGAGGGTAGTAAGCGTCTTAGGTCTTTGCCTTTTCCTGACGACTTGTGTTATTCCAGGCTTTTGGGCCTTAACCAGAGATGCCTCTGGGGAGAAGTGTCTCAGTACAGAAAATGTTTTCTCTTCCATTAGAACTGCAGGAAATGGGACTTCCCTGGTGGTGCAGTGGTTAAGAATCCTCCTGCCAGTGCAGGGGACATGGGTTCAAGCCCTGGTCCGGGAAGATCCCACATGCTGTGGAGCAACTAAGCCTGTGCGCCCCAACTGCTCAGCCCGCGAGCCACAACTACTGAAGCCCGCGCGCCGAGGGTCTGTGTTCCGCAGCAAGAGAAGTCACCGCAATGAGAAGCCTGCGCACCGCAATGAAGAGTAGCCCCCACTCGCTGCAACTAGAGAAAAGCCCACGTGCAGCAATGAAGACCCAACACAGCCAAAAATAAATAAATATATTTATTTTTTAAAAAAAGAAAAGAATTTCAGGAAATGCAGGCAGTCCCACCCCTTCATGTGAAATGGGTGGAGAGATGGATTAAAAAGATTCATAGAAATTGTAGTGACTCTTCCATGAAGGGTACAGAGTTGTAACACTGTCTGATCCTGGTCCACTAACTGTTATTACCTGGTCAACAGAGGTTAGTGGAAATTCTGTGAAATGTGACCAGTGCTACTGAGACTTGCTCACTTCTTTTTAAATGAGTTACAGCTTGTCATCATGAGGATATTAGTGAACTGATGCCTGTTTTCTGAAAGTGATGAGCAGTAACCAGTTGCTCAAACCATAAAAATGCCCTAAAATTTCCCTCTCCTACATTATCTGTGAACACAGGAGGAAGCAGTGATCCTGCAGGTTCTCATTTACACACTGAGACAGGGGTCTTCGTCTCATGTAAATGACCCACAGGGATCATCATGATGCAGGTGCATCATCTGGGGTGGGGACAAGCTGAGCCTGTGAGGGAGGTGAAGGAAGGTGCCCCGGGGTCTTGCCCCCCCCCCCCACCATTGCAGGTGGCCTCCAGACCATAGAACCACCACATAAGGAGCTGTTGATGGCATGAGCATGGAGCAGGGCATCCAGCTCCAGAAGTGCTGGGGGCGGTTTGTCCTCTGAGGTTGTGCTGCCCTCGGCTGTCTCCTGACCTTTGCTTTTGGCCTCATTCAGTGAGTTGGTGGATTGAGTGTGATGTGTGCACCCTGAGTGAGTCTGTGAAGGTCAGACGTGGGGAAGGCTCCTTGGGCTCAACTGCTGCTGAGAAGGTCGATGAATTAGAGACTTTCTCTGGGTCAGAACTTCAACTTGAGCGTTTCCACCTGGGTGAGAATTGAGGCCCAGAGGAGTGGGCATTCCTACACTTAGGTGGAGCTCAGTCCTTCCGCCTGCCCTGGGGGTACCCATCCAACTCGGATGGCTTTGACCTTCTGACTTGGGGTTTCCTTGTGCACCGTGGGCAGCAGGCTGCTGATCTGAGCGGCTCACACTTGGCTGCTCTTCCCTTTTGTGTCCTCCTCAGTACAGTGTTCTGCCCTGTGACTCAGTGTGCAAGCATGTAAGACATTTTTGTTACATTACTTGAAAGTGTAGGGTTGTTTGGTTTTTATAGATTTCGCCAATTTTATATGTATGTGTATATGTGTGTGTACAGTTTTATCATGTGTACATGTGTATAGCCATCACCACAATCAAGATACAGCACTATTCTATCACTACAAAGATAGTTCCTGCTATCCCTTTATAGGCACACAAACCCCACTTCCTTCTTCGCCTCACCCCTAACTTCTGACAACCACTCATCTGTTCTTCATTTCTATAATTCTTCTAGTAGTTTTTTAAAATTTTATTTGGTTGCACTGGGTCTTAGTTGCAGCAGGCAGGCTCCTTAGTTGTGGCATGCAAACTCTTAGTTGTGGCATGCAAACTCTTAGTTGCGGCATGCATGTGGGATCTAGTTCCCTGACCAGGGATTGAACCCGGGCCCCCTGCATTGGGAGCACAGAGTCCTATCCACTGCGCCACCAGGGAAGTCCGTCTTCTAGTAATTTTCTATTGCATACTTTTTTCCAGTCTTTCTGAGACTCCAGTGATACTAATGTTTTATCTTTTGTGTTTGTCCCACAGGTCACTAAGGCTCTTTCACTTTTTTTGGGTCTCTTTTCTCTGTTGTTCAGATTGGGTAAATTCTGATGTTCTACCTCCAAGTTGACTGATTCATTCCTCTGTCATATTCATTCTGTATTGAAACCATCCAAATTTTAGTTCAGTTATTGTATTTTTCAGTTCTAAAATATCCATTTGGTTTTTCTTTGTATCTTTTCTTTCTTTGCTGAGACTTTCAATTTTTTATTTGTTTCAGGTGTGTTTGTAATTACTCACTGAAGTATTTTTCAGTGGCTTTAAAATCCTTGTCAGATAATTCCATATGTGATTTTGATGTTGGTGTCTGTTGATTGTCGTTTTTTGTTTGTTTTATTATTATTTGGCTGCATCGGGCCTTAGTTGTGGCACACGGATCTTCGTTGTGGCACGTGGGCTCTTCCTTGTGGCGCGCAGGCTTATTTGCCCTGTGGCATGTGGGATCTTAGTTCCCCCACCAGGGATCCAACCCGCATCCTCTGCATTGGAAGACGGATTCTTTACCATTGGACCACCAGGGAAGTCCCTTGCATTTCAGTTTTTGTTGCACTTTGCAGATCCTGCGATGTTTGCAAATTGAAGGTGGTGTGCAACCCTGCATCTGAGCAAGTCTGTGGGTGCCATTTTCAAAGAGTATTTGCTCACTGATGGTCAGCATTTTTTAGCAATAGTGTTTTTTAATGTATGTACAAGATTTTTTACACATAAGTCTATTGAACACTTAAAAGACTGTGACTTTTACCTGTACAGGGATGGAAAAAAATTTGTGTAATTCACTTTATTGCAATATTTCCTTTATTGTGGTGCTCTGGAATTAAACCCACAGTGTTGCCAAGGCCTACATGTATTATTTCCTGGTAAAATGATGCCATTAGTTTCCTCTATTAATGATTTTAAAACTCAAGCATGTACTGCAGGTCAGCATTAGAGAGATTTCTATGTCTATTATTACCAAGAGATCAGGGTGAGAAATACATTTGGGTATTTGAAAAGACTCTCTGAGCAGAAACAAGACTTGAAATGTGGTCTTATGATAAAACATTCAGAAGACCTCAGTCATGCAATACTAAAAACACAGAACAGAAGATAAACAGACACTAAACTCATTGTCTCCAGCACGTGACACGTGACACCTGACATATTAAGGCATCTTTTGCTCCCATCCTGGTATGTGCAGCAGAGAGACAGGCTTTAAATGGGAACCAGCACTTCTGCTCAAATGCATTGGGAAGATGTGTTTTTTATATTCTCCCATTCCACACACCCTGAAAGCTCTCATGATGAAGCACTTCTTGACCCAGAGCAGCCCAGTGGTGTACACAGATATCTGTTTAGTAAAGAGGAGCAGTTCCCCGTTGAACAGTAGGAAGGAATGACAAGATTATGTAAAAAAGTTCCAAGACTGGTATTTCAGTTGCTCTCAAGAAATTTATGCTTCAGTGATAAGGAGATAGACAAGATGAAGACTTAACTAAAGATGAGATTCTATTAATATGGATCCTGCGGGGGAATAATTGTTCATCGGTATTTTGCTCCATTGGTTTGAGAGTTTGAAAAGCACTTCATATGCCTTTAAAAAAAAAATCATGTTTACTAGAATAAGATCATTTAACTTAATACTAATTATTTGTTATTTCCCATATTTGTCCATTTTCAAAGCTCAACAGGCTCCATAAAGTATACTGAAGAGTGACCTGTTCACCTGTTATTAAGGCAGGTGCATGGTAATAGTGTACTAGAACTACATCTTTCATGAACTGTCAGCTTGCAACATTTTCCCCCCAAGAATGGTATCAAAAATTGTGCTTTATGGAAACCTCCCTCCATACTAGGGAAGACTATGAAAGATTTTGAGCCCCATTCCTTTTTGAAAAGACAGTCTTTCCTCATCTCCAAGACTGAGCATCGTTCATCATCTTTAGGGCCAGTCGTGTTTAAAGGCTTCACATCCACTCAGCCCATCCTCGGGAGCTGCTTCTTGCTGAGCCATGTTATCTGCCAGCTCTTCATTCTGGGCTTTTGAAAGTGGTTATTTTTTGTTTTTTTTCTTTCTTGATGGGGCCATTTTGGGAGTTTCAACAAGGATGATCAGGCTTATGGATGGTGCAGGGTATTGGGAGGACTCTTTTCCAGGAGCTCTCCTTGGTGGGTGGAAACAGTCCGTAGGTGACGGCAGTTCCAAGTTGAACATGACTGGCCCACTGTGCTTTCAGCTCCCACATGGTGGAATGTGCAGCGTTACTTCTCTCCAGGAAATCTCTGTTAAGGCAGTTTGGGGAATCACCATTTTCAGCCTGTAGTCTTAAAGAAAACCAGACTGAATTTTTGTATCCTGTAGAAATAGAATATCATGCGTCAAGTTCCATCTCTGGGCACTTGTTGCATCCTTGACAATTGGTTTGTGATATCTCTTCAACCTACTGGATCTCTGAAACGTTTGTAACTTTGTTCCTTAAGCAATTCATATTCTTTTATTTGCCCAAGTTCTGGTGCTTTTGACTAAAATTGCCATTAGATTAAAAAGAACATGTTTTTAGCTAGTCTGAATCTTTTTTTTTTTTTTGCGGTACACGGGCCTCTCACCACTGTGGTCTCTCCCGTCGCGGAGAACAGGCTTCGGATGCACAGGCTTTTTTTTTTTTTTTTTGCGGTACACCGGCCTCTCACTGTTGTGGCCTCTCCCGTTGTGGAGCCCGAGCACAGGCTCCGGACGCACAGGCTCAGCTGCCATGGCTCACGGGCCCAGCCGCTCTGCGGCATGTGGGATCTTCCCGGACTGGGGCACAAACCCGTGTCCCCTGCATCGGCAGGCGGACTCTCAACCACTGTGCCACCAGGGAAGCCCTGAATCTATTTTTTAAACAGTTTTTATTGAGGTATAATTTATGAACCGTAAGGTTTCCTGGTTTAAACTGTAAAATTCAAAAGTGTTAGAATGTCTACTGGATTGTGCAACCGTCCTCATATTCTAATTTTAGATATTTTTATCACCCAAAAGAACTTGTACCTGCTGGCAGTCACCTCTCATTCCAAGCCTCCGCCCGCCCTTGGTCTAGGCAGTTTATTAATCTAATTTCTTTCTCTATAGCTTTGTTCATTCTGTCCATTTTACATAAATGATATGATGCAGCCTGTGGGATTTTGTGAATCCTGTTAATATTTTTAAAGTTCATTGATTTTGTGTCGTGGATTAGTACTTCATTCCTCTTGTTGCAAATAATATTCCGTTGTGAGATTACTGTGTTTGCTTATCTAAACCAGTTGATAACCTTTTGAGTTGTTTCCACTTTTTGGCTGTCATGAATCATGCTGCTGTAAACATCTGTGTATTACTTTTGGGGTTTTTAAAAATATTTATTTATTTATTTGGCTGCATCAGGTCTTAGTTCTGGCACGTGGGATCTTCTTTGTTGCAGCGCACAGACTTAGTTTCCCCGCGGTGTGTGGGATCTTAGTTCCCCGACCAGGGATCGAGCCTGTGTCCCCTGCATTGGAAGGTGGATTTTTAACCACTGGACCACCAGGGAAGTCCCTGTGTATTAGTTTTTGTGTTGGTGTTTGCTTTCGCCTCTCTTGTGTAGATAGATAACCTAGGGTGGAATTGCTATATTATATGGTGACACTGTGTTTATCATTTTGAGGATCTGCTGGACTGTCTTCCAAAGTGGCTTCATTTTACCTTCCCACTAGCAGTTTGTAAGGTTCCAACTTTCCCACATGCTCGCCAGCATCGGTTTGTCTGTCTTATAGCCTTCTTAGTGGCTAGGAAGAGGTATCTGCTTGTAGTTTTCATTTGCATTTCCCTGATGCCTAATGTCCCATATTTTCAGGTGTGTGATTAGCAAACCCCAGTTGCAGCCCCGGGTGAGGTAGCCTTGCCTTCTTTGTAGCTGATGTAGTGGAATATTTTATCATTTCAATTTTCGGAATATATTTTTAATTAAAATTCTAATTGATAAAGATAGTTTGCTTTATATTTCAAGGGTGTAGAGTCACACCATATTGTCCTAAAAACATTAATTCGGTGATTTTTCTCTGTGTTAAAGTCATCTTTGGCTCTAATGCCATCAGAGCCTTCTGTGACTCTTCTTCATGGGGCATTATTCTTGATTTCTTGATTATTTATCTGAGAGGCCTTGCTGGCTTGATAGATCCGTCAGGAACCAGGCCTCCTCTTACCCCACAGCTGTCCCAGGCCCTGGGCCCTGGCCTGCGTCTGTGCCCTCAGTGTCTACCTCATCCTGGTAGGGGGTTCGTATCTCTACCTCTGTCGGATATGAGGGGACTGGCCCAGGCTTTTACATACTGTTCAGTCCAGGCGAGAGTTGTTCAGATTCAGCAGCCCTGGAAAATCAGACCTCCTGACAGTCTGCTCCGGTTCTAGGAGGTTCAAGGAAATAACTTATGAGCAGGCCAAGTGTCCATTTCCATGTCATCTGAATGATGATTTCATTTTCAGTATGTGTCATACCTCACAGTCTGCTCTATCTCAGTAAAATCCATTCTTTTTCATTATCTGTGCATGAGTGTTTATCAGGTATTGCTGTTACACTTTGTTTCAGTTTCCAGCACTTACCATCACTGAGTAAAATGCATTTGATTGGCTTGTGTGTGTTCATTTCCCACAAGAGTGTAAGCTCAGGAGTCCTAGGAATTGAGTCCGGTTCCCGACTGTTGGCCTCCCCATCCTCCCACACATGGGGGTGAAGAGGGAGCCTTGCTGACACGGAACCTGTGGCTGTTTCAGGACTCGGTGGTCTTTGAGGACGTGGCTGTGAACTTCACCGCAGAGGAGTGGGCTTTGCTGGACCCGGCTCAGAGGAAACTCTACAGAGACGTGATGCTGGAGACCTTCAGGAACCTGGCCTCCGTGGGTGAGGACGGCTTCCTCCCTGCACTTAGTCTTTAGGGAACAAATATTTCTTACAATGTTCTTTGTTACTGGAACCAAGGAATAGGAATTTGTTGAAAAACAGGCAGACGTGGTCACCACCTTTATAGAACCTACCTAGAGTCAAATAGCTTTTCCATGACAATAAATATTTCTATATTGAATTGATTTTTATTGCTCTTGATCAGGATCCTGAGGCTCCCTAATTGTGTAAATGGGAGCGTGGTCTCCAGTGTCACTTTGGGGCAGTGAGAGCAGCGTTACGGTTTTCACCCTGTGAAAGTTACACTGTGATCAGTACACATTTGACCTGATAATCTTGCTGCAGTTAAACCCAAACTCACCCATCCTCAATGACATGAGGACCAGAGAATCGGCCCATCTCATGGAGGGCTTGTTGTCCTCCATCCTCCCTGTGAGGAGCTTTTCTCCGTGAGCAGGACAGTAGCCACGCACTATCCGATCTCCCAGTGGCAGCTGGGTCAGTGGAGATAGGCTTCGTCTAGGGCCTCTGTGCCTGCGATCACCAGGAGGGCACACCTCTCGGGAGGAGCAGGTTCTGGATCAGGGAGTGATATTTGGACATACCTGTTAGAAACATGACTCTGTCTTTGAGAAGGTGACCTTTGTCATTAACCTGGCTTCCCTGTTGGACTTTTCATCCATCTTTGCCCACTTGGGAAGTCTTTCTATAGCTCCTCTTATGAAGGGAGCATTTGGGAGTGTGCATTTTGCCCAGTTCCTGCCTGCTTTGCTTCTGTGAAGTATCTCTTCTGAAGTATTTCTTAATGAACAGTCTGCCATTTTGACTCATTTTTCCTATGATGACTAAAGTTCCAAATAGCTGAGATACTCAGAATTTTTCTTTGTGTGTGTGTTAATTTTGGTTTGGACCCAATTCCAGTGTGTGTGTGTGTGTGTGAATTTTGTTTTGGACCCAATTCCAGTGTGTGTGTGTGTGTGTGTGTGTGTGTGCGCACGCATGCAGGTGTGTTAAGTCACCTCACACCAACAGTTATTGGACCAGCAGCACATCATAGAATTCAACTCAATCCTGACACCATCTACCCAGTGATAGTCACAGATTCCACAGCTTAAGGGTTCAGTCCTTCAAGACTTATTCCATATTCCCCCACTCCAGATGCCAATCTCAAGTCCAGGCTTTTACCTGTCCTCCTGACCAACTGGCTATAAATCAGAGGTTCCCATGACCCTCTCCTTGGGTTCAACTAATTTATTAGTGTAGCTCACAGAACTCAGAGAAACATATTACTTACTAGATCACAGGTTCATTTTAAAAGGATATAATTCAGGAACAGCCAGATGTAAGAGATGCATAGGGTAAGATTTTGAAAAGGAGTTTCTGTGCCTCTCCAGGTGCCAGTCTCCCCACATCTCCACGTGTTCATCAACCCAGAAGCTCTCTGAACTTTTTTTTCATGTCTTCATTACATAGGCATGGTTTATGAAATCATTGGCCATTGGCAGTGGATTTGATCTCTAGCCCCTCCCCCATCCCCAGAGGTGTTGGGGTGTCCAGGGGTGTGGGTGGGACTGAAAGTTTCAACCCTTTAATCACATGGTGTCTCCATTGGCAACCAGCCCCCATACTTCAGTTCTTTCCAACAATTTCTTTTATTAATATAAACCCAATTGGGATGGAAAGGGCTTTTTATGAATAACAAGACACCTATTTCACCTTTCTGATCCTGAAGCGTTTTCTGGAAATGAGCACAAGAGACCACGTATTATTCCATTGCTTTTACTGCTCAGGAAATTCCAAGGGTTTTAGGATGCCCGAGCTGGAAACTATGGATAAGGACCTGATTTATCTGAGAAATTTATGTTGGTCATCTGAATGACCAAATATATATATATGTGTGTGTATATATATATATATATATATATATATATATATATATTTCTGATAAATCACAATATCACACATATTCTTCCTTCCTTTATAAAATTATTTTACACTTTTGAATTAGTCTATGGAAAGAAATCTACATGTGGTCTCTCTTCTTTCCTTTATCCCACCATTTCTTTCCCATGGATTTAATTATGTTACCAATTATTGCAGGTTCTTGCTCTCAAGTTAAAACCAGTAGATCAAGTGCTCATTGGGATATTTTGGAGACTGGACTATGCAGTGAAGAGAAAGTAGTAAGATTCACAAGAAATGATTCCAGGTCTTTTTTGGGAGAAAACTGGGCATTTCATAACATGCAAGATCAGCATCTAACTCAGGAGAGGCGTTTGAGGTGAGTGGTACTCCCACAAGGGGAAGGGGAATCTCTGCAGAGTATTAGACTCACTTGAAATTTTAAAAAAAGTGTAAACTTAGCTAAACAATTGTCTATTCACAGAATTCTTACAAAACTACTTTTATAAATGTGATGTAGATAAGCTCCTAAAACTTAATTCAGTAGGAAACACTGGTCAGGAAACCTCATATGTAAAAAACACTGAAAGTTACGGCTCTGCTTGAGCCCTCAGCTGGAGCATTAAACTTGTTGCACTTTGTCACAATGCATAAAGTGCTGAAAACATGCCCATTCATTGAAAATGGCAAATGTGTAGTCAAAATAATAATGAATAACCATCAACAAATCACTAATTGAGAAATCACTTATAATCATTAATCTCTAACACTGTGCTTCCTATTTTGAACAGAAATAATTTGGTGGAGAGTCTCTGTGAAGGTAAAGAAGGTCATCAGTGTCTAGAAACCCTGAAACAGATTATAGATCTTACTGTGCATAAGAGTTATTGGACTGGAATTCAGCCCCATCAATGCATTAAGTGTGGAAAAGCCTTCAGGGATCATTCTTTCCAGAAGAATCAGCAAAGATCTCACCCTGGACACAAACATTATCCATGTGAAGAATGTGGACAAGCCTGCAGCTGTATCTCGTGCCTAAGCCCTCCCAGGGAAACAGACATTGTAGAGAAACCCAAAAAACATCAGGATGCTGGAAGAGCATCTAAGAGGTGTGTGAAGAGTGACAGTAGTAAACAGTCTTTAGAGTGTAAGAAGTCTGGAAAAGCTCTCACTTGTCCCTCATCTTTTCAGGAACATGAGAGAGTTCATTATGGACAGAAAATCCACGTGTGTGAAGTATGTGGGAAATCCTTCAGTTATTATTGCCAACTTGCACGGCATGTGAGAACTCACACTGGAGAGAAACCCTATGAATGTAAAGAATGTGGGAAAGCTTTCACTCGCATCTCACACTTCCGAGAACATGTGAGAATGCACACTGGAGAGAAACCCTATGAATGTAAGCAGTGTGGCAAAGCTTTCAGTTGGTGCACTTACCTTCGAGAACACATGAGAACACACAGTGGAGAAAAACCCTATGAATGTAAGCAGTGCGGCAAAGCCTTCCCCTATCTCAAATCCCTGCAAGGACATGTGAGGATCCACACCGGAGAGAAACCTTATGTGTGTAAGGAATGTGGGAAATCCTACAGTTGTCCCAAATACTTTAGAAAACATGTGAAAACACACAGTGGAGTAAAACCCTATGAATGTACAGAATGTGGGAAAGCATTCATTACTTCCTCATCCCTTCGAGAACATATGAAAACACACAGTGAAGAGAAGCCCTATCAGTGTCAGCAGTGTGGGAAAGCCTTCAGGTATCCCAGATCCCTGCAAGGACACATGCTAACCCACAGTGAAGGGAAGCCATATGAATGTCAGCAGTGTGAAAAAGCATATAGGTGTCTCATATCCCTGCAAAGACACATGAAGACACACACTGGCGAAAAATTCTGAATAGAAAAACTATGGGAAAGCCTTCATTCTCCCTTAAAATCTTATAAATGGAGCAGTCACAGGAGAGAAACATTATGAACGGAAAGAATGTGGGGAAACCTTCAGCACTTAATTTATTTTATACTTGAAAACTCAGGGTAGACAAAAATTTTTTTAATGGAAATAAGTATGATTTTTCCTTTTAAGTGCCTCATCCTGAATAGGGATCCCAGTGTATTAATTTCTAGCTCATGTTAACTGATCTGAACACTTAAGATAATAACCATGCCTCTATGTTCCCATCATCTTTGCTACTTATGTTTTGTTATCTTGGACTTTAAATAGTTATACAGTCATATAATACTTGTCTCAATTCCATTACAATGTCTTTTGAACCCAGAGTGAAAGTCTTTTTGGTTTGTGTTTTTTTTCATGTGCAACATGGTATAAGTTTAGATGAAAAAAATTTTTTCTTAATGAATTTATTTATTTAATTTATTTTTGGCTGCGTTGGGTCTTCGTTGCTGCACGCAGCCTTTCTCTAGTTGCCGCGAGTGGGGGCTACTCTTCGTTGCAGTGCGCAGGCTTCTCATTGCGGTGGCTTCTCGTCGCACAGCACGGGCTCTAGGCACACAGGCTTCAGTAGCTGTGGATTGTGAGCTCTAGAGTGCAGGCTCAGTAGTTGTGGTGCATGGGCTTAGTTGCTTCGCAGCATGTGGGATCTTCCCTGACCAGGGGTCAAACCTGTGTCCCCTGCATTGGCAAGAGGATTCTTAAGCACTATGCCACCAGCGGAGCCCCTAGATGAAAATATTTTTGATTCTTACTTTGCCTTATGTTGCTAATATGTGATCATGATGTGAGACCTGTGTTGTTGAAATGTCTTTTCTGGTTCCTGAATTATACTGGAATTTTCTGACTCAGTATTTATGCTCCCCTTAGTTTATATTACTGAAAGGTGTGTCTTCCATGTTTGTTGTTAGTGCATACCATATTTGTGTTCCTCACAGAAATTAGTAATTGTGGAAGGTCTTGGAAGACGTTCTGTCTCATCTGATTATGTTTATTAATTTGGCCTCTCTTCATTGTCCATGATCTTGGGTGGAAATTGCACATGAAACATTGAGTTAAGAAGAGCGACTTGTTGGTGTAAAGTTTAAAGCTACTATCCAGATGGTTCTACTGAATTTTGTTGTCAGCTTGGGCAAGGTGGGAAGCTATATATCCCAGAGTCCTTTTGTTAGTGGCTCTGAGTTAAAGTTTAGGGAAGAAAAAGATGCGTGAGGTCCAGGGCTTCCCTGGTGGTGCAGTGGTTAAGAATCCACCTGCCAATGCAGGGAACACGGGTTCAAGCCCTGGTCCAGGAAGATCCCACATGCCACGGAGGAACTAAGCCCTTGCACCACAACTACTGGACCTGCGCTCTAGAGCCCATGAGCCACAGCTACTGAGCCCATGAGCCACAGCTATTGAAGCCCGCACACCTAGAGCCCGTGCTCTGCAACAAGAGAAGCCACTGCAATGAGAAGCCCCCGCACCACAACGAAGAGTAGCCCCAACTCGCTGCAACTAGAGAAAGCCAGCGTGCAGCAACGAAGACCCAATGCAAACAAAAATTAAAAAAAAAAAAAAAAAAAAAATGTGTGAGGTCCAGAAAGCAGAAGTGAGGAATCCATGATTCTCGGGTCTTCTGTACCATTAGGAGACAGAGATGCATGGCAACCTGGTAGGCCTGAGTTGCAGCACCATTTTCTGACTTCTGGTTCTGCCCATGTGGAACATCCCCCAACCAGACACATGTTTGGCATTTGGGGACAATGAGAAACACAGGTACGGTACGAAGGAAACCTTTTTGAGTTCACTGTCTTTCTCATTGTCTCTGAGGGCCATGGGTAAGTTCCTCTTGGTTCAGATCTCCACTCTCTTCACATTGAGCTTCCCACTCTACTTGGCTACTTAGTTTGTAATTTTCAGGTGTTTGGAAAATCCCAACCTTTTTTCTGTCCCAAGATGCACATGGGAACTGTTAGTGGCAGCTTGCAGTTCCCCAACCATGTGGAGCCCTGAGTCCACAGTCCCCATTTGTTGAGGTCTGCTGGGTCAGCACTTTCCCTAGTCCAAGTTTCCACAGAAATTGCTGGTGGTGCACACGGGACCTTTTCTCGGGAAGTCTGCAGTAATTTCTAAGCCCCAGCCCTTGGTTCTGTTCCCAGTTTTCTTACTGGGATCTGCTGGTGGTTTAGTGTATAGTTCCCTATGTATTGGAATTTTCCCCCAGAGTCCACATTGGGAACTGCTGATGGCAACTGCAGTTCTCCGTTTGTTAGGAATGAGTCTACAGTGCCCATCTGTGAGGTCTGCTGGTTTAATGCTGTCCCCGTCTCTAGTTCTTTGGTTGCTACTGGTGTCCACAGCTCCATTTCCTTGGTTACCATTGGATGCTGTTAATGTGCACATGAGGTAAAGGCTATTTGCTACATGGGAATTTCAGAAGCCATAGCCACAAAAGTTGGGCAAGGGATGCAAACTTCAATGCTGTTAAAGCACTTGTCACCTAACTCAGACACCCATGTTAGGTTAAGTTGGTTACAAAATGGGTTAGATTGATATTGGGTCACCCTCAAACCTCAAGGAGATTAATTTTCATGTAGTGAGGTACAGCGTAATACATCACACAACTTCCAACCCAGCATCATGTCCCTTTTAGGTATCAGATTGTCTTGAGAGACCCAAAAGCTTAGCTAAAAATACAAAAACAGTAATACAATGGGATCCTTAGAATCTAAAGAGTTAAGTATATCCCCTTCTGGCACACTTGCTTTTTTTTTTAATATCTAAGAACGGTGGTCCCAGAAGCTATAGATACTTGTAGTAATGGCAAAATCTTGCTAAGCTTGTTTTGTTTCCTGGGAACTTGGCTTGGTAACTGTCATGTTGGGGGCCCCAAAACATGGCCAGACTGAAATTACCTAACAGACTAGGGTCCTACATAACTGCTGTCAGCCCCCAGGGGAATTGCAATGCCCATTAGAAGAACCTCTCTAATTGGATAAGATCATTTCAGAGGTGCACTGAAGAGTTCCCAAATGAAACAAACAGAGTGGGATACTTACTTTAATTGGCACCCAGAAGCTCCCAAAAGGCTTCAAAATTCCAAAAATACCTTCATTAAAAGTTTCGTTGCAAAAAGCTAATGAAAAATTAATGATATAAAAGGCAACATAAAGTCTAACGAGTTAACAGCCTCTATACAACCTCATACCTACCTTGAAAGGAGGATCCCTCCCAGAGTTGATGAGACTCAGAGATTTTCTGGTAAACTGCTGCATTATTCTCTTTAACAGCCTAGGGGAAACTAAAATTAAAATTAATTTAAAACCCTAGCCAAAATCTAGTAAAAATCAGAGCCATGCTCTCCACTTTCTACCCCACTCAGAACCTGCAGATGCGATCCTGGAAAAACTGGCAAAATCAGCTAAGGGTGAAAATTCTTATCATAGTCAGCACTCCCAAATCTCTGTCTGTACTGTCCAGTCGAGAGAGGGAAATAACATTTCACAGCTGTTCCTTTCCAAAATCCATACCAACTGGTTATTGGTCCTTTCTCTCCCAGGGATAGATTTGCTTCCTTGCATGTCTTGTTTTATGTCGTAGGAACTTGGCTGGGGGACTTCCCTTGGTGTCTCAGTGGTTAAGAATCTGCCTGCCAATGAAGGGGACATGGTTCGAGCCCTGGTCCGGGAAGACCCCACATGCCGCGGAGCAACTAAGCCCGTGTGCCACCACTGAGCCTGCACTCTAGAGCCCACGAGCCACAGCTACTGAGCCCACATGCCACAGCTACTGAAGTGCACGTGCTTAGGGCCCATGCTCCACAAGAGAAGCCACCATAATGAGAAGCCCACATACTGCAACAAAGAGTGGCCCCTGCTCACCACAACTAGAGAAAGCCCATGCACAGCAATGAAAACCCAATGCAGCCAAAAGTTAATAAATAAATAAGTAAATAGGAAAAAGAAAAAGAACTTGGCTGGGCTTTCTGCTTTCCTGGGACATACAAGTTGATGGCGCTTTCTTTGGCTCTTTTGTGAGTCACTCTAGATATCGTGAAGATAAGATATTTTGTACCTCCTTGGGGACATTTCTTGAATCCAAGACGTTGTTCATATTGCCAAAAATATTCACTGCTTCTCCTGGCTGAAACCTGACATGACATTTGAAAGGACTTAATAACTTTAAATCAGAAATTTGGCCAGATTAGAAGCTGATATGCAGAGCCTGAAAGAAAAAAATTTCGTTAGGCCTTTTACCTTAAGTTAAATGTACCCATAGGGAAA
>NW_006787698.1:108889-110895 GCF_000442215.2 Lipotes vexillifer | reverse complement strand
GGGAAAGAAGAACATTCCAGCAAAGGTGGAGAGGTGGAGCAACGCATGATATCATTTACACTACAACCCAATTCTTTGAGGAACTGAGAGCAACTGTACTTACCCTACAAATAAAAAAAACAGCTGTAGAGGCAATCCAATATCTATTTCTTTTTACCAATCCTAAAACCTTCCCTATTTATCTCAAAAAGCTTTTAAGTTATTGGTCTTAGGAAGCCAGAGTCCTTCTTAGAGGAATTTATATCATTTCCCTGTGCCTTTGAGATAAAAAATGTTAACTCCTAATCTAGGCCATATGTTTAAAGTACAAACTTCAGGGATGTATTTGTAATGAGAAGTAAAAGGAAAGGGGGAAAGGTTATTTTCAACTTGGAAAAACAAGAAACCCTTAAAGTGTCTTCTAAGGTCTCTGTTTGGATTTGTGTGTTTGTGTATGTCTATGAATGTACATTAAAGATACGGTGTTTTTTTTTTACCTCTGGATGGTATTGACAAAATTAATTTATATTGTAAAAGGAGCTCTATTTAATTGCCTTAAAGAAAATAAGGACTTATATAAATTAAATTCCCAGAAGTGTAGTGGAAACTAACCAAAATGCTTTTCAGGTTCACGTCATCTGGGAGAATATTCACTAGTGAAGCTAATTTGCATTTGTTGGTTTAATTAAAATAGGCATGTCTTTAGAGTTATCAGCATTAAATATAAAAATTTTACTTAGAGGGAAGAGATATGGGAACATATGTATATGTATAACTGATTCACTTTGTTATAAAGCAGAAACTAACAACCATTGTAAAGCAATTATACTCCAATAAAGATGTAAAAAAAAAAATTTTACTTAGACGCAAGAGGGAGGGGATACATGTATACATAAGCTGATTGACTGTTATACAGCAGCAACTAACACAACAAAGTAATGCAATTATACTCCAATAAAGATGTTAAAAGAAATTTTTACTTAAGTTTACCTAAAGTCAAATAACTTCACTTTATCTCTTACAAAATTTGTCAGGAAAAAAAATAACGATTTAATTAAATTTTCAAAACTAATCGAAACATAATAGTTGGAAACAAACAAATAGATTGCAAGATAAAAAGGTTTTAGGTGAATTTTCCAAAAGACTCCCCAAGTCTTTTGGTAACCTAGAATCTTAAAGTTTTCCTAAGTTAAATGATGATTTAAGTTAAATACATGGAATATCCAGATAATTTCCAAATAAGAAAAAATACTGAAACTAGTTACTGAGCATAGGTTTATCCACTTTTTGCTTCCATTTATGGAGGAATTAAAGATATTCCATTGGTAAAAATGAGAAATTTTCTGAAACAGCACGTTTCTAGAAAGTATAAACAGTTCTTGTAAGTCTGACAATTCTCCACATGCTAATGTAAAGACAGTTGCTTACTTCTTAGTACTAATTGTTAAGAATTCTAATTAATACATGTAATTAAAACTACTGAAAATAATTAGGGAAATAATTCTATTTTCGAGGAAAGTAAGATATGTTTCTTGTTTAGAAATAGTATGAGGTATGAGAGAAATGTAAGTGATTTTGTCCTAGGGGACTTCATTGGCGGTCCAGTGGTTAAAACTCCCTGCTTCCACTGCAGCGGGCATGAGTTCCACCTGTGGTGGGGGAACTAAGATCCTGCATGCTGTGTGGCACGGCCAAAAAAAAGAGAAAAACAATTAAAAAAAAAAGAGAAAGTGATTTTGTCCTAAAGTAAAGCTGGTTATTTCCAAGAGAAAGAGAACAAGGGATAAACTAAAATGGACATAGAAAATTACAGAAAATTTGTAAGAATGGAATCGGGGAAAAATTTTGTGTGTGATCAATAAATAAATATAAGAATTTTAAAAATTAGCTTTAATATCAATAGTGTACTTATGTAAAACTGGGACTTCATTTAAATAACTAAGTTTGCTCAGAAATGTAATAGAGCGCTGCAGTTTGCAGCGCTTAGCCCTAAGCCGTTGCTACGAGCAGTTACACGCCCCCCCCCC
>NW_006787698.1:99193-108804 GCF_000442215.2 Lipotes vexillifer | reverse complement strand
CCCCCCCCCCCCCCCGCACCCTGTTACCAGGCAACTGTTAACCGGAGACCATTAACGCGGGAAGGTTAGAGCCACGTTAGAGGTCATGCTCAGCCATTTGTCGGCACAGTGGGCCCCGCCCCAAGCTAGCAACTGTCAATGGGCGATCGTTAGAGGGCCCATTCAGCCGTTGGTCCGTGCTGCAGTGGGCCTCGCCCCAAGCGAGCAGCTGTCAATGAGCAACCGGTGGAGGGGCATCGAGCCAGGGGTCGCCGGAGTGGTGGTCGTCAGGTGGAGAGTGGGGTAAGAGGCAGATCCTGGCATTCTCCCCGGGGCCCTCCAGCTCACCCGGCCTCGGGTTGGCGGGTGAGCTGGGGGGCCCAGGGAACAGGCTGGGGGTGTGTCCTGCAGGGTTCCAGAGCCCTCACCAGGACCACCCACTGGCCGGGCCCAGGTCCTGAGGGGGCGGTGAACCTCTCCCCCATCCCTGCCTCTCCGACCTCATGGCAACGGTAGTCTGCGTGGGACAGTCTGTGGGACCTGGCCCCCGCCGTTTGGGTGGCCTGAGGAGCCTGAGGGCCAACTGGGTCATGGGTACCTGGCTCCCTCAGCGATGCGGACCTGGCCCTGAGGGAGCCACCAACCGAGATCTGCCTCCTCTTAGCCAGCACCTGGACCTCAGAGAGTGAAAGTTGTGTCTTGGGACCTTGCCTTTTCTTGTCAGAACAGAGAGTAACATTTGTTTGGTGGAGGTTTACAGTAATATCGTGATCTGACTGTGACCTGACCTCAAGAACAAAGGATCCGACACCAAGAAGTTGGCAACAACTAACCACGCCCCTCCCTCACTTTTCCTATAAAAGGGCTTTGCTGAAAGCTTTCGGGGAATTTGGAGTTTTTCAAGGCTCTCCTTGCATGGCCCTGCAATAAACCTTTCTTTGTTACAAACTCCAATGTTTTGGTATTGTTTAGCCTCACTGTGCATTGGGCACATGGACTTGCGTTTCGGTAACAGTTCTCCTTGGGCCTATGAATGCTTGAATGGCTACCTCATAGTGGGCAATGCCTCTCACATTATCTAGCTGGGCTGCCACCTGTTTACAAACTTACTGAGACACCTTATTGCTCAACTCCCCTAAATTTACATTGTTAATTTAGAAAGGATTTTCCAGGAGGTGTCAATGACTCAGGATTTGCTTCCTTTGTCAGGACTCTACTTCCTGGTGAGGAATAAAGGTGAATGACGCTTGATCAGGAACTGCCCCATAACTTCTGAAAGTATGGCAGAATCCACAGCTGCCCAACAAAGAACCTTAGACACTCTGGCCAGAGTTTTTCCTGATAATAGGATAGGCCTCGGTTATCTTACAGCTGAGCAAGGAGATGTGTGTGCTGTGTCCAACACCACCTGCTACCTGGATTAACACCTGGGAAAGTTGAAACTCAGTTACATGAGCTCACTGAGCAAGCCCCTTGGCTGAAAGAGGTGACTCTTTCGGTGGGGTCTTTCTTTGACTTACTTGATTTTGATTGGTTTGGATCTTGGGGAACATGGCTCTGAAGTGCACTCCGAACATTGGGCATTTTCCTGCTTATAATAATAACAATCATCATCATCATCTTTCTGGTGCACTGTATTCATTCAAGAGCTTTATTTTGTTTTATTTTTTTAAATTTATTTTATGTATTTATTTATTTCTAGTTGTCTGCAGTGAACATGGAGTACTTGTAAAATTAGAAAGAAAACAATAAATGTCATTAAAAACAAAAAACCTGGGCATTAACTCTCCCACTATGTCCCCTTCATCCGTACTGCATATATTTTGTTATCTAGGTCTTTAACTAATTGTAGTTATATAAAACTCCTCTCATTTCCATTACAATGTCTTTTGACCCCAGGGATGAAAGTCGGTTTTGATTTGGGGTTTTTTTCTTTTGCAATTTGGTATAGGCTGACGTCCTTTTAGTGCACGTCGCTTTTTTTTTTTTCCCCTCCCACCCCCGCGCCCAAAATGCACATTGCTTTAAGCCCATTGCAGATAATGGGGGTTTTTTTCAATTTTTTTTTTTACAAATTGGTTTGTTAACACCAAAATAGTTGCTGGCAGTTGAATCAATACAAGAAAATGGTATAGTCCTAGAAGGATAATAATAGATTAATAAAGTGAATAAAGGGCTAAGCGCAGGAAGATTGTAAATATTTTTGAACAAGAGATATTTGATATAAAATGATACATACTCTTTGATTCTATTTACATGCAATATAAAACAGGGAAAATGATTGTATACTTAGGTGATGAAACTAGAGGGAGAAAGGAAATGACCTTTTAAAAGTTTAGGATATTAGTGACTGAGCGGGCAGGTGGCTCTCCTGACAGGTCATCATAACCACTGGGATGTGAGGTGTAGCCGCAGCCTCTCTTTCTTGTCCAGTTTGTGTTGTTGTGATGTTTATTTTGTTATATTTCTGTCGAGTGTACATTTTATGCATTTTTCTGCATTGTGTTCTCAAATATAAAATGCTGTGATATCATCAATATAACTCACCATAATACCACATTTTTAAAAAGCTATCTCAAATAATCTCAATGCATGGATAAAAAGTGTTTTATACTATTTAACATCCATGACAAATTTCTTACTAATTTAAGAATAGATGAGAACTTTCATAATCTTTTGAAAGGCATCTTCAAAAATTTTTTTCATGATAGAAAGTACATATAAGTAGTCAAAGGTCACTTATTCAATAAAATTGCATACCCATCACCCCTTTAGCAGTCTCCTAGATAGCCTAGCTGGTGCCAGGAGAAATAGGTGTTTGAATTATAAAGGAAGAAAAAAAGTATCTTGTTGCTGAAACAGTTGTGCATATAGAACCTCAAAACCACATGAGGGTAACCATAAAAACGAAAGTGATTAACAGGTTTTCAGAATGCAAACAATATAAAAATAAACATCAATACCTTTCTAATCGTTACCAAAAAGAAGTTGAGTGTATAACTTAAAAGGTAACATGTCCAAAGGTAAAAATGAAATTATCAATTATCAAAATAAGTCTAATGAAACATATAGAGAGAACCATATGCAGAACATTTTTAATTATATTGAATGACATCAAAGCAGACTAAAATAAATGGAATGATCGAAAGGGTTCTAGGAAAGGAGAGAGCCATGTCACCACGATGTCAATATTTCACAAAGAGCTGTATGGTTGGTTTCTTTATATGTATACATTTGTTTTATTTATTTATTTTTGGCTGCGTTGGGTCTTTGTTGCTGTGCGCGGGCTTTCTCTAGGTGCAGTGAGCGTGGGCTACTCTTCGTTGCGGTGCGCAGGCTTCTCATTGTGGTGGCTTCTCTTGTTGCAGAGCACGGGCTCTAGGCGCGCGGGCTTCAGTAGTTGTGGTGCACAGGCTTCAGTAGTTGTGGCTCGCGGGCTTTGTTGCTCCGTGGCATGTGGGATCTTCCCGCATCAGGGCTCGAACCCGTGTCCCCTGCATTGGCAGACGGATTCTTATCCACTGCGCCACCAGGGAAGTCCAGGGACAAGGTTTTATTGTCCAGAATACATTAAAAACCTCACACATCAGTAACAAAAATGCGAACAACCCAGTTAAAAAAACAACAAAGGACTTGACCTGCTGGAGGTCAAAGGCACAGTCATATATTTTCAATTTCATGCATCAAAATGAAATACTGATATTTTACATGAAGTTCACCAAAGATACACTGTCCAGGTAAGCATGTACAAAGCAAGCCCATAAGTAACCGTGACCCCTAACAAAGTTGGGAAAGAATGCTAATCTTTTAAGAAGCTACGTTGCTAGGGTCAGAAGAAAGGAAAAAAAAAAAAGGACCTTATGGTTGAGCAGGCATCCCATCTTTGAGGAGGTCTGGTTAATATATAAGGCAGATACTCACTGCCCACTAAAGGGGAGGGAGGGAGGAGGCCAAAAAGGACAGAGAGAATTTTACATTTAAGTTTTATTGTCCTGCCTCAAAATATACATTGTATTTCATAAAATGGATAAACAAAATATAGCCTGTACATAGGATGGAGCAGTATTTAGCCATAAAATGGAAGAAAGCTCTGACATGCTGCAATGTGAATGAACCTTGAAATTATTATGCTGAGGAAAAAAGCCAGACACAAATGGCCAATATTGTATTATTCCATTTAGATACATAAAATGTCCAGAATAGGTAAATCCAGTGAGACAGAAAGTATTTTAGTGGTGATCAGGAGGTAGGGTTATCATGGATATAAAATAGCCTTATAATTTGTTTTTTTTAAATGAAGATATATTTCACATACTCTATTTCACATACGTTCACACTTTTAAGTGTAAAACTCTGGCTTTTTGTACATCGCACAGCTGTGCAACCATCGCTATACAATCTGAATAAGGAAATATAGACTTCTACATTTCAAAATTCACTTGGACTGACTAAAGCCTGATCGGACGCAAATTTCTTTGCAGTGTAAAATGCACACCTGAGAACGGTGACATTTCACACCTGTGTATGTGCTAAGGCTGCAGGGAGGCTGGGGCCTCGGGTCCGACTTCCCACGGGGGAAAGGTCCCTGGCTTTTGGGTTGCTAATCTCAAGCCCCAGAGGCAGGAAGCGGGGACGAAAAGTGGGACCTACCCGTGTCAAGGGTCACACTTCAAAACCTACCCTGACCCTGCCTTGCACGTGTTGATGTCACTGAGAGTTTGGTTCTTAACGGGCACATTCCCCCGGTGACTTCTCCCCGGGCAGTGTCCTGACTCCGGAGTTCACGAAGCCCTGTGTCTCGTCCTTTCTCATCCTCACTCCGGATATGGAGCGATCCGCGGGGAAACTGAATCTGGACTTCCAGGTTCAGGAGGAGGACACAGGGGAGCCGCCCAGCTGCGGGCAGATGCCACAGGGACCTCCTGGCTGGGAGCGGGTTCTGCACGGAGGCCAAGTCCCGGGCTGGGGAATCAGCGACGCGTGTCCCTGTGGCCTGTTACTCGGGGCAGGGGCGGGGCCTGGTTGAACTGTCCAGCCAGCGGCGACTGGGCGGGGTCCCGACAACCAGCCAATCAGAGTAAGAAGGGACCAGGAGGACTGCCCATTGGGGCGGGGGGCGGGGGCAAGGGCTACCGTCCAATCAGGACTCGGGCCCCGGAGCGCCGTCCAATGAGGGTGGGCGACGGGCGCGTTCCGAGCCCTCGGAAGTTTCTCTCAGCTTCCCGCGCGCTGGTGCGAGCTTGTCCTGCGCGGCCTTAGGTGTTGCGTCCCCGTCGGTCTTACCTGCCCAGGTCGGAGTGTCGCCCGGAGGACTCTTCAGAGAACCCGGAGGGAGGCGGAGATGGTGAGTGCGCGGCCAGGGGCCCGAACAAGGAAAAAGCTGCTTCGAACTGGCCGGACCTGCCGGAAGAGGCAGTCTGGCCAGCGTCTCCCCGCGTCCCACCCACCCCCGTGTCCAGACCCAGTTCTCCCCCTCGGCCGCGGGGAGGGGACCCGGCTTCCAGTCCCGGGGTCCCAACTTGACTCTCCCCCTTGGCGGCGGATTGGGGTCCGGGCATCCGGATTGAGCCCTTGGCGGAGTGGGCTTCCGAGGGAGGAAAGGACGGTCAGGAGCTGGGGGCAAGGGAGGTCTTCCCTGGATCTGACAGATAAAGTCAAGCCCGGACTTGGCAAGGAGACTGAATTGCAAATACTGTTGCGATAGCGCCGAGACTCGGATCTCAGAGATATGTCAGCCTCTCCAACCGCACAGAAAAAGGCTTTTTCTCTTCTGTGTGAGGAGGGAAGTTGGGCGAGTGAGGGCGGTGCGCGGACTGCGGGTCAGTGTGGCTGGACTGGACAGGGTCCCCTGGGTCTCCTATTCTCTGGCGAAGCTGACCAGGGGCTTGTTTGGAACCTCAGTGCTGCTCAGGTGTGGGGCCGACCCAGCGTTCCCTTCTCCTGTGGGGAGGGAGCCTGATGATGTGCGTAAGAAATGGGACGGGGAAAAGTTGGTGGAGCCCAGATGTGTGAGTAGGTCAGGAGGGCCGGACCTCCTAATGTCAAAGGTCAAAGTCAAACTGGCTCCTGCTTTGTTATAAAGCAGAAACTAACACACCGTTGTAAAGCAACTATACTCTAATAAAGGTGTTAAAAAGAAACCACCAAAAAAACTGGCTCCTGCAGCGCCTGCAGTGGTGTCACAGAGTGTCTTTGCTCTTAAAGGAAGGGCACAGATCCACAGTGACATTGCCCTCCATCCATCCCCCGACCCAGGAGTTCCCCAGGTCCTCCTCTATCATGTTCAATAATAATCAGTATTGAGGCTGCAAAGAACAAAGCGGTTTATTTGGGGGTCTTAAGAATTTCGATTTGGGGTACACAGGTTCTGGCAAAACCAGAGTGTTCTGGGGAAGAGAAAGAGTCAGGGGTTTATAAAGCACAAGCCACAAGGTTGTTAAAGTTGTCTGGCAGAAATTATGATTGACTCTGACAGACGCGGAGGAAAATTCAAGTAACCATTAAATTAAGAAGAAAGGGAATTTTATTCGAGCCAAACTGAGGATTATAACCCAGGAGACAGTCTCTCAGAAGCTCTGAGAACTGTTCCACCAGTTAGAAGTCGAAAACACAGTCATGTACATTTTTGAGATGAAAGATCGTACATCAAAATGACATACTGACATTTCACATAAAGTTCACCAAAGATACATAGTCCAGGTAAGCACGTACAAAAGGAGCAGTAAGACAGAAGTTACATTGCTAGACTCAAAAGAAAGGGGAAAGTTTGATCTTTACGTTTGAGAAGGCGTTCCCATCTTTGAAGAGGTGTGGTTACCATGTAGTGCAAATGCTTAAACACTAAGTGGGGAAGGAGGAGCTCCAAACAGACGGAGATAGAGCGTTTTATGTTAAAATTTACTTGTGCTTTCTCAAAGTATAAATTTTATTTCATCACACAGGGAAGGAAATATTTGTCCTTAAGGGATAGGCTGTCACGAGTTATTTAGGGGAAGGGTCCAATAAGTGACTTTCTGGAAATTTTATTTCATCACACAGGGAAGGAAATATTTGTCCTTAAGGGATAGGCTGTCACGAGTTATTTAGGGGAAGGGTCCAATAAGTATCTTGACTTTCTGGGTCATTGGGCAGATGTTCTGGATGCCTGCGTTAAGGCAGTAAGTTGTCAAAAGTTCAGATTCCATCTGGGCCGATATCTGCATAAGCCCTACTTCCTCAGTGGCCTCCTGGCTCCATTTTAGAGTGCTCTCTTCGCAATACTGACTCCATTTTGATTTTCCTTTCACACCTATCCCCTCGTGCCCCAGCCCTCGGACTAAAGGGCAGGGGCAGCCCTGGACAGGTGGGGATACTAGGAGGGGAGACTGAGTCAGCACTTTTCTGTTTAGAAGAAAGGGTCTGCAAGCTTTGGGCTGATGCTGTGTGGCCAGGAGCAGATTCTGCGCATAGCCCAGGATCCTGGCGGCCAGGTGTGGCGTCCCACAGAAAGTCAGGCGGTAAAGGGCTGAAGGCAACAAACGGCACTTCCGCCTTGCTCCGCCACGTGACCTACAGCAGGCCCTTCTCTCAGAATCAAGCCTGCAGCGTTGTCAATCAGGGCCTGAAGGGGGTCCGTCCAATCAGGGCGCGAGGGATCGAGCCTCATCCAATCAGAGCCGGGGGCGGGCGCATCACCCCTGCGGGGACGTCGCTATCCGCCTCCTGGGAGTCCAGCGCGCCACATGGGGTCCAGGTGTCCACTCGCTGTCCCTCTCACCTGCGCGGGCGGTCGGGCCGCAGGGCTGCGGAGAGGACGCCGTGAGAACCGAGAGCAGGGTTGAGATGGTGAGTGTGCGGGCCATGCGCTGAGACCCGCCGGGGCTCTTTCCAACTGGCCGGAACGGGCCGCGGGCCCCGTCTCTCTGTCCGTAGTCCGCACTCAACTCTTTACCCTCACCCACGACGTGGGTCAGGAGTCCTGTCCCATCCACGCGCAGGGTCTGGGCGCCCTGATCTGTTCCTGGGCCGGGAGGGCAGGGGGTGGGGTCCGAGGGAGCACCAGCGGAGCGGATGCTCAGGCGCTGATGGGGAGGGGACCCGCCCTGGACCTGACAGATGAAGTCCAGCCCAGACTTGTCAAGCAAGGAGCCTGTATTGCGAATACTGTTGCGATAGCGCCGAGGCTGGGATCTCAGAGAGGTGCCAGCGTCTCCAACCACACAGCAAAGGGCTTTTCTCTTCTCTGTGAGGCGGGTGAGAGCAAGGCTGTTTTTCAGGATCGGGGCTCCCTGTGGTCAGCGCATTCTCGGCCCAGGTCTGCAAGGGCTTGTTCTGCAGCTCATTGTCGCTTGGGGTGGGGCTGCGGGTGAGGGTGGGGTTGAGGTGGGGGAGAGACCTAAAATCAGGGGCCTGTGGGTGAGAAGCCTGATCAAAGGTGGGCTAAGAAATAGTCGTTGACCTTAAAAATAAAAGTCAGTTGTTTACCAGCAAAAATGGGTTTATTTGGGAACAACAAAGAATTGCAATTTGGGACAATGAATAGTAAAAGCCATATGCAAGTCCAAGGAGCTTATTTACTGGAGAGAAAGGATGGAGTTCGGAGAGGTTATGGTACTGAAGCAACTTCCACTGGAGGAAATGGATAGTTCAGGGTGCTGCTGGTTTCTCACTGGCTAGCTGCTGGGGTAGCCAGTTTCTTGAGAAGATGCCATGCATGCGCATCTTTTCCTATTGTGGCCTGCAGTTGGTGATTCTTTCTTGTTTTCATTTGTTCTGTTGGGGTCTCTAATTGACACTTGTTCCTGTAACTGATGTCACGTGGTACTGGCCGAGGCTCCCTCTTCTCCCCACCAACATCTTTTTTAGTGAGTTTTCTCTGGATTTTCACATGGCCACTGAGAATACTTGGTCAAGCCTGTAGCATAAAATAATCTAAACTTCAAAACAAGAGACCTTTATCCAAATGAGTTCCTGCAGGGGGAGAAGGGTCTGCTGCACCAGGCACGGGGGCTCTGCAGGAAGCGGGACGTCTGACCCTAAGATCTGCAAGCGTCTCAAGAGTTGGGCAAAGAGAGTTTTTCTCTTATACAGAGGAGTAAACACCACCAGGAGGGACCAGGTGTGATGCTCGGATAGCAGATCCCTGAGGCCAGCCTGTCCTTAGGGGTCTGTCGGCTGTGGCTGCGGTGAGGCCAGGTCAGGGGGAAGGAGAGGAGCTGAGCCAGAGTTTGGCCAACAAGCATTTGTTCTGCTTGGTCAGTGGGGGGAACAGTTCCGCTAATCACTGATGAGGTGGAGATGGGGCTTTGAGGGGACTGCGTCTGGCCTTGTCCTGGATAAACAAGGGGCCTCCGTGTGAGTCTTATCTGAGTCAGGTGGGGCACGGGGGTGGTTTCTTGCAGCCTGCCGTTTTCCAGAAGAGCAAAGGGTGGGGGGTCCTTTCACCTCCCATCGAAGTTTCCAGGAGCACAGGGCTCAGGGAGGGTTCAGCATTGTCCCCTGACATCTGTGAGCAGCCTCCTCTGGGTCCAGCTCAGCACTAATAGCTTCCCCTGATCCAGCTTCCGGTTTCAGCAAGTGTAAAATTCTGCATTCTTTCTGCCTGGTTTCTTCTCCTTAGTGAGTGCAGTAAGCATCTCAGGTCTTTGCCCTTT
>NW_006787698.1:98643-99183 GCF_000442215.2 Lipotes vexillifer | reverse complement strand
CTGCTGACTTGTATTATTCTGGGCCTTTGGGCCTTAACCAGAGATGCCTCTGGGGAGAAGTGTCTCAGTACAAAAAATGTTTTCTCTTCCATTAGAATTTCAGGAAATGCAGGCAGTCCCACCCCTTCATGTGAAATGGGTGGACATACTGATTAAAAAGATTCATAGGAATCGTCGTGACTCTTCCATGCAGGGTGCAGAGTTCTGACACTGATTCTTGTCTACTTCCTGTTATTAGCTGGTCAACAGAGATGAATGGAAATTCTGTGGAATGTGACCAGTGCTACTGAGACTTGCTCACTTCTTTTTAGATGAGTTACAGCTTGTCATCATGAGGATATTAGTGAACTGATGCCTGTCTTCTGAAAGGGATGAGCAGTATCCTGTTCCTCAAATCATAAAAGTGCCCCAGAATTTCCCTAGGTGAAGGAAGGTGGCCGTGGGTCCTGCTGTCCACCCTACCCCTCTCCCATGCTGGTGGCCTCCAGACCATAGAACCACCACAGAAGGAGCTGTTTATGACATGAGTGTGTGTGGGGC
>NW_006787698.1:57970-98633 GCF_000442215.2 Lipotes vexillifer | reverse complement strand
TGCATGAATGCTAGGGGTGGTTTGTCCTCTGAGGTTCTTCTGGCCTCAGCTGTTCCCTGACCTTTGCTTTTGGCTTCATCCAAGGGAGGTGATGCTCTGAGTGAGATGTGTGCACCCTGAGTGAGTCTGTGAAGGTCAGACTTAGGGAAGGCTCCTTGGGCTCAACTGCTATTGAGAGGGTTGATGAATTGGAGACTTTCTCTGCGTCAGAACTTCAACTTGAGCGTTTCCTCCTGAGTGAGAATTGAGACCCAGAAGGAGGGGGCATTTCCACACTGAGAGACGCAGCACAGGCGTGTGGAGCTCTGGAGCTTGGTCCCTCCCCCTGCCCTGGGGGCGCCCAGCCAGGCTGACATGTCTGCAGGGGGATCCCAGCCCCCCAGCTCGGATGGCTTTGACCTTCTGACTTGGGGTTTCCTTGTGCACCGTGGGCAGCAGGCTGCTGATCTGAGCGGCTCACACTTGGCTGCTCTCCCCTTTTGTTTCTTTGATGGAATCTTGGGTCATGTGACTCAGTGTGAGTACTGAAGACTTTTGTTCCGTTACTTGAAGGTGTAGATATTTATTCCCTTGGTTGGCTGGTAGCACTTCCCAGTGAGCGGCCCCCAGGGTGCCCATCATCCTGGTCTTTTTGTTATTCTTTGCAGCTTTACACCTGTCCCTCATCACCAAGCAGCGTTTTGATTTTGCTTCTGCTGAATCTGCAATAAGTGAATATGACCCGTACCACACCAGTAATGGCACACAGAAGGCTTCTACGTGGTTCCTGGCCCCAGTCTGCTTCACATGTGCTGGTTTCAGAGGAAGGGAGTCACCAGGTGGTATCCTCCATCCAGCTCTGTGGGGCTTGGGTTGTCTCATGGTTAGTTTTGATTTATCAGCAGTGCTATTATTTATACTCCAGGCGGACTCTCAACCACTGCGCCACCAGGGAAGCCCCCTGGTTTTTTTGTTATTCTTTGCAGCTTTACATCTGTCCTTCATCACCAAGGATCATTTTGTTTGATTTTGCTTCCGCTGAATTTGCAATAAGTGAATATGACCCGTACCTCACCAGTAATGGCACACAGAAGGCTTCTCTGTGGTTCTCAGCCCCAGTCTGTTTCACACGTGCTGGTGTCAGAGGTCACCTGGTTAAATCCTCCATCCAGTCGTGTGAGGCTTGAGTTGTCTCATGTTGATTTTGATTTGTCAGCAGCGCTGTTAAACTCCTTGATTTTATCTCCAAGTGCCAATGCAATATAAATTTTGTACATGTGGAAGGAAAATTGTAGGAATTAAGGATATTTTCAAAATACTAGGAAGTGTGGATGGAGGGCTGGACATGAGTGTTTATTCCACGTCATTTCCAGCAGATGGAGATTTGGAAATTCCAGCTTAATTTTGTTCATCTCAAGTGTGTAAAATGGATCTGCTTGTGATTGTATATTGGTCTTTACTGATAATCATTGAGTCTGAGCATTTCTTATAAGTGGTGGTTCATCTTCTGTGAAATAGTTTTCAGTTGTTTTCTCACCTTCAATTCATTTCTGTATTTATTGATTTTTTTATGTGTTATTTACATACACTGGACATTCATCTCTTTTCATTTCTAGGAATGGCAAAGATGTTCTCCCAAACTGTGGGTTATCATTTCTTTTTTCTTTTTTTAAATATTTATTTATTTATTTATTTGGTTGCACCTGGTCTTATTTGTGGCATGCGGGCTCCTTAGTTGTGGCATGCAAACTCTTAGTTGCAGTGTGCATGTGGGAACTAGTTCACTGACCAGGGATCGAACCCGGACCCCCTGCATTGGGAGTGCCGAGTCTTAACCACTGCACCACCAGGGAAGTCCCTGTCATCTCTTTTTATTCTACACTTCATGGACAATTCTTAACTTTAATAGACTTGAACTGAATTTATCCATCTCTTCCGTTGTAGCTCTTTTTTGTTTTCATGATAGGAAAACTTCCCCCTACTCTCAAGTCATGCGTGAGTTTGCCTGTAACTTCTCAATGTGTTATACTTTCTTCTTTCACAGTTAAGTTCACAGTGAATTGGTTATTGCATGTGCAGTTACTAAGGAAAAAGATTTCTTATTCCCCTGTAAATACCCAGTGATCACTGCCCCTCAGGTCAAAGTGTCATCATCTGGCCCCTGCCCAGCAGCTTATGCTCTGGCGTTGATCCACTTGACAAAAACAGGTGGGCCTGTTTCAGTGCGCTGTTTTTCCACTGGTGTATTTGTCCATCCCTCTGTTAACACCATCCTGTCCTAATCACTGCAGTTTAAAATACTTCAATGTCTGTTACAGAATATCCCACCACCTTGTTCCATAGAAAATTTTGGCTATTTTTAGAAATTTGTTTTCCATTTCAGTTTTTAGAAGTAGTTTTTCTTTAAGTTCAAACAAAACAGAATCAAACCATCCTCAAAACAAGCCAATTTTAGATTTAATGGAATTTTCTTAAAACTCTTAACCTGTTTGGGAGAAGCTGACATCCTGGTCTCTTTTCTGTGGATATGCGCCATCCCTCCATTCATTTCCTTCTAGGGTGGTGTTAGTCAATAATGTTTTGAAATTTTTCCATTAAATTGTTTTGTATTTTTTATTAAACATATTTTAGAAAGAAAGTTAATTTTAATGACAATTAGTTTTAATTAATTATTTATTTATTTTTGACTGCGCTACATGTCATCTTAGTTCCCCAACCAGGGATCGAACCCATGCCCTCTGCAGTGGAAGCTCCAAGTCTTAACCACTCGACAGCCAGGGAAGTCCCCTAATGACAATTAGTTTTAAAAGTCTATGTTAAGAAAAGTCTGTTTAAACTTTTACATTTCTACTGCTTGTTTCTTTATTATTATTATTATTATTTTTTTAAATTG
Organism: Lipotes vexillifer; assembly: GCF_000442215.2. NCBI lineage: Eukaryota > Metazoa > Chordata > Mammalia > Artiodactyla > Lipotidae > Lipotes > Lipotes vexillifer. The sequence continues at coordinate 95,761 of NW_006787698.1, read as the reverse complement.
AAGTATACTTGATTTACAATGTTGTGTTAATTACTGCTGTATGGCAAAGTGATTCAGTTATTTCTTTTTTAAAATATTCTTTTCCATTATGGTATGTCATAGGATATTGAATATAGTTATCTGTGCTGTACAGTAGGACCTTGTTGTTTATCCATTCTGTATATAAAAGCTTACATCTGCTCACCCCAACCTCCCACCCCATTCTACCCCCATCTCCCTCCCCCTTGGCAACCACCAGTCTGTTCTCTGTGTTTGTGATTCTGTTTCTGTTTCATAGACAGGTTCATTTGTGTCATATTTTAGATTCCACGTATAAGTGATATCATGTGGTATTTGTCTTTCTCTGTCTGACTTACTTCACTTAGTATGATAATCTCTAGTTGCATCCATTTTGCTGCAAATGGCATTATTTCATTCTTTTTTATGGCTTAGTAATATTCCATTGTGTAGGCATACCACATTTTCTTTATCCATTCCTCTGTTGATGGACACTTAGGTTGTTTCCATGTCTTGGCTATTGTGAACAGTGCTGCTATGAACATAGGAGTGCATGTATCTTTTTGAATTATAGTTTTGTCTGGATATATGTCCCAGAGTGGGATTGCTGGATCATATGGCAATTCTATTTTTAGTTTTATGAGGAATCTTCATACTGTTTTCCACAGTGGGTGTACCAATTTACATTCCCACCAACAGTGTAGGAGGCTTCCCTTTACTTTTCTTCACACCTACTCTCCAGCGTTTGTTATTTGTAGACTTTTTAATGATGGCCATTGTGACTGGCATGAGGTGGTACCTCACTGTAGTTTTTATTTCATTTCTCTAATAATTAGTGATGTTGAGCATCTTTTCATGTGCTTATTGGCCATCTGTATTTCTTCTTTGGAGAAATGCCTATTTAGGTCTTCTGACCATTTTGGATTGGGTTATTTTTGTTCTTGTTGTTGAGTTGTATGAACTGTTTATATATTTTGTTTTTTTTGTTTTTGCGGTACGTGGGCCTCTCACCGCTGTGGCCTCTCCCGTTGCGGAGCACAGGCTCCGGAGGCACAGTCTCAACGGCCATGGCTCACAGGCCCAGCCGCTCCACGGCATGTGGGATCCTCCCGGACCGGGGCACGAACCTGTGTCCCCTGCATCGGCAGGCGGACTCCCAACGACTGCACCACCAGGGAAGCCCTGTTTATATATTTTGGAAATTAAACCCTTGTTGGTCGCATCATTTGCAAATATTTTCTCCTGTTGTGTAGGTTGTCTTCACTCTCCTCTATTAATGATTTTAAAAATCAAGCATGTACGGCAGATCAGTATTAGAGAGATTTCTGTGTCTGTTATTACCAAGAGCTCAGAGTGAGAAATATGTTTGAATACTTGAAAAGACTGTGAGAAGAAACAAGACTTGAAGTATGGCTTTATGATAAACCACTCAGAAAACCTCAGTCATCCAATACTAAAAACACAGAAGATAAACAGGCATTTACTAAACTCATTGTCTCCAGCACATGACATGTGACATATTAAGGCATCTTTTGCTCCCATCCTGGTATATGTAGCAGAACAACAGGTTTTAAATAGACACCAGCACTTCTGCTCAAATACATTGCGCAATTTTTTTTTTTTTTTTGAGGTACACGGGCCTCTCACTGTTGTGGCCTCTCCCATTGCAGAGCACAGGCTCCAGATGCGCAGGCTCAGTGGCCATGGCTCACGGGCCTAGCCGCTCAGCGGCATGTGGGATCTTCCCAGACTGGGGCATGAACCCGTGTCCCCTGCATCGGCAGGCAGACTCTCAACCACTGCCCCACCAGGGAAGCCCAGCAGATTTTTAAAAATATATTTTCCAATTCTACATACCCTGAAAGCTCTCATGGTCAATCACATCTTGACCCAAGGCAGCCCAGCAGTGTACACAGATATCTGTTTACTAAAGAGGAGCAGTTCCCTATTGAACAGTAGGAAGGAACTACAAAGCAGATAATGTATAAAGTCCCAAGACTGGTATTTCAATTGCTTTCAAGCAATTTATGCCTTAGTGATGAGGAGATAGATGAGATGATTGAAGGTGAGATTCCATTAATATGGATCCTGCAGGGGAATAATTGTTCATTGGTATTTTGCTCCATTGGGATGAGAGTTTGAAAAGCACTTCATATTTCTTTCTTTCTTTTTTTTTTAAATTTATATTTTTGGCTGCGTTGGGCCTTCGTTGCTGCACGCACGCTTTCTCTAGTTGTGGCGAGCAGGGGCTCCTCTTCATTGTGGTGTGCGGGCTTCTCATTGTGGTGGCTTCTTGTTGTGGAGCACAGGCTCTAGGCACATGGGCTTCAGTAGTTCTGAAACGCGGGCTCAGTAGTTGTGGCACGCAGGCTCAGTAGTTGTGGCTCATGGGCTGTAGAGCACAGGCTCAGTAGTTGTGGCACGCGAGCTTAGTTGCTCCGCGGCATCTGGGATCTTCCCGGACCAGGGCTCGAACCGGTGTCCCCTGCATTGGCAGGCGGATTCTTAACCACTGCACCACCAGGGAAGTCCTGAATATTTTTTAAACAGCTTTATTTGACATATGATTTATGTACCATAAGGTTTCCCTGTTCAAAGTGTAAAATTCCAGGGTGTTAGTATATTTACAATTGTGCAAGCATCCTCATATTCTGATTTTAAATCATTTTTATCACCCCAAAAGAAAACTGGTATCTGCTGGCAGTCACCCCTCATTCCAGGACTTCACCTACCCTTGGTCTAGGCAGTTTATTAATCTACTTTCTTTTTCTTTTTTTTTTAAAGGGAACTTTATTTTTATTAATTAATTTATTTATTTATGGCTGTGTTGGGTCTTCGTTGCTGCGCGGGCTTTTCTCTAGTTGTGGCGAGTGGGGGCTACTCTTCGTTGCCGTGCGCAGGCTTCTCATTGCAGTGGATTATCTTGTTGCGGAGCATGGGCTTTAGGTGTGCAGTCTTCAGTAGTTGTGGCACGTGGGCTCAGTAGTTGCAGCACACAGGCTTAGTTGCTCCGCAGCATGTGGGATCTTCCCAGACCAGGGCTCGAACCCGTGTCCCCCTGAATTGGCAGGCAGATTCTTAACCCCTGCACTACCAGGGAAGCCCTATTAATCTACTTTCTATCTCTATAGATTTGCTCATTCTGTGCCTTTCATATAAGTGTTATGTGGAGTCTTAATGTTCTTAAAGTTTATTGTTTTGTGCCACCGATCCGTACAACATTCCTCTTCTGGCAAATAATATTCCGTTGTGAGATTATATTGTGTTTGCTTATCCAAGTCACTTGATGATCTTTTGAGTTGTTTCCACTTTTTGGCTGTCATAAGTCATGCTGCTGTGAATATCTGCGTATTAATTTTTGTATTGGTGTTCGCTTTCACCTCCTCTCTTGGGTAGATAGATACCTAGGGTGGAATTGCTGTGTTATGTGGTGACACTGTATTTATCATTTTGAGGATCTGCTGGACTGTCTTCCAAAGTGGCTTCACCATTTTACCTTACCATCAACAGTGTGTGAGTTTCCAACTTCCCCACATCCTCGCCTGCCCCGCCTTGCCTTGTTTGTCCATCTTATATCCATCCTGGTGGGTGTGAAGTATCTGCCTGTAGCTTTGGCATTTCCCTGATGAGTAACGTCCAGCATCTTTTCATGGGCTTATCGGCCACTTGTATTTATTCTTTAGAGAAATGTCTGCTCACATTATTTGTCCATTATTTATGCATTATTTGTTTTTCTCTTGTTGCCCTTTATTTTTTATTATTGTCCTATTAGTTTTTAAAAATGTATTTAAAATACAAGTTTTTTATCAGGTGTGTGATTAGCAAACCCCAGTCGCAGCCTCAGGCGAGGCAGCCTTGCCTTCTTTGTAGCTGATGTATTTGGAATTTTTTATAATTTAGATTGTCAGACTATATTTTGGATTAAAATTCTAATTTATAAAAATAATTGCTTGCTTTGTATTTCAGGGGTCTGGTGTCATCCATATTGTCCTAAAGATAATAATTAGTTGTTTTTTTCTCTCTGTTCAACTCTCCTTTGGTCCTATTGCCATCAGATCCTTCTGCGACTCTTCTTCGTGGAGCATTTTCCTCCATTTCTGGGCACATGATTATTTATCTGAGAGGCCCTGCTGGCTTGACAGATCCCTCAGGAAACAGGCCTCCTCTTACCTCACAGCTGTCCCAGGCCCTGGGCCCTGGTCTGCGTCTGTGCCCTCGGTGTCCACCTCATCCTGGCAGGGGGTCATGTCTCTACCTCTGTCGGATATGAGGGGACTGGCCCAGGCTTTTACATGCTGTTCAGTCCAGGCGAGAGGTGTTCAGGTGCAGCAGCCCTGGAAAAATCAGTGTTCACGACCTCCTGACAGCCTGCTCCTGCTTGGAGTTTCAAGGAAATAACTTTTGACCAAACCAAGTATTCATTTCCTTCTTATCGGAATGATAATTTTATTTTCAGTCTTTACCACCTCAGGTTCTGCTCTCTCACTAAAAACAATTTTTTTTTAAATTGAAGTATAGTTGATTTACAATATTGTGTTAGGGGACTTCCCTGGTGGTCCAGCGGTTAAGACTATGAGCTTCCACTTCAGGGGTCGCAGGTTTGATCCCTGGTCGGGGAACTAAGATCCCACATGCTGGGTGGTGCAGCCAAAAAGTTAAAAAAAAATTGTGTGTTAGTTTCAGGTGTACAGCAAAGTGATTCCCTTACACACACACACACACACACACACACACACATATGTATGTATCTATAGTCTTTTTTTCCAATTCTTTTCCATTATAGGTTATTACAGTATATTGAATATAGTTCCCTGTGTAAATCCTGATTGTTTATCTATTTTATATTTGGTGAAAAACAGTTCTTGTTAATCATGTGTCTATAAGGCTACATCTATTGTTGCTGTTACACGTTGCTTCAGTTTCCAGCACTTACCATCACTGAGTAAAATGCATTTGATTGGCTTGGGTGTGTTCATTTCCCACAAGAGTGTAAGCTCAGGAGTCCTGGGAATTGAGGCCAGTTCCCGACTGCCAGCCTCCCCATCCTCCCACACACGGGGGTGAAGAGGGAGCCTTGCTGACACGGAACCTGTGGCTGTTTCAGGACTCGGTGGGCTTTGAGGACGTAGCTGTGAACTTCACCGCAGAGGAGTGGGCTTTGCTGGACCCGGCTCAGAGGAAGCTCTACAGAGACGTGATGCTGGAGACCTTCAGGAACCTGGCCTCCGTGGGTGAGGACGGCTTCCTCCCTGCACTTAGTCTTTAGGGAACAAATATTTCTTACAGTGTTCTTTCTTACTGGAACCAAGGAATAGGAATATGTTGAAGAACAGGCAGACATGGTCCCCACCTTTATAGAACCTACCTAGAGTCAAATAGCTTTTCCATGACAATAAATATTTCTATATTGAATTGATTTTTATTGCTCTTGATCAGGATCCTGAGGCTCCCTAATTGTGTAAATGGGAGCGTGGTCTCCAGTGTCACTTTGGGGCAGTGAGAGCAGCGTTACGGTTTTCACCCTGTGAAAGTTACACTGTGATCAGTACACATTTGACCTGATAATCTTGCTGCAGTTAAACCCAAACTCACCCATACTCAGTGACATGAGAACCAGAGAATCGGCCCATCTCATGGAGGGCTTGTTGTCCTCCATCCTCCCTGTGAGGAGCTTTTCTCCGCAAGCAGGACAGTAGCCACGCACTATCCGATCTCCCAGTGGCAGCTGGGTCAGTGGAGATAGGCTTTGTCTAGGGCCTCTGTGCCTGCGATCACCAGGAGGGCACACCTCTCAGGAGGAGCAGGTTCTGGATCAGGGAGAGATATTTGGACATAACTGTTAGAAACATGACTCTGTCTTTGAGAAGGTGACATTTGTCCTTAACTTGGCTTCCCTGTTGGACTTTTCATCCATCGTTTCCTGCTTGAGAAGTCTTTCTGTAGCTCCTTTTATAAAGGGAGCATTTGGGAATGTGCATTTTGCCCAGTTTCTTCCTACTTTGCTTCCCTGGTAATATTGATCTCGACATCAGTCTCCATTCTTTTTGAGGTATTTCTTAGTGGACAGGCTGCCATTTTGACTCATTTTCCCTACCATTGCCAAAGTTCCAAACAGATGAGGTCTTCAGAGTTTTTCTTTGCTTGAGTGATAAATTAGGTTCTGGACCCAATTGCATCATGTGTGTATCTGTGTTTGTGTGTTTAGGCTCCTCACAACTGGTCAACTCAATTCTGACAGCATCTACCCATGGTAGCCTCAGATTCCACAGCTTAAGTGTTCGGTCCTACAAGACTCACCCCTGGTCTTCACCCGCCCTCATCTGATGCCAGTTTCAAGCTCAGGTTGTTACCAGTACTTGTGACCAACTGACTATAAATGAGAGAGGTTCCCGTGACCCCCCTCCTCAGGTTCAATTAATTTGCTAGTAGTACACTCACAGGACTCAGAGAAACATTTCATGTACCTCATCACCAGTTTATTATAAAAGGATATAACTCAGGAACAGTCACATGGAAGAGATGCATAGGGCAGTATATGTCAGAAGGGCTCGGAGCTTCCATGCTGTCTCCAGGTGCCAGTCTTCCCATCATCTCCGTGTTTTCACCAACATAGATGCTCTCTGAACTTCTTTTTGCTGGGGTGGGGGAGGTTATGGAGGCGTTATTACATATGCATGATTGATTAAATCATTGGCCATTGGCAAGTGATTGAAACTCTGGCTCCTCTCCCCTCCCCAGAGGTGCTGGGGTGTCTGGGGGTGTGAGTGGGACTGAAAATTCCACGCTTTAGTCACATGGTGTCTCCATTGGCAACCAGCCCCCATCCTGCGCTGCTTTTCAACAGTCACCTTCATGAATATAAACCCAATTGTGATGGAAAGGGCTTGTTACGAATAACAACACTTACTTCACCCTTCTGACCCTGGAGCATTTTCAGGAACTGAGAACAGGAGATCAAATATTATTCCATTGCTTTTATCAGTCAGGAAATTCCAAAGGTTTTGGGAGCTGTGAGCAGGGAACTGTGGATGAGGACCTGATTTATGTGAGAAGTGTATGTTGGTCATCTGAATGACCAAATATATATGTATATATTTCTTATAAATCACAATATCACACATATATCCTTCCTTTATAAAACTATTTTACATTTTTGAATCAGCGAATGGAAAAAAAGTACAAATGGACTCTTTCCTTTATCCCACCATTTCTTTCCCAAGGATTTAGTTATGTTACCAATTGTTGCAGGTTCTTGCCCTCAAGTTAAAACCAGTAGATCAAGTGCTCATTGGGATATTTTGGAGACTGGACTATGGAGTGAAGAGAAAATAGTAAGATTCACAAGAAATGATTCCTGCTCTTTTTTGGGAGAAAACTGGGCATTTCATAACATGAGAGATCAGTGTGTAACCCAGGAGAGGCATTTGAGGTGAGTGGCACTCCCACAAGGAGAAGGGGGATCTCGGCAGAGTGTTAGACTCACTTGAAATTAAATAAAAGATATAAGCCTAGCTAAACAATTGTGTACTCACAGAGTTTTTTACAACACAATACTTTTATAAATGTGATGTAGACATTGAGCATCTGAAACTTAATTCAGTAGGAAATTTCAATGATCAGGAAACCCAGTATGTAAAAAACACTGAAAGTTATGTCTCTATTTGAGCCCTCAGCTGGAGCATTAAACTTGTTGAACTTTGTCACAATGCAGAGAGTGCCAAAAACATGCCAGTTCAGTGCACATGGCAAATATGTAGTCAAAATAATCATTAACATCCATCAATAAATTATTAATAAAGAAATCATTATTGTTAATCCCTAATACTGTGCTTCCTATTGAACAGAAATCATTTGGTGGAGAGTCTCTGTGAAGGTAAAGAAGGCCATCAATGTCTAGAAACCCAGAACCAGCTTACACATCTTACAGTGCATAAGGGTTATCTGACTGCAATTCAGCCCTGTAAATGCACTAAGTGTGGAAAAACCTTCAGGGATTGTTCTTTCCAGAGGAATCAGCAAAGATCTCACACCAGACACAAACCTCATCCATGTGAAGAATGTGGGCGAACCTGCACCTGTGTCTCATGCCTAAATCCTCCTGGTGGAACAGACATTGTAGAGAAAACTGACAAACGTCAGGATGATGGGAGAACATCTAAAAGATATGTAAAAAGTCACAGTAGCAAACAGTCTTTAGAGTGTAAGAAATCTAAAAAATCATTCACTTGCCTGTCATCTGTCCAGCAACATGTGAGAGGTCATTATGGACAGAAAATCCACGTTTGTGAAGTATGTGGGAAATCCTTCAGTTATTATTCCCAGATTGCACGGCATGTGAGAACTCACACTGGAGAGAAACCCTATGAATGTAAAGAATGTGGGAAAGCTTTCACTCGCATCTCACACTTCCGAGAACACGTGAGAATGCACACTGGAGAGAAACCCTATGAATGTAAGCAGTGTGGCAAAGCATTCAGTTGGTGCACTTACCTTCGAGAACACATGAGAACACACAGTGGAGAAAAGCCCTATGAATGTAAGCAGTGTGGCAAAGCCTTCCCCTATCTCAAATCCCTGCAAGGACATGTGAGGATCCACACCGGAGAGAAACCTTATGCGTGTAAGGAATGTGGGAAATCCTACAGTTGTCCCAAATACTTTACAAAACATGTGAAACCACACAGTGCAGTAAAACCCTATGAATATACAGAATGTGGGAAAATGTTTATTACTTCCTCATCCCTTTGACAACATATAAAAACACACAGTGAAGAGAAGCCCTATCAGTGTCAGCAGTGTGGGAAAGCCTACAGGTATCTGATATCCCAGCAAAGACACATGAAGACACACACTGGTGAAAATTCTGAATACAAAACTGTGGAGAAGCCTTCTTTCTCCCTTAAAACCTCATTGTAAATGGAAGCAATCACATGGAGTGAAATCTTATGAATGGAAAGAATGTGGAAAAACCTTCAGCACTTCACTTATTTTGTAAATGAAAACTCAGGGCACAACAGAAATCTTTTGTTATAAACATGGTTTTTCCTTTGTAAGTGCCTCATCCTGAATAGGGATCCCAGTGTATTAATTTCTAGTTCATGTTGCTGATCTGAACACTTAAGATAATTAACTAACCCTCCATGTTCCTTTCATCTGTACCTCATATAAAACTTGTCTCGTTTCCATTATAGTGTCTTTTGAACCCAGGGATGTTAAGTGGTTTTTGGTTTTGGGGGTTTTTTCAGGTGCAACTTGGTATAATTTTAGATGAAAAAATTTTTGATTCTTATGTCCCATTGTTTTCCTCGTATGTGATCATGAGACCTGTGTTGTTGAAATGTCTTTCCTGGTCTATTGTTACAGATACTGGAATTTTCTGACTCAATGTTTACCCTCCCCTGGAGTATTAAACTGAAAGGTGTGTCTTTTCCATGTTTCCTTGTTGCATATATGTTCTCACAGAAATTAGTAATTGTGCAAGGTCTTGGAGGTCATTCTGTCTCATCTGATTATGTTCATAAATTTGGCCTCTGTTCATGTCCATGATCTTGGTTGGAAATTGGACATGATCCATGGAGTTAAGAAGAGTGACTTGCTGGCATGAAGATGAAAGCTCCTGTCCAGACGGTTCTACTGAATTGTGTTGTCAGCTTGGGTGAGGTGGGAAACTGTATATCCAGAGTCCTTCTGTTAGTGGTTCTGAGTTAAAGTTCATGGGGAAAAAGAAGATGAATGAGGTCTGGAAAGCAGAAGCGGGGAAACCATGATTCTCGGGTGTTCTGTACCATCAGGAGACAGAGATGCATGGCAACCTGGTGAGCCTGGGTTCCAGCACCGTTTTCTGACTTCTGGCTCTGCCCATGTGGAACAGCTCCCAACCAGACATGTGTTTGATGTTAGTTCCCTGTTGGGCAGCAGATTCCACACTTGTCTACAAGTTCCTTCATGGATCGTCTTTGGTTTTCAAGTGCGCACAGATCCTTGCATGTTCCTATGGCTCTTTGGTGTCCATCAGCCTACTTCTTCAGGCTTCAGAAGATCACCTAGTGATTTACTCATATCCTGTGACCCCCCCGCCTTCATGTCCGATGATTCTCATAATTATGTGATTTCTGTAAAAAGCATCTTGTTCCTTTAGTAGAGAGGCTGTTTCCTTCCCAACCAAATGCAGGAAACTTACTTCCCTGGTTGCATTGTTGAGGCTGCACTGACCCTACATTTGTTGTTTCTGGTTACTTCTATGATTGCAGTAAGCACTTTTGAATGTATTTGGCCTATTGTGAGTGTTTTCTCTCTCTCTCTCTCTCTCTCTCTTTTTTTTTTTTGGCTGTGTTGGGTCTTCGTTGCTGCGCATGGGCTTTCTCTAGTTGAGGCAAGTGGGGGCTACTCTTCGTTGCAGTGCACAGGCTTCTCATTGTCATGGCTTCTCTTGTTGCTGAGCATGGGCTCTAGCAGGCTCAGTAGTTGTGGCACTCGGGCTTAGTTGCTCTGCGGCATGTGGGATCTTCCCAGACTAGGGATCGAACCCATGTCCACTGCATTGGCAGGTGGATTCTTAATCACTGCACTACCAAGGAAGCCCATGTTTTCTCTTATAGCTGACTGCTCTCTAAGCCATAAACCTACTATATTTACTTACCTTGCATTTATATATGTGATTACCCAGTGTTTAATTATTTCATTTTTTAAATGTTTTGTTTGTATTCATACTTGATAGACCAGAGTTGTCAATAATTATACAATAATCAGAAAAACAAGCTGCAAGTTGGTGTCCAACAATCCCCTATGCATTGGTCCGTCTATCTGCATGATGGCTTATAGTACTGAGAGAAATAGCTTCTTTACCTGTACCTTCCAAATCTCTTGCAAATTAGGCTATTGGTGAATTATAACCCGAAATTATAAAGACGATTCTGGGAAGTATACATCCCAGCCTTACCCACAATGAAATAACGCAATGCAATAGAACCATATCTACCTTTCATTGACCTTTCATAAGTAGCACAGTAGGGGTTAGAGGGATATGAAGATGGAGATTATATGTATATATATAAAGTATATATATGTATAAAATATTTCTGGTTCCAGAATATAGTATAAGCAGAACAATAAAATAACTATTTCAGGTAACACTGGAAGTTGATACTTAAATGGATTATAAAATATAGAAAAGTATACATATACCGAGTTCAGTAGTGTCCCCCCAAATTTTATGTTCATCTGGAACCTCAGAATATGATCTTTTTTGGAAATAAAATCTGATTAATGGGAGACAGTAGGTCCAAAATGGAGTCACTTGTGTTAGGCAGCCAACCAAGACTTAATAACGAACCAAATTGCAGTGTCAACTTTTCCCAGGAATGTGGCCTTTAACCAGTGAACCTGGCATTTCCTGGTCTACAGTAGGAGGTATACCACTGACAGACTGCCCACACTTCTATTCCCCTCAGAAGGGTGACCTTGCCTGAAACAATGCACTCTTTGCTAATAACTTTCCTTTTTCTGCCCCTTCTCTGTCTTTACAAAACCATTATTTCTGCAGGTCTTTGGACCTCCTTTCTGCTTGCTAGATGAAATGCTGCCTGATTCATGAGTCGTTTAATAAAGCCTATTAGATGTTTCAAAGTTACTCAGTTGAATTTTTGTTATTTGGCAGATTTGGTGGCAGTGATAGGATCTGAGGTGAACTTCTGATGGCATTTGGGGACAATGAGAAACACAGATGTGGTATGAGGGAACCCTTTGAGTTCACTGTCTTTCTCATTATCTCTGAGGGCTATGGGTAAGTTCCTCTTGGTTCTGATCTCTACTCTCTTTCCCTTGAGCTCTCACTCTAATTGGCTTTTTAGTTTGCAATTTCCAGGTGTTTGAGTGGAAAACTCCAACCCTTTTTTCTGTCCCAAGATCCACATGGGGACTGTTAGTAGCAGCTTGCAGTTCCCCAACCATGTGGAGCTCTTATTCCACAGTCCCCATTTATTGAGGTCTGCTGGATCAACCCTTTCCCTACTCCACAATTCCACAGAAATTGCTGGTGGTGCACACAGAGCTTCCTCTTGGGAAGTCTGCAGTAATTAGGTTTGTGCTGTGACCAACACAACCTGCTGCACCTGGATCAACATTTCTGGGAAAGTTGAAACTCAGTTACTTGAGCTCACTGAGTGAGCCCCTTGGCTGAAAGAGGTGACTCTTTTGGTGGGGTCTTTCTTTGACTTATTTGATTTTGATTGGTTTGGGCCATGGAGAATGTGGCTGTAAAGTGCACTCTGAACATTGGGCATTATCTTTTTTCACTATTAATAATACACTTTCTGGTGCACTGTATCCCCTCAAGAGTCTCTAATATGTGTTCATAGCTGCGAACCACCAAGCAAATAAATGATCTAAGACTGGAATGTCAGAAAAGAAACAAGAGAATGACCAAATTCAAAATGGAAACCTAAAGCTGTGACCTGTGAATATCACAAGGATTAAGCAAAAAGTGTCATGACATATGGATACCACACAAAGGATCAACAAAATTCACAAAGCTGTTAGAACTACAGGGTAACAGCTGAGTGGTACTAATGCCTTAAATTTTGAACACATTTCTCAGTAAAGCTGAGACTGATCAAAAGAGGGAAATGTTTAAAAAAGGAAACTACAGGCCTCAAATGGAGTCACTTGTGTTAGGCCCCAGCCCCACTGCAGCAAACCAAGTCTTAATACCTAACTGAATAGCAATGTCAACCTTTCCCAGGAATGTAACCTCTAGCCAGCCAACCTGGCATCTCTTGGTCAACTGTAAGAGGTACTCCACTGGTAGTCCCCTTCGGTTTCCCTTAGGAAGGTGACTTTGCCTGAAACAATGCATTCTTTGACGATAATTTCTTTTTTTCCACCTCATTCTTTCATTTTCTATAGCTCTTTGGAGCTCCTTTCTACTTGCCAGATGAGATGTTGTCCAATTCATGACTCATTTAATAAAGACAATTAAATCTTTTAAATATGATCAGTTGAATTTTTGTGTAACAGGTCTTTTCAGATATACTCAACACGAGTTCATAACAGATTAGAGTAGGTCTGGTCCAACGATGGACATCCTTTTAGAAAGAGGGAACTTTGGACACAGAGACCTGCACAGAAGATAGATATGTCCTCACCACATGAGGTAAAAAGGAGCAAATTGGCATGATCTGTCCACAAGCCAAGGAATGCAAACGGTTTTTGGCAACCACCAGAAGCTAGGAGAGAGGCCTGGAACATTCTCCCTCACAGCATCCAGAAGGAGCCAGTGCTGCCAACAGCTTGACTGCAGAATGTCAGACTCCATTGCTTTGTTAGGGGACCTGAGTAGACTAATATAGTTCCTAAGGCAGCAGTAGACCTTAGGTATTTTTAGGATAGCCAGAGGCCAGTGCACCTGGAGCAGAGTGAAATGATGGAACAATAGCAGAGGTCAGAGGAGAGTGTGAGGGTGGTAGGCACATCATGTATTGATGCACTGGCCTGCCATGGTGCACTGACATTGGCTGTGAGTGACATGGAGCCTAAAATTGACCAGATGAGGCAGCTTCACAAGATCCTTCTGTTTCCTTGAGAACAGGCACTAGGATGATGTTGTCAGTCAAGGTAGTAGATCAGACTGGGTTGGTAGCAGTGGCAGTGTTGTATGGGGTTAGAGACCAGACATAGTTTGAAACTCGGACTATTAGAATTTCTTGATGGCTGGAAGTTTGGGTGAGAGGAAGAGTCAATGGTTCCTCCATTGTTTTGCACAGAAAAAACAAAACCCAGCATGATTGAGTTGCTATAACTGAGATGCAGGTTGTCACCCATGGAGAATAGTGCTGGAGTGTGATGAGTCCAACTCTAAGTGTGTCAGGATGGAGATGAGATCAAGACAAGCTGAAACAGAACATAAACCAATAAGACTTATTAGGTTTACTACAAATTAAATTTTTTTCAAAAATGTTACTAGAAACATTGGTCCAAAGAGTGAAAGTAACTGCTAGCAGTTGAATCAATACGTGAAAATGATATTGTCCTACAAGGGTATGGATAACTAACCATTTTCAAAAGAAAGATAGTTGATATAAAATGGTATATACCGGGCTTCCCTGGTGGTGCAGTGGTTGAGAATCTGCCTGCCAATGCAGGGGATACGGGTTCGTGCCCCGGTCCGGGAAGATCCCACATGCCATGGAGTTGCTGGGCCCGTGAGCCATGGCTGCTGAGCCTGCGCGTCGGGAGCCTGTGCTCCACAACGGGAGAGGCCACAACAGTGAGAGGCCTGCGTACTGCACACACACACACACACACACACAAAAATGGTATATACCATTTATGTTTTCAAAGAACCAACTGTGAATTTCATATATCTGTTCTTTTTTTCTTGTCTCTGTTTCTGCTCCAATCTTTGATTTCTTTCATTCTGCTAACTTTGGGTTTTGTTTGTTCTCCTTTTTCTAGTTCCTTTGGGTGTAAGATTAGATTGTTTACTTGAGATTTGTTTTGTTTCCTGAGGTAGGCTTGTATCACTGTGAACTTCCCTATTAGAACTGCTTTTGTTACATCCCATAGATTTTGGAATGTTGTGTTTCCATTTTCATTTGTCTCCAGTTACTTTTTTATTTGCTCTTTGCTTTCTTCAGTCACTTGTTGGTTATTTAGTAGCATATTATTTAGCCATCACGTATTTTTGGATTTTGCCATGTTTTTTTCTTGTAGTTGATTTCTAGTCTCCTACTGTTGAGTTCAGGAATGATACTTAATTTGATTTCAATCTTCTTAAATTTATTGAGACTTATTTTGTTACCTAGCATGTGGTCTATCCTGGAGAATGTTCCATGTGCACTTGAAAAGAATGTGTATTCTGCATTTGGGGGTGGAATGTTTATATATATATATATATATAATGTGATCTAATGTGTCATTTAAGGGCAGTGTTTCCTTATTGATTTTCTGTCTGGGTGATCTGCCCATTGATGCAAGTGGGGTGTTAAAGTTCCCTACTATTGAGTTACTGTCATTTCCTGTCTTTTTGTTTGCTAATATTTATTTTATGTATTTAGGCTCTCCTAAATTGGGTGCTCCAATATTTACAACTAGTATTGCTTCTTTTTTGTTTGATCCCTTGATCATTATGTTATGTCCTACTTTGTCTCCTGTTAGAGTCTTTGTTAAAGTCATTTTGTTTGATCTAAGTATTCCTACCCCAGCTTTCTTTTCATTTCCATTTGCATGGAATACCTTTTTTTCTTTTGCGGTACGCGGGCCTCTCACTGTTGTGGCCTCTCCCATTGCAGAGCACAGGCTCCGGATGTGCAGGCTCAGCGGCCATGGCTCACAGGCCCAGCTGTTCCGCAGAATGTGGGATCTTCCCAGACCGGGGCACAAACCCGTGTCCCCTGCATTGGCAGGTGGACTCTCAACCACTGCACTACCAGGGAAGCCCGGAATACCTTTTTTTATCCCCTCACTTTCAGTCTGTGTGTGTTTTTAGATCTGAATTGAGTCACCTGTAGGCAGCATATATGTGGGTCTTGGTATTTTTGATCCATTCAGGCCCTCTTTTGATTGGGACATTTAGTCCATTTACATTGAAAGTAAGTATTGATTGGTGTGTATTTATTGTCACTTTGTTTATTGTTTTCTGGTTGTTTTGTAGTTCTTTTTTTGTTCCTTTCTTTTTCTTTCTTCCCTTGTGATTCGATGACTATCTTCAGTGTTATGTTTGGATTCCTTTCTCATTTCTATGTGTATATCTGTTATAGATTATGGTTTATGCTACCATGAGATTTTGTGTAACACCCTATATATATGTGATTATTTTAAGTTCATATCTTAAGTTCAGATGCTTTCTAGGAACCCTGGATCTTTACCACCACTACCCTCCCCTCAACATTTAATGTTTTTTTCTTTCTTTCTCTTTCTCTCTCTCTCTCTCTCTTTTTTTTTTTTTGCTGTGCCACACGGCATGTGGGATCTTAGTTCCCCAACCAGGGGTCAAACCCATGCTCCCTGCAGTGGAAGCGCCATGTCCTAACCACTGAACCACCAGGGAATTCCCACATGTAATGTTTTGACATCATATTTTGAATCTTTTATTTTGTGTGTATTCTTAAACTACTTATTGTGGATGTAGATGATTTTACTACTTTTGTCTTTTAAACTTCCTACTAGCTTTATAAGTGGTTGATCTACTACCTTTACTGTATGTTGCCTTTACCAAAGAGATATTTCCTTTCCTAATTTTCACATTTCTAGTGGTGATAGTTTCTTTTCCACTTAGAGAAGTCCCTTTAATATTTCTGGTAAAGCTGGTTTAGAGGTGCTGAACTCTTTTAGCTTTTGCATGTCTCAAAAACGCTATCTCTCCTTCAAATCTGAATAATAGTTTGCTGGGTGGAGTATTCTTGGCTATGTGCTTTTCCCTTTCGTAAGTTTTTATTTATTTATTTTTTTAATTTTTGGCTGTGAGTCTGTTTCATAGACAGGTTCATTTGTGTCATATTTTAGATTCTACATATAAGTAATATCATACGGTATTTGTCTTTGTCTGACTTACTTCACTTAGTATGATAATCTGTACTTGCATCCATGTTGCTGCAAATGCCATTATTTCATTCTTTTTTATGGCTGAATAGTATTCCATTGTATACGTGTACCACATCTTTATCCATTCATCTGTCAATGGACATTTAGGTGGTTTCCATGTCTTGGTTATGGTGAATAGTGCTGCTATGAACATAGAGGTGCATGTATCGTTTTGAATTACAGTTTTGTCCAGGTATATGCCCAGGAGTGGGATTGCTGGATCATATGGTAATTCTGTTTTTAGTTTTCTGAGGAACCTCCGTACTGTTCTCCATAGTGGCTGCACCAATTTACATTCCCACCAACAGTAGGAGGGTTCCTGAGGAACCTCCGTACTGTTCTCCATAGTGGCTGCACCAATTTACATTCCCACCAACAGTGTAGGAGGGTTCCCTTTTCTCCACACCTTCTCCAGCATTTGTTATTTCCTACTAGTGTATTTTTTATATAAATTTATTTAATTGTATTTATTTTTGGCTGCCTTGGGTCTTCGTTGCTGCGCACGGGCTTTCTCTAGTTGAGGCGAGTGGGGGCTACTCTTTGTTGCAGTGCACGGGCTTCTCATTGCGTGGCTTCTCTTGTTGCAGAGCATGGGTTCTAGAGCGCAGGCTCAGTAGTTGTGGTGCAGGGGCTCAGTAGTTGTGGCTCATGGGCTCTAGAGCGCAGGCTCAGTAGTTGTGGCTCGCGGGCTTAGTTGCTCCGCGGCATGTGGGATCCTCCCAGACCAGGGCTCGAACCCGTGTCTCCTGCATTGGCAGGCGGATTCTTAACCACTGCGCCACCACGGAAGCTCCCTACTGGTGTATTTTAAATTTAATTTATTGTATTCTTCAGCCCTGACTGGTTTTTCTTTATATTTTCTAACTCTTTATAAAAATCCTTGCTGTGTTCATCATTCTTCTTCCAAGTTTGTTGAACATCTTTATGATCATTACCTTGAATTCTTTATTCATTTGATTGCTTATCTCCACTTCACTTAGTTCTTCTTCTGGGGTTTTGTCTTGTTCCTTCATTTGGAACATATTCCTTCTTCTCCTCATTTTGTCTAATTCTCTGTGTCTATTTCTATATATTAGGTAGGTCAGTTTCATTTCCCAGTCTTGTAGCTGTGACTTTAATGTAAGAGACAACCTATGGTGCCCAGATGCAAACTCCCTTCTGGACACCTGTGCTATATGCTCTGGGGGTGCTCCCTAGGTGGGCTTATGGGTCCTTCTGTTATGGTGAATCTGACCACTGTGGGTGCACTCATAGGTGGGACTGTTCCCTGGCCTGTTAGGCTCTCAGGCTTTGCTGACCCACTGGTGGTCGGGGGCTGGGTCCTGGAGTGACTGGTTGCTCATCCCATGGGGGACTCAGGACAGGTGCCGGCCTGCTGGTGGGCTAGCAAGCCCCCAGAGCTTATAGGCTAGATGGAGGACCCCAAAATGGTGCTTTTCAACAATGATGTCCTTGTGGTAAAACAAACTCCCCAAAATGGCCATTGCCAGCCAGCATCTGTGTCCTCGAAGGGAATCCCAGATGCCTCCTGCCTCTCTGAGATGTTCTGCAAGATCAGCAAGTGGGACAGAACCAGTCCTGCAGGGAGGCTAGGGCCTCATGGTCTGGCTTCCCATGGTGGAGCCTTGGGTTGCTAACCTCAAGCCCCAGATGTGAGGGCGGGGATGAAGAGTGAGGTCACCCCATGTCAAAGGTCACACGTTTGACAGTCTGACCCTGCCTCGAACGCGGTGACGTCACTGTCTTTGTTCTTAAACAAAGGGCATAGACCCAAGGCGATCTTAAATTGGGCAGACCACTGGCCCAGGACGTCACCAGACCCCCATCCCATCCTGTCCAGTCCTGGCTCCCTGGGGAAACTGAATCAAGACACATACATTGTTAAAAAAAAAAAAAAAAAAAAAAAAAAAAAAAAAAAAAAAAAAAAAAAAAAAAAAAAAAAAAAAAAAAGACACACATTTGGCTCCATGAGGGTGTGCCCACTTGGGACCAGGTTCATCTCAGAGCCCAGGTCGGGGGTGGGCTGGTCAGCCACAGGTGTCCTGTTGACCTGTCACTGAAGAGGTGGGAGCAGGTCTTGGGAAATTGTCCAATCAGAGCCCTCCGTGAGAGGGTGAACCCAGAGCACCCTCCAATCAGAGCTGGGGGCAGGCCCGCTGGCACCCTGCGTGGACCTCGCTCTCGCCCAGCTGCTGTGCTCACCTGCCACGTGCGGTCCCACGTGTACTGTCCCCATCGCTCTCACCTGCCTGAGCCGCGGAGCCGCAAGGAAAATGCCCCTGAGAGTCAGGAGGGCTGGAAGCAGCCATGGACCCGGTCCTACCCGATGGCTCACGATCCAAGTCTCCACCTTGCGCCGCGGGGTCAGGTACCGGCGTCCTGTCCGGACCTTACGCGGGGGTTCCGCCCCAGTCCTTTGATGGGCAGTGGTCGGAGGGAGGATGGGACGACCACTGGTTGCAGGGTGGGTGTGGGGTGCAGTTCGTGTGGCTGCAGGGGACCCACCCTGGACCTGACGGTTCTGCGTTCACTCTGACCACAGGTTTCAGCAAAGGTAAAATAACGGATCTTTTCCCAATTTCCTCCACTTAGTGAAAACAAGTGTTTCATTTCTGTTCTTTGCCTCCTGGTGGGGACGCTGTTGTTTTGACTTGTGCTGTTCTGGGGCTTAGTCTGGGAATGCGGCTGGGGAAGGAGTCACATCCGGCACAGGCAGAAAGTCCTGCCAGCACCCAGGAGAAAGGGGCCAGGTAGCAGGAGGACAGCGGAGTGGAAGCCGTGCTCAGCCTGGGCAAGGCGCCCCAAGCTGTGAGCTGCCCTTCCCCACCCGCAGTGTGAGTCAGGCCCTTGAGTACCTCATACACACAGAGATCACATCGGGCCGTGCCTGGCACCTAACAGCCCCTTCCTAGCACAGGCAACTAACCTGCAACGTGCTGACAGGGTCCTGGCCTCCTCCAGACATGCGGGGACAGGAGGGAAGAGGCTCGGGACCAGAGATGCACTCCTGAGATGTGGGGGCCCCCCTGATACCCTAGGGATTCCACTTCAGGCCCTGCGCCCTCTGCCCCCAGCCCTCCAGGGCTCCCACCTCCCTGGTGGGGGGGAAAGCCCAAGTCCTCCCCCGGGGCCAGCTAGGCCCTGCATGACCTGTGCTGTCCCCTTCCTGCCCTCACCCCCTCCCTCTGTCCCCCTCGATCACACTGCTCCAGACACACGGGCCTCCTCACTATTCCTCCAACACACCAGGCCCGGTCCTGCCCCAGGACCTTTGCACATGCTGTGCCCTCTTCCTGAAACAGCCTTCCCTGTTCTCTCTAGGGTGGCAGGAACTTCTTATCTTCCATGTCTCACTGTGAACGTCACTTCCTCCAAGAAGCCCTTCCTGATTACCTTAGCTCAAAACCTTGACTCACTTTCACCCGTTCACCTTCTATTTTCTTTTAGGCGCTTACATTTTGTGAATCTTGTTTCTCTATTTATTTATTTGTCTCTCTCCTTCCCTTAGAGCTGCTGGGTCCTGTGAGGTAACCACTAGTCAAATGTGGCTCTTTAACCTTCAATCAGTTAAAATTCAGCTCCTTACAGGAGCTCAGTAGCCACATGTGGTTGGCGGCTGCCATATTGGACCCTGTTGATAGAAAACATCCCTATCATTGAGTCAGATCCTGTCCCTCCCCTGCTCAAACACCTCCCAGGGCTCTCAGTCTCCCAGAGTCAAAGCCGAAGTCCTCAGGTGGGTTTTGAAGGCCCCATGAGGTCTTTAGCACCCCTCTGACTTCAGTCCCTTTATTCCAGCCACACAGGCCTCCCTGCTAGTCCTTGAACACTACCTCAGGGCCTTTGCTTGGGCTGATTCTTGCCTGAAACAGTCTTTGCTGGGACACTTGCAAAATGATCGTTTGAGCCCTGGAGAACTCCCCCAGCCTTGCCCTTGGGGCCTTGGCTTTCGTCTCCTTAATTGTTTTAATGGCCCCATTGTCCCAGATTTGGCCAGTAGGAGCCCCTTCCAACTGGCTCCTGGGCTGTAGTGACAAGCCCCCATCATATTCTGAGCACTGCCTGGCTTTCAGGAGTAACTAGATGCTCCAGGATTACTGTCCCAGTCCCGGGATCATCTTTGTTGACATGCAGATTTCTGAGCTCAAGCCTGGTGCTTCTAGTTAGGGGATTCCTAGGAGAATGAGTAACTTTTTAAATTAAAAAAAAAAAAAACCTTCCTCGTGGGTTAGGGTGGCAGGAAAACTAGGAGGGAGGTGGGTGTGATTATAAGGGCAACACAGGAGACCCTTGTGGTGATGAACATACTCTGTATCTTGACTGTGCATAAATGAACACACCCAGGTGTTACAATTGTATAGAACTTAATACACACACACACAAACACACACACACACACCCCTGAATAAAATAGATTGTATCAATGTTAAGATCCTGGTTGTGACATTGTACTATAGTTTTGAAAAATGTTACTACTGGGGAAAACTTGGAAAAATGTAGAAGAGATCTCTCTGAATTATTTCTTACAACTGCATGTGAATCTACAGTTCTCTCAATAAAAATTTTCAATTAAAAAAGAGATATACTGGGAATTCCCTGGCGGTCCGGTGGCTAGGACTCTGCCCAGTCACTGCCGAGGGCGTGGGTTCAATCTCTGGTCGGGGAACTAAGATTTCCAGAAGCCATGCAGCGTGGTAAAAAAAAAAGAGAGACATACTAACAGAAACGTAAGAAAATAGTTTCATGATGGGAATGCCAATAACATGAGAGGCCATGAAAAAAAAAAATAACAGAGTACATGGGGGCTTCCCTGGTGGCGCGGTGGTTGGGAGTCCGCCTGCCGGTGCAGGGGACGCGGGTTTGTGCCCCGGTCCGGGAGGATCCCGCGTGCCGCGGAGCGGCTGGGCCCGTGGGCCGTGGCCGCTGGGCCTGCGCGTCTGGAGCCTCTGCTCCGCGGCGAGTGAGGCCGCGGCAGTGAGAGGCCCGCGGACCGCAAGGGAGAAAAAAAAAAAAAAAAAAAGAGTACATGGGCTGCAGCTTCCAAGCAATGATCGTGTAGAGCTAAATGAATGAATTTCCCCTGTCACTGTCCAATCTGCTTTTCAGAAATAAACATGAGATTAAAATTCAGGATGAAAAACAAAAAGAAAAAGGGTGACACAGAGAAGCAGCTTCATTTGGGACCCATTGTTTTCAACCACAAATAAGCTATTATAAAATTCCTTAAAGGGATGATCTTACCAGTTATATTCATGGAAAACACAGCAATAAAACCAGAGATACAGTAAAACAAATGAAACCAAATGGTCACAGACAATTAAAATTGATCACTGATGTTGATCACTGGTTGGCAATCTATATGCTTTCTAGTACAAATTAGGAAACTGTTTGAGGGGGGAACTTTTTATTTTGATATAATTTCAAGCTTACAGAAAAGTTGCAAGATCAGACCAAGAACTCCTGAATATACTATTCATCCACTTTCCCCAATGTTAATATCTTGTCCCTTTGGCTTTTTCATCTTCTCTTTGTGTATATATACATACGTATATGTAAATTATTCATATTTCCCCCCTTAACTCTGTAAATTGCATTCTGTGCCCCTGTAACCAAGCAGGACCCTATGGGGCCTTTGCAGGACAAACCCACCCACCATGTCCTCCACCTTCCTCTTGTCTGTAAAAAAACCTTTAGCCTCCTAGGCCTTCCTCGAGTTCCAAAGAATAAATTCAATCAGAGAAGGGAGAAAATGCAGAAAGAAAGTAAAACAGCCAAGCAAGAAGAAATAGCAATGATTTAGCCATTAAAGTCAAGGACCTTCCGTACCTCCTCAAGGGCTATAGATCATATTCTGAGCCGTGTCCTTTGAGCTTTTTTGGAGATACTGAAAAAAACACTAGGTGGATGAAGTAAACTGCATGATGCCCACAAGCACGTAGACCCCAGACCAACTGGAACCAGGTTTATGATGTTGACGCCTGATTACCTCACCACCAACCAATCAGAAGAACGTCCACCAGCTGATCACGCACACACATCACCCCGTCCCTCACCCCGTCTTTAAAACCCTTTCCCTGAAAACTATTGGGGAGTGAGTCTAGGGCTTTTGAGCACTAGCTGCCTGGACTCCTGGCTTGGCGCCTGCGATAAACACTACCCTTTCCTTCGCCACAACCCGGGTCAGTAAACTGGCTTTACTGCCCACAGGTGAGCAGACCCAGTTTGTTTCGGTAACATCTCCTTTATCCTGAAATACTTCAGTGGCTGTTCTGAAACAGCCAACTAGAAGGTTTTGCTAGTGAAAGGGCGCCCTCTTGTGGTCTCTACTTTTCTCCCCTGAACGCTTTCTTTGTATATTGTGGATACAGTTACTTTGTCAGTGTCTGTTTCACAAATATCTTCTTCCTGTGGCTTGCCTGCTTACTTACTTCATAGTGCCTTTCAATGAGCAAATGTTTAAAAATTTATTGACCTACTTTATCTTTCCTTTGTGTGTATTTGCCACATTTTGTATCCTAGCTAAGAAATCTTTGCCTAACCCAAGGTCACAAAGATTTTTTTTTAATATTTATTTATTTATTTGGTTGCACTGGGTCTTAGTTGCGGCAGGTGGGCTCCTTAGTTGTGGCATGTGAACTCTTAGTTGTGGCATGCATGTGGGATCTAGTTCCCTGACCAGGGATGGAACCTGGGCCCCCTGCATTGGGAGCATGGAGGCCCAACCACTGCACCACCAGGGAAGTCCCAAGATTTTTCTCCTGTGTTCCTTCCAGATGTAGAGTTTTATTTATTACATTCAGTTCCATGATTCACTCTGAACTGACATGTGTACACTATATTATGATGAAGTTATCATTTCTGAATCGACAGACATGCCCTTAAAAAGAAGACTTATAAGAATTTTCAATTCTCCCAAAATTGAACCTGTTAATTTAATGCAAATAAACCAGCTGCAGCCCATCCTGGACACCATCCACTGCACATCTGAACTTCTCCAAGTGCCTGAGATGACAGTTCACAGCCAGGAACTGCTCGCAGAGCCCCCATGCCTGTCCCAGCCTCACCTCAGTCACCCTGGCAGCCCTCCCTGTACCAGAAGCATCCTGCCTAGAACCTGGAAAAAGGCTGGGGATGGGTCCCTAAAGGGGGAGAGGGGGCGGTTAGGGCAGGGTAGAGGCTTCTCTGTGTGTGAGTGGAATCAAACAGCTGTGCAGGGCCCTGGGGAGGCAGCAGAAGCAGCAGGTGCTCAGAGCCACTCCCCTGTCCACATTGGGATACATTATATTTATTATATATGCTCTTTATATGGTTAATTTTTGTCCCTCCCCACTGGAATCTAAGAAGGATGAGGGCAAGGATTTTTGTGTTCGTTTACTGCTGTCTTCCCCCGTGCAGACAATAGAGTCTGGAATACAGAGATGCTTAAAGAGCATTTTTTTTTGAGGAATCCCCATGCATTTTTCCCGGGTACACCCAATACAAATACATATATAGGTACAAAAGTGAAAACATGAGCTAGGTTGCCATCCAGTGGCCACTATAGGATACCACAAGGCATATATTAGTAACAAAAGCAACACGTAGAGAAATGAATAGAATATGACCCCATTTCCCCAAGAAATAAAAGACTTTCAGGGGAGAAACATTCCAACAATGGGAATGTCTTTTTATACGGGTGTGTTAGCATGAGGAACATGTTCGGAGAAATAAGCATTTATTGCTTATGGGAGCGGCCATTGCTTATCAGAGTAACCTGGGCGTTCAGGGATTAGCGGGAGGCCACGCCCCCAGCAGCGTCCCTGGGCCTCTTTAGGCGATAACCGTGCCCACGAAGGCGGATCCCTCCTCGACCGCGCCCACAACTTAATTTCGGTTTCAGGAATGACCGAGAGGGGTGAGGCCGGACATTGGGCCCAATCGCGTCCCGCGGGGGGGCGGGGGGGAAAAAAAAAAATATATATATATATATATATCGCCTTCCTCTGCTCGGCGATTGGAGGATGCTGTTAGCTCGCCCATCCTCGGGGCTCCACCAGGCCCAAGCCGAAGGCTTGCCCCCTTTTCCGCTCCCAGCAGCCCTGGAGACGGAAGCGGAAGCGGCGGTCGGGGAGCGGGCTCCGGGGGTTGCGCTTTCCTACATGCGTCAGCCTGCTTCTGCAGAGGGAGGTTTTTCCTGTGTCCACCGCAGGTGCTGGACCCGCGTGTGCTCGTCGGCCGAGGCTGGAGGAGTGGCGGGCGGCGGTGGGAATGGGTCAGAGGGCGGGGCGCAGTTCCAGGAGTAGGGGGCGGAGTCATTAAAAGCGCGAATTCCCGGGTCCCGCCCGGGTGAAGGTCGGTGGGACTGGACTCAGCCCCGGAGGTTTTGGTTAGCGCGGGACCTTCTGATCCCCTGGTCCTTAAGACCCGGGTCGGACTCACTGTAGAATGTTGGGGAAGGGTGGGTGTAGGTGAGATGTAAATGCAGCCTGTTTTCCATTGGCTCAGAGCAAAACTGAGCTCCGTGCAGAGGGGTCAGCGTTGGGTCAGGACGGCGACGTGGACCCAGGCCCTGTTTCCTTGGGAACCGCGAAGATAAGATGCCTGTGGATTGTATGTCCGGAAACCCCTTAACTGAGCCCTGCACCTGGGTGGAGATGGAGACGGATTCTTGGTATCTAAGAGAATCAGGCCTGACAGGCAGGAGACGGACGTTGTCTTCCTTCTGATAGGACTTCGGTCAGAAGCTGTGCTTTTAATGGACAGAGTATTCAGCGAGGTAGACGGGAATGGCTCAAAAGGGAGTTGTTTTGACACTTTACAGCTGTAGCGTGTTCTTGGAGGATACGTTTCCTGCTAATTTTGCAGCTGGCTTCATCCGCCTTCCCAGCATGATGAATGACAGGGCAGGTACTTTCTCAGCTGATTTTTACTATCTCACTCGTGTCCCGTCAGACCTTCTGCTCAGCTGGGCGCCAGTCGTGGCCCCAAGCCTTAATCAGCTCTCCGGTGGTAGTAGGCAAGTTGCTAAGCCTCAGAGCCTATTTCCAGCCTGTAAATCGAACGTACATAACGGTACGTGCATTTAGCAAGTGATGTGTGGGATGTAAAGTGTGGACTATTATTTGAATTCCCTGGCGGTCCAGTGGTTAGGACTCTGAGCTTTCACCGACGAGGACCCGGGTTCAGTACCTGGTCGGGGAACTAAGATCCCGCATGCTAAGCGGTTTGGCCAAAAAAAAAAAAAAGGTGTTGATTATTTTTAGTGTCAGCTCATCATTGTGGTCGTCCTCCTCATATTAAAGTCTTAGACCCCTGAAATGCAGGCGGCAGAATGACAGCACTTACGACCTTGGACTTGGGAGAAAAGACTCTAGTAACAAATGAACGGTCTAGAGCAGTGATTTTTCAACCCTGGGACAGTTTTACCCCCAGGGACACTGGACAATATCTGGAGAAATTTTTGTACCACCTGGGGGGTGGAGGTGGGGTGCTACTGGCATCTAGTGGGTGGAAGCCAGGGATGCTTCTCAACACCCTGCCCTGAATGGGGCCACACTTACAACTAAAATTATTTAATAGTGCAGATATGGAGAAACCCTGTTTAGAGTGAGTGATGCATGATGTGGAGTAGACATTCATTAGATACCATGATATCGTTATTATTCTATTATTGGTAAATTTTCACAGAGAAATGATTTCCAGATCCAAAGTAATTCCTTAATCTTAACAAAACACCATTTCCATATTTGCTTGTTAATGAAATAATTCAAAGAAGTGTACACAGATTTTATATACAGAAGCAATATACAGATTTTAACACTTAGCCATATTTGCTGCACACATTTGTAAAACAGTACAGATATTTCTCCCCCTCCCTCCCCAGAGGTCGCCATTTCTAATTTGACATGTAGTCTTGTAGTTTATGTGTATATAGACTTTTTTAAAACGTGTGTGCCCTTAAGCAACACATGGTTATTTTTTGTGTGTTTTTAAAAACTGCCATAACAGCATCCTACTGTTAGGATTCATCGCCAGCTTTCTTTTCCTTCAACGTTATTTTTGAGATTTAGTTTTTATACACCAGGGTTTCTGAAATTCCGCACCGCTGATGTTCAGGACCAGATCATTCCTTTTTGAGGGTCCTTTCTGTGCACTGTAGGGTGTGGACCAGCATCCCTGGTCTCCTTGCACCAGATCCCAGTAGCAGCCCCTCCGCAGTCAGTCGTGAGGTTCAAAACTGTCTCCAGACACTGCCGGGGGTCCCCCCAGGGAGCAAAATTGCCCTTAGTGGAGAACCAGTTTATACAAAAAGATGTAATTAGTTCCTTACATCTGCCTTGTATATACCGTGGCTTATTTAACCATTTTCTTGTTGACGGTGTTTTGGTTTATTTTCTCAATGTTTCACTTTTGTTACCCACTCAGGTCCTCGGAGTCTGTAATCAATAGAAATTGATGAGGCCAAAGGAGAAATTCAGGAAAGGCCTCTTTGGGACTCGCTGTGAGGGAGTGAAAACAAGCAACAGGTGCCCTTGCTCGCCCTCCGAGGGGGTTGGATGGTTCCGTAAATGGGGTGAGATGGGGGCAGACCTGGGTCGGGCCGGAGGTGTGGCTTAGATGGTCTGCCCCCGCTGCCGGTGGTGCCGTGTGCCGGGATCATGCACAGGACCCTGCTTTTCCTCGGCACCTCAGAAATGGCAGTTGTGTTTTGGCCTTTTCCTATCTTATGTTCTTAATTGTCCCCGCTGGGCATGTTTGCCGTTACTTTTAGTCCCTTAGAGTTTCTTTGTATCCTGTTGCCGGAGAAGACGTTTGTCCAAGGGCAAGTGCAAGCACTGCAGTAAAGGGTCCCAGCCTATCTCACTTTCACACACACCACCCATCCTTGCCCTTGAATCCTGTATGCACCTGTGACAGTGGTCCAGAGAGGCGGTGCACAATCACAGGATCATTAAGTTTGATGACACAATTTTTATGGAGTCCCATGTTTAAATATCACGATTTACATGGAACACTTACGTGATTTGTGTCACTAATTGAACAAATTCTCCGTGAAAGCTTGGGCAAAGTATGGTACCAAATGGTATACTGTGAAAAGAGGTCCCATGCCAGTCCCCATGTCACTTGGTTGGGCCCATTGAAAGCCATCAGAATTTCCAGATGCTTGTGGGGTTTTCAGATCTCTGCGTGTATCAACATGTGATCTTCTGTGAGCCCGAACGACCACTGACGTATACGTTTTAAATTGTAATAGAAACTACCAGATTGTCGTCGGAATGGCTCCCAGGGTTTGAGAAGGGCTGTTCTCCCCCATTCTGGCCAATAGCTCTGAAGTTCATGGTCACATGGAAGGGTTGAGTCAGCCCTCAGTTGTGTTAGCTGGGTTCACCTTACTCACCGAAGCTAGCTTTGCATATTTTTGAAGTTTCCTTCTATGGCAAGATTCCCTGGCCAGGTTTTACAGAACTAGAAGATTAGATCCTTCTATTAATTTTAGTCCACAGTTCATTTTTTCCTACCATGTCTGACTTCTCAGAGTGAATTCTGGAAATTTTCAGTGTCCTACACGCTGTGGTTTTTCTGTTGTTTTTTTTCACGGAGGCATGTGCTCTCCAATATGATAGCCAGTAGCCACATATCTTGTTTTTATTTAAAGAGTTTAGTGTGTATTTTTTAAAAAACAGCTTCATTGAACTGTAACTCACATAACATACAATTCACCATTTAAAGTGTACGCTTTAGTGGCTTTTCGTATTCACAGAGTTGTACAACCGTCATCACAGACATCGTTAGAATATCTTCACTACCTCAAAAAGAAACCCTATACCATTTACCTGTCACCCGCTATCTCCCCAACCCCTACCCCCACCCTAAGCAGCCACTAATCTATCTTCTTTCTCTATAGATTTCCTTCTTTGGGGTATTTCATATGAATAGAATCATATAGAATGTGGTCTTTTACGATTGGCTTCTTTCATAATGTTTTCATGGTTCATCCATGTTGTAGCCTGTGTCAGAATTTCCTTCCCTTTTAAAGCTGAATAATATTCCCGTGTAAGGATGGACACCATGTTTATCCATTCATCTGTTGATGGACACTTGGGTGGCTAACACCTTTTGGCTGTTGTGAACATTTGTGTACAAGTATGTGTTTGAAGCTGTTCTTAACTCTTTTTCTAGATCCCTAGGAGTGGAATTGCTGGGTCATGTGGTAACTGTATATTTACTCACTTGAGGAAGTGCCAGACCTTTTTCCACAGCAGCTACACCATTGTACATTCCCACTAGCAGTAAATGAGGATTCTGATTTCTCCATATGTCACCAAGACTCGTTGTTATTTGACTTTTTGATTCCATCTGCCCTAGTGGATGTGAGTGATACCTCGTCGTGGTTTGGGTTTGCACTTCCCTGGTGGCTCATGGTGTTGAGCATCTTTTCATGTGTTTATTGGCTCCCTGTGTACCTTTCTTGGAGAAATGTCTCTTTAGCTCCTTTGCCCACTTTTATTGGATAACTTATCTTTTTATTCTTGAGTTGTAGGAGTGTTTAAAAATCCATTCTAGATACAATTCCCTTATCAGATATATGATTTCTAATTATTTCCTCCTATTCTGTGGATTGGCTTTTCACTTTCTAGATCATGTAAACACATCCCCAGCCTTGCTCCAACCCCTGTTCAGTCACCCTGGGTGAGCCCTCCAGCACCAGAAGCATTCCTTCTAGAACCTGGAAAAAGGTTGGGGCTGTCTCTCTGGGGAGGTGGGGTGTGGGTGAGGTGGGGGTCAGGGCAGAGCGGAGGCTTCCCTGTGTGTGATGGGAATCAAATAGCTGTGCTGGGCCTGGGAGAGGCAGCAGAGGGACAGGTGCTCACAGACACTCCCCTGTTCCTTACCTGTGTACTGTGCCCTTAACATGTGCCCCCATACTGGGATATATTTATTATATATGCTATTTGTTAATACGGTTACTTCCTGTCCCTCCTCACTGGAATCTAAGAAGGGTAAAGGATTTTTGCGATCATTTACTACCATACTGTCCAGTTCGGAGAACAGTCTGGGACATAGGAGATGCTTAACAAGTATTTATTAGAGGAATATGCTGCATTTTTCTTTGTGCACACACAGAAAGTCTTTGTAAGGTTATACAAAATGCTGGTGATGGTGTTTGTCTTGAGGGAGGGCTGTGGGGGATGCGGTATTTGGATTGAGAGGATCTTTTTATTGACAATGAATTGCCACAAAAAGTCCTTAACCTTCAAAGTGTTAGACCCTCTGCTTTGGTTTGGGCCAATTATCATATTTATTATTTAGTAAAGGAAAAAGATATAGTTGCACAAAAGTGTGTATGAAATGATCCCACTTTTGGAAAAAATTAGAAACGTCATAAGAAAACCCTAAATATGGGTGTATCATTTGACAGCCTTATAAGCATAAAGAAAAATAAACAGGATTTCCCTGTTCTGGACGTTTCGCATAAATGGAGTCACACACTATGTGTCCTTTTGTGTCTGGCTTCTTTCACTGAGCATCTTGTTTTCAAGTTCTGTCCACATACCGTGTGTCAATGCTTCATTCCTTTTCAAGACAGAATAATATGCTGCTGTGTTGATGGCTCACATTGGGTTTATCCACCCATCTGTTGATGGACACTTGAGTTGTTTCCACCTTTCAGTTGTGAATAATACTGCAGTGAACATTGATACACAAGTATCTGTTTGAGTACTTGTTTTCAATTCCTTTGGATATATTCTGTTGACCTAAAACTATAAAACAGCAAAATGGGTTTATTTGGGAACAGCAAAATTGCAGTCCTGGACTTGTAATTTATGGTGAGCCATAGGCAAGTCTGGAGGACCAAAGAGAACAGGATTCTTCTATAGAGGAGAAGGGGGAGTTAGGAGGGGTTGTTATAAACAGAGTCCATTGGAGGAAACTGGGGGTTCAGACTGTAGTGGTTTTTCATTGGCTGAGTGCTGATGCTCTCTCATTGGCTGGGCTGTTGCCAGGCAAGGAGAAATTCTTCCTCCTCCTGCTGAGTAGTAAGTAGTAACCTTACTGCTAGAGATGCAAAGATATGTCTCTTCCTATTGAGTTAGAAAGGCTTAAGAGCTCCCCCTTCTGGCCTCCCGAAATTTTAAGTGAGGATTTTGTTTATTTTCACAATACCTAGGAGAGGAATTAATGGATCATATGCTAATTCTCTGTTTAACTTTTTGAGGAACCACCAAACATTTCCATAGCACCTGCCCCATCTTACACTCCCACCGGAAGTGTACAGGGGTTCCACTTTCTCCACCTCCTCACCCATGCATTACTCAAGGCTTTTTAAAATTTTCTGTGTCCTGATGTTCTGACAGCCGGGGCCTCAATGACCCAAGAGGGATCTGCCCCTCCCAGGGGTGGCCAATCCCTAGACAGTAAACAACTCACCCATGAGTTCACCTTTCACACACAAACCAGCCAGTGCAGAGCTGCATCCCAGCCCCTCCTTTACGGGGCTCCCACACTCAGGGCCACTGTCCCCCTGTCCTAGTCACCCCAGCAGCCCCTCCTCCCCAGAGCCCTGGAATCATGCAAACTAGCCGATCCTGAGCCTGCTCATCCTGCCTGCCGGCTCGTTCCCCAGGGAACCGCAATAAAGCTTCTTGCCCACATTCTCCCTTCATCCCCCTGCCTCCTGAGCATGCCTGGTGCTTCCCCATCTGGCCCTGTGTGTCCCCTCCCCTGGGGGGGGGGTCTGTGAGAACACATTATCTTTTCAGTGGCACTCACCTCCTAAACTGCTGGCCTCGCCATAGCTGAATAATAATCCCTGCATCTCAAAACAGCCAAGACGTTATGTTCCATTTTTTAAATTATAGCTTAATGAAATCTATTTTATCTTTTTTTTCTTCTTTTGTAGCTCATTCTTCCTGGGTTCTATCTAATAATTCTTTGTTCCTAGAACTCAAGGATAGACCCTAATGTTTCCTTCTCAAAGGTTTGCATTTTACAGATGGGCCAACAGGCACATGAAAAGATGCTCAACATCACTAATTTTTAGAGAAATGCAAATCAAAACTGCAATGAGGTATCACCCCACACCAGTCAGAATGGCCATCATCTAAAAATCTACAAACGATAAATGCTGGAGAGGGTGTGGAGAAAAGGGAACCCTCCTACACTGTTGGTGGGAATGTAAATTAGTACAGCCACTATGGAGGACAGTATGGAGGGTCCTTTATTATTTTTTTAAATATTTATTTGTTTGTTTTTATTTCGCTGCACCGGGTCTTAGTTTTGGCACAAGGGATCTTCGTTGCGGCATGTGGGATCTTTAGTTGTGGCATGCGGACTCTTAGTTGCGGCATGCATTTGGGATCTAGTTCCCTGACGGGGGATGGAACCCGGGCCCCCTGCATTGGGAGCACGGAGTCTTAACCGCTGGACCACCAGGGAAGTCCCTGGAGGTTCCTTTAAAAACGAAAAATAGAGTTACCATATGATCCAGCAATCCCACTCCTGGGCATATAACCGGAAAAGACAAAAAAACTCTAATCTGAAAAGATACATGCACCCCATTGTTCACAGGAGCATTATTTACAATAGCTAAGACATGGAAGCAACCAAAGTGTCCACTGACAGATGAATGGATAAAGAAGATGTGAGATATATATATAGATATATATAGATATATATATACACACACACACATATATACATATACACCTACACAGTGGAATACTCCTCAGCCATAAAAAAAGAATGAGATAATGCCATTTGCAGCAACATGGATGGACTTAGAGATTATCATACTAAGTGAAGTAAGCCAGACAGAGAAAGACAAATACCATATGATATCACTTATATGTTGAATCTTAAAAAATGATATAAATGAACTTATTTACAAAACCGAAATAGCCTCACAGACATAGAAAACAAACTTATGGTTACCAAAGAGGAAAGGTGGTATATATTAGGAGTTTGGGATTAACAGATACTACTATATATGAAATAGATAAACAACAAGGTCCTGCTCTATAGCACAGGGAATTTTATACTCAATAAATTTGTAATAACCTATAAGGGAAAAGAATCTGAAAAAGAATATAGATAGATATGTATAACTGAATCACTTTGTTGTACACCAGAAACAAACTATTTACAACTATAGTTGTAAATCAATGGTACTTCAATAAATAAAAAGCTTTGTACTTTAGCTTTTACATTTAGATCTATAATCCATCTCAAAATAATTTTTGTTTATAGTGTGAAATTGGGATTAGAGTTTATATGGATTTCCAGGTGTTCCAGAACCATTTCTACCTTGAATTGCCTTTTGGCAAAATTAATTGAGCATATATGTAGGGTCTACCACTGGATTTTTAAATTCCATTCCATTGATTGATTCAACTGTCCTTATGTCAATAAAACACTGTCTTGATTACTAGATGTATTAATTTGCTGGGGCTGCCATAGCAAAATATCACAGACTGGGTGGCTTAAACAACAGAAGTTTATTTTTCTTCCAATTCTAGAGGCTTAGAAGTTCAGACTTCTAAGATCCAGGTGTCAGCAGTGTTGGTTCTTTCTGAGGCCTCACCTTGGCTTGTAGTTGGCTGTATTCTCCCCTTCTCCCCATGTCCTCACGTGGTTGTCCTTGTGTGTGTGTGTGTGTGTGTGTGTGTGTGTGTGTGTGTGTGTGTCCTAATCTCTTCTTATGAGGACACCAGTCAGATTGGATTAGTGTTGGAGTAAAATGAGGATTAAGGGAATTCCCTGGTGGTCCAGTGGTTAGGCCTCAGCAGTTTCACTGCCTGGGCGCCGAGTTCAATACCCAGTCTGGGAACTAAGACCCCAAATGCCTCGGTGTGTGGCCAGAAAAAAAAAAAAAAAAAAAAGGTTGGAAAAAAAATAAAATGAGGATTAGTATCTCATTTTAACCTAATCACCTTTTTAAAGATCCCCGTCTCCAAATATAGTCACATTCTGAGATGTTGGGGGTCAGGGCTTTAACAAATGTATTGGGGGGCGCACAATTCAGCTCTGCTGACACTAAACACTATCCTTATACTAAAATTTATAGAACTGCACACAAAGAATCAAATCAATTTTACTGTTTAATACTCTAAAAATAAAAAAAAGATGCAACAAATGGTTTGTGTTGGATCTTGGTTAGGACAACCAGCTATAGAGAACACTTGGGGATAATTAAAGGAAATGAAGATACAGGCTATTGTCAACTAAAAAAAATGCACAACTTAAAAGTTGAGAATTATGGGGTATTTTTGGTTTTTTGTTTGTTTTTTGCGGTACGCGGGCCTCCCACTGTTGTGGCCTCTCCCGTTGCGGAGCACAGACTCCGGACGCGCAGGCTCAGCAGCCATGGCTCACGGGCCTAGCCGCTCCGCGGCATGTGGGATCTTCCCCGACCGGGGCACGAACCCGTGTCCCCTGCATCGGCAGGTGGACTCTCAACCACTGTGCCACCAGGGAAGTCCAAGAATTATGTTTTATTCGGTGGACATTCGTAGGACTTCAGGCCCAGGAGACAGCTTCTCAAATCACTCTGAGAGACTGCTCTGAAGAGGAAGGGGGGAAGCCAGGATATATAGGAGTTTTTGCAACAAAAGCAGGTAGAACAGAAAATGAAACAAAATGAATTTTTCTAGTTCTAAGTAAAATGGTCAACTGTATAAAAGTTTACAGTTTTTTACTCCAACTCAAGTTGGAGGGTATTGTTTTTTAAATTTCTGTGAACTTTATTGACCCTCGCGTGATACAGACCCTGTGTTTAAGAACACACACTCCCAGTTATTGCTGTATTTTATAGCAGAAATACACAAGCCATGTTTAAGGAAGAAAATATAAAAATGCTTATAAATAGACCTATGTTTTGCCAAAAGAAAGGTACAAAATGCCCCGTTCAAACTAAATGCTTCAAATGACCAATTGAAGGGGTTTCCCTCCGCACGCAGCAACGAAGACCCAATGCAGCCAAAGATTTTATATATATATATATAATTTTAAAAAAAGACCAATTGGAGAACAAAACCATCAGATTGGGAAGGTGTGTGGCATTTGGTTACAGTGAGACAATCATAAGATTGTGACAGTGCTGAGGCCCCCAGACCAAATGGGTGCAGCCAGTGCAGAAAAGACAACTTCTAAAAGGTGTCGACAGCCAGCCAGACACAGCCAGCCCACTGCCCCCACCTCCAAAAGGCCGTCTGTGCATCTGGGTGAAGCCACCCAGCCATCAGCAGTGTGGGCAGATAAGTCACTAACTGCTGGGGTTCAGCGTCCAGAGGCTTCCGAGTGGCAGTCAATCTACCTTGACTGCCACTGCTGAGCTCACGGGTCTGGCTAAATATCACCAGTGGTTCATAGGCCCGAGGCAGCTCTTGTAGCTCTGGTATCTGGTGTGTCTTTTTTTCTTTTTTGCGGTACGCGGGCCTCTCACTGTTGTGGCCTCTCCCGTTGCGGAGCACAGGCTCCGGACGCGCAGGCTCAGCGGCCGTGGCTCACGGGCCCAGCTGCTCCGCGGCATGTGGGATCTTCCCGGACCGGGGCACGAACCCGTGTCCCCTGCATAGGCAGGCGGACTCTCAACCACTGCGCCACCAGGGAAGCCCCTGGTGTGTCTTTTAATAAAGGACTTGAAGTGGACAAATGCTAGCCTCAACCAGATGCCCTTAAAAACGTATCAGCTGGGATTTTCCTGGTGGCACGGTGGTTAAGAATCCGCCTGCCAATGCAGGGGACACGAGTTTGACCCTTGGTCCAGGAAGATCCCACATGCTGCGGAGCAGCTAAGCCCGTGTGCCACAACTATTGACCCTGCGCTCTAGAGCCCGCCAGCCACAACTACTGAGCCCATGTGCTGCAGCTACTCAAGGCCCTGGGGCTAGAGCCCGTGCTCTGCAACTAGAGAAGCCACCGCAATGAGAAGCCCGCGCACCGCGATGAAGAGTAGCCCCCGCTCGCCGCAACTAGAGAAAGCCCGTGGGCAGCAACGAAGACCCGACACAGCCAAAAATTAATTAATTAATTTAAAAAAATCAACTGATTTTCTTTGTCTACAGAAAGTAACAAACCAGGAGAGATTGTAGGGGAAGGTGACCCACTTTCAAAAGCCTGTCAAAGCACATCTTCCCCTAGAAGCTTCATCAACAGAAGACTTTTCCAATAAACTCAAAAGAGGAATTTGCTGCTTTACCTGGCAGATGGCGCGGTGTTGTTACCATCCAGTGACTGCACGGCATCTACTAACTATTCACATCACCTCACTTAGCTGGGATCCCGTCTACCAATCAGTGTAACCATCACTCATATTAGACTCTGACGTCAGCGTCAAGTCTTGAAACCACTGTCCATTTGCAAATCTGAAGAACTCTAGATCAGAAAGCTGCCATCTACGCTGGCGCTCTCAAGATCAGACAAGCAGCACGCTTTGGGGAACACGGCTCCATTTCTTTGATTCTTTCTCCAGCAATGGACAAAACTGATCTTTGGCTTATGCCTCACATAGGGAAATAAACAGCTCCCTCATACAGAATACTATCCGAAACACAAAATGAAATATTCTCAATTTTTATTGTTAAACTTGCACACTAGCAATTCGGTTCTATTTCCCCTAACCAAAGTGTACCCCTTATAGAAATTAATAACCCAAATCTACTTTTCATTCAAAAAATCACGACAATTTTAAGAGTTTAAAAACTAGCTCCATTCCATGAACAAACCAAAACAATAACCACCCCTCAGACGTCTCTAGCTCAGGCCTCTGTCCTCTCCCTGTAACTCCCAGGCCAGTAGGCCAGCAGATAACTGCCCTTCCATCCTCAAGTTTACCCAGTAACTTCCCTGCTTCCAAAAAGCCTTTGTATTCCACCTCAAGAACTGCTACTCCAACAAGAGATGACAACGATTCGTATCAGCAAATTAAAAAAATGTCATATGTACTCAAATCAGTCAAGAATCACTGCAAGAACTATTTCCCATTCCAGAGACCCAGAGGTTATTAACCCCCTTGGCAAGCAAGACCCTGCCACAAGCCAAGAAGAATACAGACACCTGGCTGACAAACTGGCGGACACCAGCTCCTTTAAGAAAACCAAACAACCTTCCCTCGAGGTCCTAGGGAACACAACAGTTTTACAAATCAGCAATATTCATGAAGGGTATTTTCTGAAATGAGCAGTCATATGAAATGCTATTAGGTGTTTTCGCCTAATTTAATCAGAATATTAAGAGTTTTCAGGTCCAATGGAAACTTATTTAAGCTTTTCTTGCTTTTTCTTATGTCAGTTAAAATAGTTCAGTTGCTTAAGGGATATCCCAGCCTTTTTGTATTTCAGAATTTTCCAGGGACACTATAAAAAACGGATCTAAATAACATTTCCTTGCAGTTTAAAATGCACACCTGAGAATTGTGGCATCTCACAACTGTGGATGTGCTGACACGAGTTCTGCACGCCCTTTGGGGCCTCGGGGTCCGACTTCCCACGGGGGAAAGGTCCCTGGCCCTTGGGTTGCTGATCTCAAGACCCAGAGGCGGGGGAGGGGACGAAGGGTGGGGTTTCCCGTGTCAAAGGTGAACTTGCTTCGCACGTGGTGATGTTAACTGCGAGTCTTTGTTTTTAAAGGGAACATTTCCACAGTGACCTCGGCCCTTGCAAGGTCCCGCCTTTTCTCATCCTCACTCCGGATATGTAGCGATCCGCGGGGAAACTGAGTCTGGACTACCAGGTGCAGTAGGAGGACACAAGGGAGCCGCCCAGCTCTGGGCAGATGCCACAGGGTCGACTAAGCAGGGAGCCCAAGTCCCAGGCAAGCGGATAAGCTATGCGTGTCCCTTTGGCCTGTCACTCAGGAGTAGAGGCGGGGTCTGGATAAAATGTCCAATCAGCGGCGACTGGGCGAGGTCCGGACAACCTGCAATCAGAGTAGGATGGGGTGAGGAGGATTGAGCGTGAGGGCGGGGCAAGGGTTACTGTCCAATCAAGGTCGGGGGCGGACGCAATTTCTGTGCCAGGGAGAGGCTGCCCGCCCTCTGCTGCGCTCGTGCGCATGCCGAGCTCGTGCGCGCTTGCCCCGCGCAGTCTGAGGTTTACGTTCCCCATCGCTCTCACCTGCCCAAGTCTCGGGGCTGCTGGCATGACGCCGGGGAGAGCTCAGAGCGAGGCGGAGATGGTGAGTGCCCGAGCCGGTGCCGGAGACCAGGAGGGGCTGGTTCGAACCGGCCAGGAACCCGCT
>NW_006787698.1:21122-46051 GCF_000442215.2 Lipotes vexillifer | reverse complement strand
CCCGCGTCCCCTGCATCGGCAGGCGGACTCTCAACCACTGTGCCACCAGGGAAGCCCTGTAGTTCTTTTTAAAATTCATTAATTAATTAAGTTTATTTTTGGCTGCGTTGAGTCTTTGGTGCTGTGCGCGAGCTTTCTCTAGTTGTGGCGAGCGGGGGCTACTCTTCGTTGTGCATGGGCTTCTCATTGCGGTGGCTCCTCTTGTTTAGGAGCATGGGCTCTAGGTGCATGAGCTTCAGTAGTTGTGGC
The DNA here is from genome assembly GCF_000442215.2 of Lipotes vexillifer. Taxonomy (NCBI): domain Eukaryota; kingdom Metazoa; phylum Chordata; class Mammalia; order Artiodactyla; family Lipotidae; genus Lipotes; species Lipotes vexillifer. Next base: position 45,802 of record NW_006787698.1, on the reverse strand, counting down.
ACTCGGGCTCAGCAGGTGCACAGGCTCTAGAGCGCAGGCTCAGTAGTTGTGGCGCATGGGCTTAGTTGCTCCGCGGCATGTGGGATCTTCCTGGAGTAGGGTTCGAACCTGTGTCCCCTCATTGGCAGGCAGATTCTCAACCACTGTGCCACTGGGGAAGCCTGGGATTGTAGTTCTTGATTCAGGTGTCTGCCCCCTGGTGGGTGAGGCTGGCGAAGGGCTTGTGCTGGCTTCCTGGTAGGAGGGACTGGTTTCTGCGCACTGGTGGGTATAGCTGGGTCTTGTCCCTCTGGTGGGCAGGGCCGTGTCAAGGGGTGTGTTTAGTGGGAAGCTGTAGGCTTAGGAAGAAGTTAGGCAGCCTGTCTTCCGATGGGCAGGGCTGTGTTCCCGCCCTGTTGGGTTTTTGGCCTGAGGCATCCCAGCACTGGAGCCTCCAGGCTGTTGGGTGGGGCCGGGTCTTGGTGAGAAGATCTCTGCCTCCAGGCGGATCACGCCAATGAGCACTCCTGAGAACTTACACTGCCAGTGTCTCTGGCCCCACAGTGAGCCACAGCCGCCCCCCGCTTCCACGGGAGATGCTCCAACATCAGCAGGTAGGTCTGGCCCAGGCCCTTATGAGGTCACTGCTTTCCCCCCCGGGTCCTGGTGTGCTCGAGACCTTGTATGCCTCCTCCAAGAGTAGAGCTTCTGTTTCACCCAGTCGTGTGGGATTTCAGTGATCAAACCCCAGTGGCCTTCAAACCCAGCTGGTTTGGGCACTCGCCCTCCCGATGCCAGACTCCCAGGCTGGGGAGACGGATGTGGGGCTCAGAACTTTCACTCCTGTGTGCGAACCTTGCCAGTGTAACTATTTTCCAGTTTGTGGGTTGCCCAGCTGGTGGGTGTGGAATTTGATTTTATCGTGATTGCGCCCCTCCTGCTGTCTCTGTGGCTTCTTCTTTGTCTTTAGATGTAGGGTAACTTTTTTGGTAGGTTCTGGCGGTTTTTGGTCAGTGGTTGTTCAGCAGTTAGTTGTGATTTTGGTATTTTCATGATGGGGGAAGCTCACGTCCTTCTACTCTGCCATCTTGTCTCCAAGCCCCCACTTCGTAAGATTTAATTGTCAAATATAGTGTCTGTAGAAAATGCATAAGCCATTGCGGGACCCACCTAAACCTACTAAAGTGGACATCGACGGAAGGACGACCAGGCCGAGACCTGGATGAATCCCTCACACCAGCCCCCGCTCAACATGACTCCCAGACAGGCCTCCTCTGTCGGGTGAGTGACAAGTGTGTGCCTCCCTGGGTCACTGTGTTTTAATTCTGTGTGCTTTCTTTGGAGTGCAAATGGCATTCTGTCAGTTTTCCATTACTCAGTGCTGTTAGCTGCCCATGGGATGGCAGTCTGGTCACTTTTGCCAGTCTGTAGGGCCCTGTTAAGGGGCTGCACCCTGTTCATTTCTTGATTCTACTGCTAGTAGCCACTTGGGTGGCCACGAGGGTTTTCTGTTATGACACGTGCTTCTGAAAACTTTGGAAATTGTGTACACTTGGATGTCTCGGCCTCATCTTCTCCGAATTGCCCATACTAGACCCCTGTTTCTCAGCCCCCAAACATCTTCTGTTCTGTTCTATGGTTGCCCTTTAGAAGGGGGATCAGCCCTGCCCCCCACCAAGATGGGCTTGGTTGTCAAGATGATGCCACTTGCACCAAGAGGATCAGAAAATGGTTGGTAATCTGGGGAGATGGACGCAGGTGTATGCTCTTGTAAGTGGCCAGAGGAAGAGCTGGTGGGGCCTCCGTCATGGCTGGGCGTTTATGAGGTTTGATCTTCCCACCCACAGGACACATGGCACTCACGGGCCTCCTTATGCATCTGCATAGACCGGGCCAGGCAGGGAAGAGGGTGGGGCTCTGAAAGTTCTGTAGTCGGACCACCGATCACGTCACGAATGGATCCTTCCTGTTTATTGTAATTCACCTCTGCTTGATGACTGACACACCTCATCTCATCTAATCGAATATAAACTTGTCTGAGTGTGAAGCTTAGAAGCCTAGTGCGCAAGCAGTGTAATTTAGTTAAGCAGAAGAGCATTGGAATCTGCTTAATCCCAGGGCATTGGAGAGGGGCGGGAGACACCCTGGGGGCTTCCGGGCTCTGTCCAACTATGTCTGCCATGCTTTTGTGCAGCCTGGCCAGGGCTGTCTACCCACGTGCAGTGAAAGGCCCCTTCAGGGAGACTGCCCCTGCCCTGGCTGGTCAATGAATAGTCCTCAGCCAAGCGGTCAGCAGCTCCATGGAAAGCATCTAAACACAAGCCATCTGCTGCATGTGGCTAGAGTATTTTGGGTATTTCCTGAGTGCCACCTGCGTTGTGGGTCCACAAGACCATCGTCACGTGGGAGGTGCCAGGGGCACCTCTGTCCTGCCAGCACCAGTTCATTTCAGAAAGGAGGCCTCTGGACGGGTGAGCCTGTGTGGTGCTTGCTGCATGCACAACCCAAGGCATCAGGGCAGCTGGGTGCCAGCAGCCCGGTCTCAGGGCCTGGGAGGGCCTCGGCTCCAGCAGGGCCCGGGGAGTGGCCGTCGTGGTGCGCTACTGCTCTGTAGCGCTAGGAGGGCTACCAGATGCCCGTGGGCCGTTAATGGCGCATGGTAAATTGGGCCTGCTGGCCTACAGACCCCTGGACGTGTGAGATGGTGTGTTTGTTCCTGTGGATGAACCTACACTGACATGTCATCACCCACGGTCCACAGTTGACTTTGCATGTATGTTCTATGGGTTAGACTGTTGAAGTGATTTTTTGAAATTATTTTTATTATTTTTGGCTTTGTTGGGTCTTAGTTGCCGCACGTGGGATCTTCGTTGTGGCACGTGGGATCATTCGTTGCAGCACCTGGGCTTGTCTCTAGTTGCGGCCCGCGGGCTCTCTGGTTGTGGTTCACGGGCTCCAGAGCGCATGGGCTCTGTAGTTTGCAGCATGCTGGCTCTCTAGTTGAGGTGCATGGGCTCGGTAGTTGTGGCGCTTGGGCTTAGTTGCCCTGTGGCATGTGGGATCTTAGTTCCCTCACCAGGGATCAAACCCACGTCCCCTGAGTTGGAAGGTGGATTCTTAACCACTGGACCACCAAGGAAGTCCCCTGAAGTGATTTTTGAATGTTGAGCCAGCCTTGCATGCCTGGGATAAATACCACTTGGTTATGGTGTATAATTCTTCTATATTATTGGATTCAGTTTGTTAATATTTTTAAAAAATATTTATTTATTTTGACTGCACTGGGTCTTAGTTGTGGCTTGCGGGATCTTCCTTGAGGCATGTGGTCTTCTTAGCTGTGGCATGCAAACTCTTAGTTGTGGCATGTGGGACCTAGTTCCCCGACCAGGGATCAAACCTGGGCCCCCCATGGAGTCTTACCCACTGGACTACCAGGGAAATCCCCAGTTTGTTAATATTTTGTCTGGGATTTTTACATCACTGTTTATGAGAGAGACTGGTCTATAGTTTCCTTGTAACGTCTGTGTCTGGTTTTGTTATTACGGAAATGCTTACCTCATAGAATGAGTTAGTGCACATTCCCTCTGCTTCTGTCCTCTGAAACTAATTGTAGAGAATTAATTTCTTCCTTAAATGTTTGGTAGAATTGACCAGTGAACCCGTCTGGATCTGGTGTTCTCTGTTTTGGAAGGTTAGTAATTATTTTTCACTTTACTTTTGTATTGAAGTATAGTTGATTCACAGTAGTGTGTTAGTTTCAGGTGTACAGCACAGCGATTCAGTTTTATACACACACGCACACATACATATCTTTTTCAGATTCTTTACTCTTACAGGTTGTTACAAAATATTGAGTATAGTTCCCCGTGCTATACAGTAGGTCCTTGTTATCTATTTTATATATAGTAGCGTGTATATGTTAATCCCAACTTCCTAATGTATCCCTCTGTCCACGCCCCTTTCCCCTTTGGTAACCATAAGTTTGTTTCCTATGTCTGTGAGTCTCTTTCTATTTTAGAAATAAGTTCATTTGTATGTTTTATTTTCTTTTACTTTTTATTGTTTTAGAGTCTACATATAAGCGCTATATGATATTTGTCTTTCTCTGGCTTACTTCACTTAGTATGACTGTCTCTAGGTGCATCCATGTTGCTGCAAATGGCATTATTTCATTGTTTTTTATGGCTGAGTACTATTCCATTGTATGTGTACCACATCTTCTTTATCCACTCATCTGTTGATAGAAATTTAGGTTGCTTCCATGTCTTGGCTATTGTAAATAGTGCTGCTGTGAACACTGGGATATATGTATCTTTTTGAATTACAGTTTTGTCCAGATACATGCGCAGTAGTGGGATTGCTGGATCACATGGTAATTCTGTTTTTAGTTTTTTAAGCACCCTCCATACTGCTTTCCATAGTGGCTGCACCAATTTCCATTGCCACCAGCAGTGTAGCAAGGTTCCTGGAAGGTTACTGATTGTTCATTCAGTTTCTTTCATAGATATAGGACTATTCAGATTATCTGTTTCTTCTTGTGTGAGTCCTTGCAGGCTGTGTCTTTCAAGGAATAGGGCCATTCCATCGAGGTTATTAAATTTTGGGGTATAGTTATTCATAGTATTCCATTATTACCCTTTTAACATCCATAAGACGTGTAATGACATCCCCTAGTTCTTTGCTGATAATAATAATTTCTGTCTTCTCTGTTTTTTTCCTAGTTAGTGTATGATTTTATTGATCTTTTCAGAGAGCCAGCTTTTGGTTTAGTTGATGTTCTCTACCAATGTCCTGTTTTAAATTTTATTGATTTCTGCTCCAAATTTTAGTATTTTTTTCTTCTGATTACTTTAGATTTAACTTGCCCTTTTTCTAGTTTCTTAAGGTAGAGGTTTAGATTATGGATCTTTGATCCTGCTTCTTTTTTAATATATCCTTTCAGGGCTTTCTCTAAGCATTGCTTTCCCTGCATCCCTCGCATTTAAAAAACATTCATTTTATTTTTGGCTGCATTGGGTCTCCGTTGCTTCGTGCTCGCTTTTCTCTAGTTGTGGCGAGCAGGGGCTACTCTTCGTTGCGGTGCACAGGCTTCTCATTGCGGTGGCTTCTCTTGCTGCAGAGCACAGGCTCTAGGCTCACGGGCTTCAGTAGTTGTGGCTCGCAGGCTCATTAGTTGTGGCACGTGGGCTTAGTTGCTCCATGGCTTGTGGAATCTTCCTGTACCAGGGATTGAAACCGTGTCCCCTGCATTGCCAGGCACATTCTTACTCACTGTGCAGGCGTTTCATAACCACTGTGCTACTAAGGAAGCCCTGCATCCCTAAAATTTTTTTTTAGTTAATTAATTAATTTATTTTTGGCTGTGTTGGGTCTCTGTTTCTGTGCACAGGCTTTCTCTAGCTGCAGCGAGCGGGGGTTACTCTTCATTGCAGTGTGTGGGCTTCTCGTTGTCGTGGCTTCTCTTGTTGTGGAGCACAGGCTCTAGACGCGCAGGCTCAGTAGTTGTGGCTCATGGGCTTAGTTGCTCCGCAGCATGTGGGATCTTCCCAGACCAGGGCTCAAACCCATGTCTCCTGCATTGGCAGGCATATTCTCAACCAGCTACCTTTTTGTTATTTCCAATTTAATTCCACTGTGGCCTAAGAGCATCCACTGTGATTTCTATTCTTTTAAATTCATTAAGGTTTGTTTCATGGCCCAAGATATGGTGTTTGTTGGTGATGGTCCCATGTGCACTTGAGAGGAATCTGTGTGCTGCTGTCTTTGGATGACGTCGTCCATAGGTGTGAATTATATCCAGTTGAGGTTGGTACTGTTGAGTTCATTTATCTTCTTACTCACTTTTTGCCTCCAGGATCTGTCATTTCTGATAGAGATATATTGAAGTGTCTAACTTAAATAGTGGATTCATCCATTTTTCGTTGCCGTTGTATCAGTTTTTGTCTCTAGCATGTGGACTCTGTTGTTAGGCGCACACGCACTAAGGGTTGTTATATCTTCTTGGAGAATCGATGCCTTTAGCATCATGTCATGCCTCTCTTTATCTCTGAGAATTTTCCTTCCTCTGAAATCTGCTCTGTGTGAAATACAGCTCCTCAAGTTTTGTGGGGTTTGGGGGGTTTTTGTTTGTTTTTTTGGGCTGCGTTGGGTCTTCGTTGCAGTGTGCAGGCTTTCTCTAGTTGCGGCAGGCAGGGGCTGCTCTTTGTTGTGGTGCCCGGGCTTCTTATTGCAGTGGCTTTTCTTGTAGTGGAGCATGGGCTCCAGGCATGTTGGCTTCAGTAGTTGCGGCATGCAGGCTCAGTAGTTGTCGCTCGCAGGCTGTAGAGCACAGGCTGAGTAGTTGTGGTGCACGGGCTTAGCTGCCCCACGGCATGTGGCATCTTCCAGGACCAGGGCGCGAACCCATGGCCCCTGCATTAGCAGGCGGATCCTTAACCACTGCACCACCAGGGAAGCCCCTGCCCTCTCATATTTATCACCAAAGGGTGTTTGGTGTAATTTTGCTTCTTTCGAACTTTTAATCAATGGGTATTCCCAGTAATACACTATTGATATTATATTGAAAATGTTTTCTGTCTTAGCCCAGTCTGTTTCACACAAGCTGGTATCTGAACCTGTGAGTCATCTGATTAACTCATCCATTTGCTCTTGGGGCCTCTGTTGTTTCCAGAGTGTGTGTGTGTGTGTGTGTGTGTGTGTGTGTGTGTTCAACAGTGCAACTACAGTCTTGTTTTTTCTTTGTGGTACGCGGGTGTTTCACTGTTGCGGCCTCTCCCGTTGCGGAGCACACGCTCCGGACGTGCAGGCTCAGCAGCCGTGGCTCACGGGCCTAGCCACTCCGCAGCATGTGGGGTCCACCTGGACCAGGGCACGAACCCGTGTCCCCTGCATCGGCAGGCGGACTCTCAACCACTGCAGGGAAAACCCTGCAGTCCTGTTTTTTAAAAAAATTTATTTATTTTATTTTTGGCTGCATTGAGTCTTTGTTGCTGCATGTGGGCTTTCTCTAGTTGCAGAGAGCGGGGGCTACTCTTCGTTGCGGTGCACAGGCTTCTCATTACAGTGGCTTCTCTTGTTGTGGAGCACGGGCTCTAGGCTCATGGGCTTCAGTAGTTGTGGTGCACGAGGGCTTAGTTGCTCCGCAGCGTGTGGGATCTTCCCAGACCAGGGCTCGAACCCGTGTCTGCTGCATTGTCAGGCGGATTCTCTACTGCGCCACCAGGGAAGCCCTGCAGTCTTGTTTTTATCCTTTTTTTTTTTTTTGGCTGTGCTGTGCAGCTTGTGGGATCTTACTTCCCCGATCAGGGATCAAACCCGGGCCCCCTGCAGTGGAAGTGTGGAGTCTTAATCACTGGACCACTAGGGAAGTCCCAATTGTTTTTATCCTTAACTGCAAATACATCAGAAATTGCCTTCACATTGGAGAGAAATCGGTGCATTGTAGATTATGCATCTACAGGTCCCTCAAGGATTTCACACTGTGGCAGTGCCACCTGGGGAGTCGACACCTGAATTGAGCTTGACCTTCATGGCAGAGATGTGGTGCTCCTACCTGTTGGCCTTGACATTGGGGCCAGAAGCTTGGGGTCAAAGGACTGACCCTCACCCATGTTGACATTGTCCAAGATGAGGGGTCACTTAACCTGGCTTCACAGCAAATGAACAGCAGTAGAGAAGACGAGGGAAAAGGATATTACCGGCTCTAACTTTAAAAGGAAGTGAAAAAAACTAATGCTACAGAAAAGACATCATTTCCACTCTCTTGGTCTTCCTGCAACTGTCGTCATGTGTTTTACTTCTAGATACATACTAACCCTCCAATATATCGGCGTTTTATTGAAATAATCAAGTATTTCTCAGGTTGAAATGACAAAAAAAACAAAAAACAAAACCATCTAATCCTTTTTTTTTTTTTTTTTTTTTTGGCTGTGTTGGGTCTTCATTGCTGCGCATGGGCTTTCTTTAGTTGTGGCGAGCATGGGCTACTCTTTGTTGCGGTGTGCAGGCTTCTCATTGTGGTGGCTTCTCTTGTTGCACAGCATGGGCTCTAGGCGCACAGGCTTCAGTAGTTGTGGCACGCAGGCTCAGTAGTTGTGGCTTGCGGGCTCTAGAGCTCAGGCTCAGTAGTTGTGGTGCATGGGCTTAGTTGCCCTGTGGCATCCGGGATCCTAGTTCCCTGACCAGGGATCAGACCTGTGTCCCCTGCATTGGAAGGAAGATTCTTAACTACTGCACCACCAGGGAAGTCCCCCATCTTATATCTATGTCCATGTATCCACACATCCAGAACCTTCCAAGCTTTTGTACAGATCTCCCATTGTAGCTGATGTCCTGTCTCTTCTGCCTGAAAGACTTCCTTTCCCTTTTCTGGTAGTGCCAGTTTGCTGGGGATGGATTCTTTCAGCATTTGTGTGTCTGACTCAGTTTCCATAGGGTAGAAAGGTGTTTCCTCTTAGTATAGACATTTTCTGTGACATACAATTTTGCTCTGAGCATTTTAAATATGTTACTGCAATGTATTTGCACTGGCATTATTTCCAGTGAGAACTCATGTGTCAACCTTATGTTTGTTCATCTGTGTATTATGTGTTGTTTTTCTCTGGGTGCTTTGAAGATATTCTCTTCATCTCTGGTTTTTGTTTTGTTTTGCCTCACTGCGTGGCTTGTGGGATCTTAGTTCCCTGACCAGGGATGGAACCCAGGCCCTGGGCAGTGAAAGCATGGAGTCCTAACCACTTCACAGCTGGGGAATTCCCTCATCTCTGGTTTTGAGAAATACAATTATGACAAGGCTTGGTGTAGATTTCTTTGTTTCCTGTGCTTGGTGATTGTCAACCTTCTTAGATATGGGCTTTATATTTTTCATTCACTTTGAAAAATTCTCAGCAATAATTTTTATTATTATAGCTAGAAGATTTTCTTCTAGCTTCCTTCTGTCATTTGGGAATCCAAGTACATGTGTAGTTGGTTGTTAGGGGTCCTTTCACAGCTCACAGGTGCTCTCTACATTTTTTGATACTTTATTGCAGAGTTCACATCTTTGCAGTAAAGACCCATCCTTATGTTCACATCTCTTTTTTCTGCAATATTTTATCTGCTTTTAATGCCATGCAGTGTGTGTTGTGTGTGTGTGTGTGTATAGTTTTAATTTATTTTATTTATTTAGTTATTTCTGGCTGCGTTGGGTCTTCGTTGCTGCGCAGGCTTTCTCTAGTTGTGGTGAGCGGGGGCTACTCTTCATTGCGGTGCACGGGCTTCTCATTGTGGTAGCTTCTCTTGTTGCAGAGCACAGGCTTTAGGCATGCAGGCTCAGTAGTTGTGGCTCGCGGGCTCTGGAGCGCAGGCTCAGTGGTTGTGGCACACGGGCTTAGTTGCTCCGCGGCATGTGGGATCTTCCCGGACCAGGGCTCGAACCCGTGTCCCCTGCATGGGCAGGCGGATTCTTAACCACTGCGCCACCAGTGAAGTCCCTCCATTCAGTATATTTTTCACCTAAGATGTTGTAGTTTCCGTGTCCTGAAGTTTGATTTGGGTTTTTTAAAGTAATATCTCCATTTCCCTATATAAGGTTTTTGTCATATAGAACAGGGGTCCCCAGCCCACGGACCTGTTAGGAACCAGGCTGCACAGCAGTGCAGTGGTGGGCAAGCAAGCGAAGCGGCATCTGCCCGTCCCCATTGCTCACGTTACCGCCTGAACCCTCCCCCTCCCACCATCCCTGGAAAAATTGTCTTCCACAAAACCGGTCCCTGGTGCCAAAAAGGTTGGGGATCACTGATATAGAAGACAATTATAAAAGTTCCTTCTCTAATTTTAACATGGTGTCAGTGCTGGGGTGTTTCAATAGATTGATTCCTCTCATCATCATGAGTCTTGCATTTCAACCTTTTAAAAATTTTAATTGATTTTTTGGCCACACCTCGAGGCACCTGAGATCTTAGTTCCCCTATCAGGGGTGGAAACCATGCCCCCTGCAGTAGAAGCGTGGAGTTTTAACCACTGGACCGCCAGGGAAGTCCCTGCATTTCAACTTTTTCAAATGCCTTATATTTGATCAGATGCCAGACATGAACTTTACCTTGACGGGTGTTTGGTATTTCCATATTCCTATCAATATTTGATGGAACTGAATTCATAGAATCCTGTTGTTTACTTCTTTTGGGCCTTGGGTTCAGTGTCAAGAGCTTTGCACTTCTCCTTCACAGTTAATTTGCACAAAACTTCACACTTAAGTCCAAACTAAAAATTCTCAAAGTAATATTCCGATTGGAGAAACAGGCCTGTGTTCTTTTTATTTTTTAATTTATTTTTTATTTTATTTATTTTTGGCTGCGTTGAGTCTTTGTTGCTGTGCGCAGGCTCTCTCTAGTTGCGGCGAGTGGGGGCTACTCTTCGTTGCGGTGCACGGTAGGCCTGTGTTCTCTTAATGGCCTAGTGTTCTTCCAGAAAGGTGGCCAGTCAAGACTGGTGGTGGCCCTTCTAATTTCCCTCTGGGTTTCTGACAGTTTGGAAGGTGCATTAAAAAGAATACCACCTCCCCAGTCCTTCAGTGTTTTCCCATTGTTAACCACCTCTGTAGATCTGATGCTTGTCTCATGTGCTGATAGCTGTGATGGGCAAGGAAAAGGAAGATAAAAATAGTTGTTGTCATTTGAAATGGGTGATCTTGATGCAGACATGGTTCATTTCTAGAGCATTTCTGTTGTTTCTTCATAGTGCACATGGGGACGAAATAAACCAGGAATGGTCACAATCTAACTGCTGGGGAAATAAGTTCAGGATATCAAAGGTGCTTGGGGAATTCCCTGGCAGTCCAGTGCTTAAGACTCCATGCTTCCACTTGAGGGGGCGTGGGTTCAATCTGTGGTCGGGGAACTCGGATCTTGCATGCTGCCGTGGCTTGGCAAAAAAAAGAAAAAAAAAAAAAAGATGTCACAGGTGCTGTTAGATCTATGGGATGTGATGAGATCAGTGAACAAGAGGACTCTGGATAGAGTGGAAAAGTCTGACTCCTAAGGCTTAGATTGGAAGCTGGAGGACGACAGAGCCTTGGGTGAACATAGTATGATTGAGTCCAGTTCCCCTGGGCTGTGAGCTGCACCAGCCTTCCTGCTTGTACTGGAGGATGTGGGTTTGTTGCTCTAACATATGTGTTCTGTTTCAGGACTCAGTGGTCTTTGAGGATGTGGCTGCGGACTTCACCTGGGCAGAGTGGGCTTTGCTAAGTCCTGTTCAGAGGAACTCTACAGAGATGTGATGCTTCGAACCTTCAGGAACTTGGCCTCAGCAGGTAGGGGTGGCATCATTCCTTCACTTGTCCTTTTAGAGAACCACCTATCTTATTCTGTTGACCTTGTTCCAGGATTTGGGCTGAGAAATAGGCACACGTTAGCAAACACACAGATGTGGTCAGAGGCCTCATGGAGTCTTGAGACTAATGAACAGCTTTACTTTGAAAACAAAGATCTGCTTAAACATCTTTTAAGATGTTTGAAGCTGACTTTTTAAAAAAATATTTATTTGGCTGCACTGGGTCTTAGTTGCGGCACACGGGATCTTCGTTGCCACGTGCGAGATCTTCCTTGCAGCATGCGGTTATCTAGTTCCCCCACCAGGGATCGAACCCAGGCCCCCCTGCATTGGGAGCGTGGAGCCTTAACCACTGGACCACCAGGAAGTCCCTAAGCTGACTTTTTATTTCTCTCTTGAGGCTCCTTAAACTGATAAGCGAGCATAATTTTCAAATGTTGGGTTGGGGCACCCTTATCTGAGGAATACTATGCTTAAAACACACTGCAGCATCAAAAACATAAAAGTCACAAATATTGGGAAATGTGTAGTTATAATAATTGTGAAAAATTATCAGTCCTTACATCATTAATGATTATGTATTTTTTAAACTATTTATTTATTTATTTATTTTTGGCTGCGTTGGATCTTTGTTGCAGTGCGCGGGCTTCTCATTGCAGTGGCTTGTCTTGTTGCGGAGCATGGGCTCTAGGCACGCAGGCTTCAGTAGTTGTGGCTCGTGGGCTCAGTAGTTGTGGAACGCGGCCTCTAGAGCGCAGGCTCCGTAGTTGTGGTGCATGGGCTCAGTTGCTCCACAGCATGTGGGATCTTCCCAGACCAGGCTGGAACCCGTGTCCCCTGCATTGGCAGGCAGATGCTTAACCCCTACTCCACCAGGGAAGCCCGATTATGAATTGTTAATGTACTTTGTCCATATGTGGAACAACAGTGATGTAGATGATCAGTGGGGAGAAATCAAAGCGAGACTACAGTCTTACTGTGAAACAAAGACACCCTGCTGGAGTCAAATCCTACAAATGTACCGAGTGCGGGGTGGGGGGTGGGGTTCAGTGGAAACCCAAGTCTAGACCCCCGCCTTCAGTGTGAGGCTGGGCAGACGGGTCTTGTATCTAAGCGTTGATGTGAGATCTCACGCTGTACACAAAACCTATCTGTGTCAGGAACGTCCTTTTCACTCCTCTTCAGAAACGTGTCTCCCTGGTAAATGCCACGTGAGGAATGTGGCAGAACTCTATCGTCACTCATCTTTTCAGACATGGGAGTGGTCACAAGCGAGCAGAAAACCTATGAAAGGAAAGAACATGGCAAGGTTCTTATTTATTGCTCTGCTCTTAGAAGACCCGTGACTACTCATAATGGAATAAAGTCTTGGGAATGTAAGGAATGTGGGAAAGGCGTTTGTCGTCATTACACGACATAAAAGCACTCATTGTAAGTGTGAGATGTGGGAGAACCTTTATTCATTCCTCACACCCAGCAACACAATTATGGTTGAATAACATCCGTTTACTGACTGCAGTGAGTCCATGAGGAACCATATGGTAGCTCAGGAGGACGGTGTGAGAGACCTTATCAGGAGATCTCGCCTTGTGTTCGCCCGGTTTGTGGAAGGAGCAAGGAGGCAGGATTTGTGGATTGGATGTACTCATGGGGTAGTGTATGGAAAGAATTTTAGTAATTCTTACCTACAGAGCTGGCAAAATGGAGTGGAGCTACTTGTAATTGGGGAAAGTGGGGAAAGTGGAAAAAGTTCCTCCAGATATTGATACAATAGGTTTGAGAGCTGGTCTTATTTTTGGTTTGGACAATACTTTTTGTGTTTTTAGACATGACTATACAGTGGCCTTATGGGTGTTCTCCCATCCCCATCAGAGCGATGGTGTGGTTTTATGCCCCACGGATTGTTTAACAGAACCCGCCGACCATTCTGTGAGTGCCAGCAGTATGTGCCAGGTCAACTGTTGGGCTGTCAGGCAGCTGTCTTTTGTGAGCCCCTTCTTTTGTCCACAAGCAGATGAAGTCCAGCTTCAAGACCCTACTGTGTGGCACCCAGAACTTTATTACATATTTTGTAACCTGGATGTTTTCCAGCGAATGTCTGTACTTGGAATAGGATTAGTCTCGCCTGCCTTTTTTTTTTTTTTTTTTTTGATGCAAAATGATCCGATGAATCCTTTGATGCGACAGTGGCTGTGCAGTTGCATTTATTTATTTGTTTGTTTTGCGGTACGCGGGCCTCTCACTGTTGTGGCTTCTCCCGTTGCGGAGCACAGGCTCCAGACGGGCAGGCTCAGCAGCCATGGCTCACGGGCCCAGCCACTCCGCGGCACGTGGGATCTTCCCAAACCAGGGCACAAACCCGTGTCCCCTGCATCGGCAGGGGGACTCTCAACCACTGTGCCACCAGGGAAGCCTTGCATTTATTTTTTTAAAATATTTATTTGGCTGCACTGGGTCTTAGTTGTGGCACACGGGATTTTTAGTTGGGACATGTGGGCTCTTAGTTGTCACATGCGGGATCTAGTTCCCTGACCAGGGATCGAACTCGGGCCCCCTGCATTGGGAGCGTGGAGTCTTAACCACCGGACCACCAGGGAAGTGCCTGCAGTGGCATTTAAACCTCTAAAGAGAGTAGGGCAACTGTAACCCAGAAATTTCCTAGAAATAAATGTTTTTTCCCCGAAGACAGGGTCCTATGTTACCAAACACAGTCAATGGAAATATCCCCAAATCTAGATGGTCTTTTGCAAAGATCTGCATGGCTTTGTAAAAAAAAATCGAGATGAAATTCACAAAACCTACAGCTAACCGTTTAATAATATACAATTTGGTCTGTTCACTGTGTTGTGCAACCACCATCTCTAATGTGAAAGCCTCTTCCTCACACCAGGACACCCTGTGCCCTTTAAGCAGTGGCTCCCTAGCCTTCCCGGCAAGCGCTTATCTACTTTATGCCTGTATGGATTTGCCCATTCTGGTGATTTCATATAAAAGCAGTCACATGGGGACCTCCCTGGTGGTCCAGTGGTTAAGACTCTCCCTGCAGGGGGTGCAGGTTGGACCCCTGGTTGGGGAACCAAGATCCTGCATGCCATGCTGCGTGGCCCCCCCCGCTCCCCCCAAAAAACCCTCAGTCACACAATATGTGATCATTTGGGTCTACTGTTTACTCAGCATAATGTTTTTGTGGATCATGCACGTTGCAGCATGTCAGTACCTCTTTCCTTTTTATGGCAGAGTGTGATTCCACTCTGTCTGTGTACACCACAGTTTGCCTATCCATTCGTATGTTGATAGATATTGGGGTTGTTTCCACCTTTTGGCTGTGGAAGAAAACCCCTGCTGCTCTGAGCATCCATGTACAAGTTTCTGTGTGCACCTAAGTATTCATCTCTGTTAGGCGGATACCTGTGAGTGGAGTTGCTGGGTCATGTGGTGATTGACTTTCTGAGGTCCTGCCAAACTGTTTTCCATAGTGGTTGCACCTGCACCATTTACATTCCCATCAGCAGTGTACAAGGTTTCCTATTTCTCCACATCTTTTGGGAAAACCTGTGTTTTATTTTTTTTTAAATTATAGTCCCCAGGGCTTCCCTGGTGGCGCAGTGGTTGAGAGTCCCCCTGCCGATGCAGTGGGACGCGGGTTCGTGCCCCAGTCTGGGAGGATCCCACATGCCGCGGAGCAGCTGGGCCCGTGGGCCATGGCCGCTGAGCCTGCGCATCCGGAGCCTGTGCTCCGCAACGGGAGAGGCCACGACAGTGAGAGGCCCGCGTACCGCAAACAAACAAACAAACAAACAAAAATTAGAGTCCCCGTAGTGGGTATATGCAGTGATAGCCTAAGTGACCAATGATGTTGAACTTCTGCTCGTGTATTTGCTGACTATGTATCTTCATTAGAGAAATGTCTGTTCAAGTCTGTTGCCCATTTTTGAAAAGTAGGTTGCCTTGCAGAATGAGTTCTTTATATTCTGGGTATTAAACCCTTATCAGATGAAGGACATTTGAACAAAATGAAATGTATGGATCTTGTTATATCCCTGTAGTGATCGTTAGGGAAGCTGACTGCCGCTCATGGTTATTTGAATATGGTAAACGCAAGTTGTTGATTTTTAGGTGTGATAATGGACTTCGGATTATGTTTTTAAAAAAACATATATTCCAAAATATTCATGGATTAAATGGTATATCTGAGAGTTTCTTTAAAATTATGTGGAGAAATGAGTGGAGTAGAAATAAAAATTTAAAAGTGTTATAGGAAAGTAATGGATATATACAGTTTTATTGTGTCTTTTCATATCCTTCTAAAAACCATTTTTTAAAATCGTGGTTAGATACACATAAAATTTACCATCTTAACCATTTTGAGTGGTATTAAATACATACACAGTGTTGTGCAACCATCACCATAATCCAAGCCCATAACTCTTTTCATCTTGTAAAACTGAAACTATAAAATCATACTCCCTCCCCCCAGCCCCTGCAACCACCATTCGACTCTGTCTTTATGAGATGTGACTCCATACCTCCTATAAGTAGAATCATACAGTATTTGTCACTCGTGATTAGCTGATTCCAATGAACATAATGCCCTCAAGGTTCATGCATGTTGTAGCGTAGTAAAGAACTTCCTTCCTTTTATTCCAGTGTATGGATGGACCACACTTTGTGTATCCATTCATTCTTTGATGAACACTTACGTTGCTTTACATATTTTAACGATTGTGAATCATGCTGCCATGAACATGGGTAAACAAGCATCTCTTTGAGACCCTACTTTCAGTACTTTAGGGTATATACCCAGAAGTGGAATTGTGGGAGAATATGGTAATTCTTTCAGTTTTCTGAGGAACTACCATACTGTTTCTGCAACTGCTTTACATCTTACATCCCTACCAGCAGTGCACAAGGATTCCAGTTTTTCCACATCCTTGTCCATACTTTCTGGGGTTTTTTTTTTTTTGATAATAGCCATCCTAATGTGTATGAGGTGATACCTTATTGTAGTTTTCATTTGCATTTCCCTAATGATTAGTGATTCTGAGCATCTTTTCATGTGCTTATTGGCCACTTGTATGTTTCTTTTTTTATTCAATATGAATTTTTATTAACACACATTTTTCAAAGTCTGTACAAACCAAAACATCCCTGTGTTTTAAAAGGTCCATTATCAAACATACAAATAAATAAAAGGTGTTACCAAAAGTTAGCTACTCAATTTCATGGTAAAACAGTGTCATGATTTTTAAAAACCAAAATTTCAAGACTGAGGTTTCTGCCTTCCCTTTTTAGAACTTGTGGAAAGTTAGAAAATGTGTGGATTTGCTTTATATTAAATGCCAAGACCTTAAAAAAAGATTTAGTATAAAACTAAATGTGTTTTTACATTGTCACTTCATGTAACAATTTCTCAAGTCTTTAAAATTAAAAAAAAATGACTATTTTCACAATCTTTTCCCCATAGTCAATGTAAATGCATCTGAAAAATATTATCTGACAGTTTTTTACCTAAACGTTTCTCATTCAAAAGTTACAAAACTGTTTAGCACTGCCATTTCCCTTGCTTAGAAGGGAAAATTACATCCTCTACTAGAGTGATAGATAAGTAACACGGTCCATTGTTCCTCTGACCAGAAGGAAGTCACTCATTTCCACATCTCTGTCCAATTATGTGCATGGCTCCCCTTGCGAGAATGCTCACCAATTAGAAGCATTTGCTCCTAGGAAATGCCTAGCAAGTTAAACTTACTGCTACACTTTTGGTAGACTGACGTACAAATGTCATCTGCCCTTATGATTACCTTTAACTCTAGTTCTGCCCCCTGCATTAATGATTCCAAGGTAGCCAGTTTTCCTGTTTCATGACACACTACACATCTCTAGTTCCTTTCACAAACATCATACAGAGGACCTGAGACAATGGCTAGAAATGCCAATCTATCCTCGGAAAAGGAAATCCATGTGCCTGAAGGGAAAACAGGAGAAAATTCAGGCTGGGGCCAAGCTGCTTTTGAGAGAGAAGCACCTGTTTTCAACACATTTCCATTAAAAGCAGGGCTGGGTGGGGAGGAGTGGGGAAGGGGTAGGTGATATCACTGCCCCAGTCAGGCTTACGGTCCCTACTAGAGCAGCTCATACTAACCTCCAAGATGCTCTGTAGGCCAAATATTATCCCATTTTGAATCAGGTAAAAAAAAGTTACCTGAAAATGGCCCAATATGACAACGGATATAAGGGTATTTTTTAAAAAAGAGGTGGCAGTGTGAGAATTTAAAATCAGTCACATAAAACAAGAAAGGGGTAGGGGAGAGAAGTGTCCAGTACAACCTGGACAACCTTTCCTTCTGCCCTTAAGTACCTTTTGGAGGATTTCTTGGAAGAGCATGTAAGAAGATACTTAACTCCATACTTACATATTGAATTGTTTCACCTTAGCAATCAGTTTTTAAGACTCCAAGGTAACAAGAAAGGAAAGATCTGATTCTTTTGCTAAACGCTAGAGTAGGACCTTTTTTTTAAGAGGCATCACTTTTACGAGAAGAATGAGCTAGGCTACCATTATTCCTTTATCAAGAAAAAGTTTCTTTTTTAAAAAAGTAAATTAAAACTCTGGCTATACGTAGTTCAAAGTTCATACATAATATACCTGGAAAAAAAACCAAAGAGTATATACCCTGAAGCAAAATGTTTATTGGAGAGAGAAAGTCTCTTCCACTGTACCAAGTCTTAAGGTGGCAGTTTTCAAAGTTCAGAGGGTGGCAGTGATATGTAATTAATGCCAAACTGTTTGCTCATGGGTATGGCAGGATGCAATGATGGACCAAAAAAAACCAAAAAACCATTCTGCACATAACACTGAGCAGTGACCAGCAACACACACAGAAAAGTAACAAAAGAGAGACAGTAGTACTGAGAGAAGGATTTGGGATAGAGAGAGGGGAGTGAGGGAGAGTAAGAGAAAGAGAGAGCCTGAAACCCCAAACATTCAAGCATGCAGTCATAATACGGCACAAACCAGGTGTTTCCATTCAGCCCACTGCAATCGCACAAAGAAGGGTAACTATAGTAAAATAGAGATTTCTTAAGAAAGCTTGCAATTCCCAGAGAACAGCCAGGTTGCCACCCTGAGCCAGGACTCCGTTGCTATTGCCAGGAGCGTCCTTGTGGTCTCTCATGGAGAGGTTATAGCTCCTGACTTCTCGTTCTTGGACAAGGCAGCTGCTTGGCTTCAGGAGCTCTCGGTTTTTGGCCTGCAGTTGTTCTGTAACTTCTTTGTGGGTTTTCTCCATCCGGTTCATTTTGGCTCTCATCTGAGATGCTTGGTATTGAAAACCAGGCTTCAACTCCGTGACCTTCTCTTCTCTAAAATCATCTGATCCTTGTCATGCAGCATCTTCTTCAGAGTGGCTGCTGCCTCCTTCAGTTGGGCAAAGATGACAGAGTGGTCAGTGCCTGGTGAGTCCAGAGCCAGGTCTGAGGAAAAGCTATCGCCATTGGTTGTGATCAACTCAAACCGGGATTTTTTCTTTGGGATTTCCTTTTGAATTGAAGATGTAGGAAGTGTTTTCTGACTGTTGCAATGGCTGCCACCACTGTACTGCTCCTTCTGCTCCTTCTCCTGGTGGCTGCTCAGGTGCTTCCTCTGCTCTTTGGTCTTCTGAAGGACCCATTTGTATGAAAGTGTGTGCAGCCAGCATAACAATTTCCCGTCTACCTTTTTTCTATCATCTTTCCTGTCAAATGCACACTGCTGCTTGCACTGTTCACAAGAATATGGTGGCCCACACTTCTCTGAACTTGTGCAGCGCTGGCATTTTGTTGCCAATGAACGCTGCAGTTACACTGCAGTGCTGACGAGGTTTGGGCATTCCATACAACTGCACATTCTGAGCACATTTCTTGCATACTGTATTGGTTTTACTCTCCTGCTGGTACTCAGTCCTACAGTAGGTGCACTTCACAACAGGGTGTACAATCCGACATTCCTTGCACAGCTGCTGCCCTGAGACAGCGCCTCGAAGGGGAAGTGCTGGGGGCATTTGGTGCAGGCTTTCCTCACCGCCCTACGGGCCCCGCCCGCCGCTTTCTCTCTTGTGTGTTTCTTCGGAGAAATGTCTATTCACGTTCATTGCCCATTTTGGATTTGGTTGGTTGGGTTTTTTTGAGTTTTAGGAGTTCTCTATATATTCTGGATATTAATCCCTTATCAGATACATGATTTGCAAATGTTTTCTCACATTTTATGTGTTGCCTTTTTACTCTGATGATAATGTCTTTAGATTCACAAATTTAACCTCAAGCAGCCCAATTTGTCCTTACTGTTTTGTTCTGTTATCTGGGCTTTTGGTATCATATCCAGGTGTCATATCCAGGAAATTATTGCCAAATCCATTGTTACCAAACTTTTATCCTGTTTTCTTCCAAGAGTTTTATTGTTGTAGGTCTTCCATTTAGGTCCTTGAGCTATTCAGAGTTAATTTTTTTTGTTTGTTTTAGAAGTGGGTCTCGCTTTATGCAACATATATGTTCTGTAAAGAAGATGCTAGGGTCAGGTCACATGAACGTTTTCCTCGCAGAACATGGCTTCATTGGTTTGGTGGCTGCTCAACGCTCGAGCAAGTGCATTAACCGGGGACTGCAGACTTTCTGACACATTCGTTCAGGAAGGAACCCTGAGAGTTTTCTGGTAATGCAAACAGTCACCCCTAATTAACCGTTTTGTAAATGTGGATTTGCGGGGGGTTGCCCAAAAGGGACGCAGCCATTATAGGGCACATTATACTGAGGATGCAGTGTTAAAAATTCTAGGACACAGGTCCTGGGGACAGAGGACCCTCAGCTCTCTGAAAGTGAGGTTTCGGTTAGGAAGCCTGTGCAACCACAGACAGATACACCTGAGGCTTGGTCCAAGTACCTTTCCTCCAAGGAGCTTTCCTCCACGTTCTCATCTCTCCTCCCAACAGGCTTTTTTACCCCTGACTTGTAAGGTCACAGGCAGGCACAGCTGAGACCAGGAGCCAAGTCTCCCTCTGCCTTCTCCACCAGATCCCTGCTGCCCCACTGTGACCCAGACCCCATAACACTAGCCTTTCCAGGGCCCAGCATTCCCCTTTGATGCGCCCAGGAGCCCAGCCAGGCCTGGGACTCGTCCTGTCCTCTGGCCATCAGAGAAGCAGCCAGGAGGAGGAAAGGCTTAGCGTCCTGGCCACCTGTTCTACATTCCCCTCCCACCCACTCTAGCCTCCATCCCCAGCTTAGCATGGAGGAGGGGCCGATCCCCAGCTTAGCATGGAGGAGGGGCCGACAGTCCCCATCTCTGTGACCCACCCTTCCCG
This sequence comes from Lipotes vexillifer, assembly GCF_000442215.2. Lineage (NCBI taxonomy): Eukaryota > Metazoa > Chordata > Mammalia > Artiodactyla > Lipotidae > Lipotes > Lipotes vexillifer. Next base: position 25,178 of record NW_006787698.1, on the reverse strand, counting down.
GCAGCCCCCATTCCCTACAGAAACCCCGCATAAAGCAAGGTTAAGAAGTTAAGGCTGAGCAGAACCTCCTGAGAGCTGGTTGAGGTCCTGACTCAAGATGAGATCAGGTCACCTTACAGACCTGTCCCCTAAGTGCCCCAGGCAAGAGCATTCCCCACACACTTGGACAAGGTTAGGTTAAGAAGTTAAGGCTGAGCAGAACCTCCTGAGAGCTGGTTGAGGTCCTGACTCAAGATGAGATCAGGTCACCTTCCTGTCCCCTAACCTCCTGAGAGCTGGTTGAGGTCCTGACTCAAGATGAGATCAGGTCACCTTACAGACCTGTCCCCTAAGTGCCCCAGGCAAGAGCATTCCCCACACACTTGGTGCTGCCCGGACACGAAGCACCAACTCGGGGTGAGACTGGGTCAGGGTCTGAGCAGAGGGACCCTCACAGAATGAGCTGGATGAGGCTGGGGCTGAGGGGGTGGCAGCCACTCAGACAGGTGAGACTGAGCAGGGCCTCAGAGAGCTGGTTGACATCCCGGCAGTACGGCTCCCGCCGCAGGATGAAGTCCAAACACCTCCAGCAGCTGGCGTGGGAGCCACTCTGGCTCCCGCGTCTTCCTGCCACCACTGCCTTTTTCCTCTTTTCTCCCGCGCTGCTGATGACTGTGTTCTGTGAAGCCCCTGGCAGAATGCTGCGCCTCAGAAGACCCTGTGCCCTGACCGGCTTCTTCAGGAACTCATCCAGTGTAGGGCCATTTCGCCCCAGTGGGTCATCAGGCACCATGAAGAGGTTTCCCACGAAGGTGAAGGGCAGCAGGCGCTCCATCCACTTCTCAGACTCCTCTGCCAGGTCCCGGAACTGGTCACTGGAGACAATGATCCCATCGGTCTCTTCAGCCAGCTTCATAGGAAGAGATCCTCTTGCCATCCAAGACCCGGGAGGGAGGAGGGAGAGAGTAGGCTGGGGGAATACAGCTTGTGCAGGAAGTGACCCTCTCTGACCTTGGAGTCCCTACTGAGACGCCACTGAGGCACAAAGACAGTTATGTCGCGGTGGCCACGGTCCCATGTCAAGTACTGCACAGCAATGGCAATGCCCGGCTGGAGAAATAGTGCTGGAGGCCACGCACCATGGCCATGTTGCTGCCATGACAATATGGCGGAGGTCTGGCTCGCCTGGCACGTTGGCAAGGCACAGGGTGAAAGGGTCCTGGAGGGCCTCCTGGAAACGCTGTGTGCCAGTCACCAAATTACCCCCCCCGTGCCTCGTTTCCATGGAGACCCCCGACCTTGAGCCACGACCTGCTGCTTGTCTGCCCTGTCTCCTCTGTCCCCTCAATCTCCACAGTGCTAAGGGGGTTCAGGCGCTGGTGGGGGGCTGGGCACTCTTGGAGGTGAGGCTTCCCCATTATGGACCCGCTGCAGGAGAGAGGCTCCCCGGGGTTGGCTGCCTTTTGACAGGGGCCCTGGGTGCCAGGAGGCTCACCCTGGACCCAGAACATTCCTCTCCTGAGGCACCCCCTCCTTCCCCAGGGCCTTCCCTTTCAGAGGCACTGCCTGCCCTGCCTCTCCTTCCACCCCCAAATCCATCTCCCTGGGACCACCGTGCTTTGTCCCCTCCTTCCCCATAGCTCTCTCCCCTTGACTCCTGCCACCCTGCAGGTCCTGTGTCCAGAGACTCTCTGCCGTCACTCAGGGGACTCCTGACTCCCTGGTGCTGAGCACCCAGCAGACCTGGGCTCCCCCACTCCCAGGACGGGAATGCTTGGGGCCCCTGCCCCCTGGATGCCTCTTGCACCAGGCTCAGCAGTTCTTCCTTGGACAGCTAGGGGCAGCTGCAGCAGGGCCTCTGTGTGGGCATCCCCCCAGGACTGCAGCAGAGAATTCTCTCAGCACTCCAGCACACTGAGAGGCTCCAGGGGATGGCCCCAGCCGAAAGTCCCAGCTCAGCCGCCCCACCAGCTCCTCCACTCGGCTCTGGACCATGACAAAGGCCTCAGTCAGGCCGCTGACCATCAGCGAGCCGGGCGCCCCCGGCACCAGGTGGGCCGATGTGCTCCAAGTCAGGCAATCAAGGAAGAAGCCCTGGGCTCCCAGAAAGATGCAGTGCAGTTTGGGTGAGTAGTGAATTTCTTTCCGTAGCTCTGGGCTGCAGAGACCCTTCAGGTACTCCTTGGCTCTGCTGGCGTTCTCCTTGGGGCCCTCCAGCTGCAGCCAGATGTGAGGGTCAGGACAGTCGTTCAGGAGGACGCTCATCCCCACCCTGAAGATGCGAAGATGCACTCCACATGGGGTTGCTGTTCTTGCACCTTGTCCTCGGCCTCCACAGACACCGCAAAAATGGTCATGAGACAGGGAGCCAGCCCCCCAGGTAGGCATGGCTCCTTGGCTGCCCAGCCCCAACGGGGACCTCTCTTCCCCACATCACGAACAGTTTTTTGAGTCACTTCCTGGCTGGGGGCAGAGTCAGCTGGGCCCCTCCCGGGGCTGGGCCTATACCGAGCCCCAGTGCACGCCCGTCCCTGCCAGCTGCAGGCTGCTCCCTGCCTGCGGCCGGAGCCTCGGCCCGGGCCCAGGCCCCCCAGAGTTAATTTTTTTGTGTATCATGTTAGGTAAAGGTAAGGGTCCAACTTCATTCTTTTCCATGTGGATATTGCATTTCCCAGCATTGTCTGTTGAAAATGCTGTCCTCTCCCCATTGGATGGTCTTTTCACTCTACTCTATTCCCTTGGTCTATATATCTGTCTTTATACCAGTACCATACTGTTTTGAGTACTGTAGCTCTATAATAATTTTTGAAATCAGGATATAAGAGTTGTCCAGTTTTGTTCTTATCTTTCAAGACCCCTTGAGATTCTAATTTGAATTTTATGATGGGTTTCTCCTTCTGCAAAAAAAATCATTGATTTTTAAATATTGGGGTATATATAGTTGATTAACAATATTATGTTACTTTCAGGTGTACAGTAAAGTGATTCAGTTATACATGTATCTATTCTTTTTCAAATTATTTTCCCATTTAGGTTAGGTTATTACAGAATATTGAGCAGTGTCCTGTGCTATACAGTAGTACAGTAGGTCCTATTTTAAATATAGTAGTGTGTATATGTCAATCCCAAACTCCCAATGTATCCCTCCCCCCACATCTTTCCCCTTTGGTAGCCATATGTTTGTTTAAGTCTGTGTATTTCTGTGTTTTGTAAATAAGTTCACTTGTATCATTTTTTTTAAAGATTCCTCATGTAAGTGATATCATATGATATGTCTTTCTCTGACTTACTTCACTTAGTATGATAATCCCCATGTTGCTGCAAATGGCATTATTTCTTTTTAATGGCTGAGTAATACTCCATTGGCATATATGCACCACATCTTCTTTATCCTCTGTTGACACACATTTAGGTTGCCTTTCATGTCTTGGCTTTGTAAACAGTGAAACAGTGCTGCAGTGAACATTGGGGTGCATGTATCCTTTCGAACCATGGTTTTCTCCAGATATATACCCAGGAGTGGGATTGCTGGATCGTATCGTAGCTCTATTTTAAGTTTTTTAAGGAATCTCCATAGTGGCTATACAAATTTACATTGACACCAACAGTGTAGGAGGGTTCCCTTTTCTCCACACCCTCTCCAGCATTTTGATGATGGCCATTCTGACTGGTGTAAGGTGGTATCTCTTTGCAGTTTTGATTTGCAGTTTTGATTTGCATTTCTCTAATAATTGGCGATGTTGAGCATCTTTTCATATGCCTATTGGCCATTTGTGTCTTCTTTGGATAAATGTCTTTTTAGGTCTTCTGCCCATTTTTTGATTGGGTTATTTGCTTTTTTTGATATTTAATTGCATGAGCTGTTTGTAGATTTTGGAGGTTAATCCCTTGTCTCTAGCATCATTTGCGAATATTTTCTCCCCTTCTGTGGGTTGTCTTTCATTTCTTTATGGTTTCCTTTGCTGTGCAAAAGCCTTTGAGTTTAATTAAGGTTCCATTTGTTTATTTTTGTTTTTATTTCCATTACTCTAGGAGACAGATCAAAAAAGATATTGCTGCAATTTATGTGAAAGAGTG
>NW_006787698.1:0-21007 GCF_000442215.2 Lipotes vexillifer | reverse complement strand
TGAAAGAGTGTTCTTCCTACGTTTAGGTCTTTAACCCATTTTGAGTTTATTTTGTATATGGTGTTATGTGTAGAAGTCTAGTTTTCCCAGCACCACTTGTTGAAGAGACTGTCTTTTCTCCATTGTATATTCTTGCGTCCTTTTCTTAGATTACATGGCCACAGTGCATGGGTTTACTTCTGGGCTTTCTATCCTGTTCCATTGATCTATATTTCTGTTTTTTTGTGCCAGTTCCATACTGTTTTGATGACTGCAGCTTTGTAGTATAGTCTGAAGTCAGGGAGCCCGATTCCTCCAGCTCTGATATTCTTCCTTAAGATTGCTTTGTCTATTTGGGGGTCTTTTGTGTCTCCATCTGAATTTAAAAATTTTTTGTTCTAGTTCTGTGAATGACATTGGTGATTTGATAGGGATTGCATTGAATCTATAGATTGCCTTGGGTAGTTATAGTCATTTTGAAAATATTGATTCTTTCAACCCAAAAACATGGTATACCTTTCTGTCTGTGTCATCTTTGATTTCTTACAGTTTTCGAAGTACGGGTCTTTTGCCTCCTTAGGTAAGTTTATTCCTAGGTATTTTATTCTTTATGATGCACTAGTAAAGATTCTTTAATTTCTCTTTCTGATCTTTCGTTGTTAGTATATAGAAATGCAACAGATTTCTCAATTTTGTATCCTGCAACTACCAGATTCATTGATGAGCTCTAGTAGTTTTCTGGTAGCGTCTTTACAATTTTCTATGTATAGTATCATGTCATCTGCAAACAGTGAGTTTTACTTCTTTTCCAAGTTGGATTCCTATTATTTCTTTTTATTCTGATTGCCATGGCTAGGACTTCCAAAACTGTGTTGAATAAAAGTGGTGAGAGTGGGTGACTTCCCTGTTGGCACAGTGGTTAAGAATCCACCTGCCAATGCAGCTGACATGGCTTCAAGCCCTGGTCTGGGAACATCCCACATGCTGTGAAGCAACTAAGCCTGAGCACCACAACTACTGAAGCTTGTGCGCCTACAGCCTGTGCTCCGCAATGAGAGAAGCCACTGTGATGAGAAGCCCGTGCACCACAATGAAGAGTAGCTCCCACTCGCCGCAACTAGAGAAAGCCTGTGCGCAGCAACGAAGATCCAACACAGCCAAAAATAATAAAAACAAAAAGAAAAACAGAAAACCACCCAGGCTCGCGACTCCAAGGCTAGGGTGAGCTCTCCTGTTAGTAGTAACATTTCATACCTGTTGTCGCAAATTAAGCTCTGCCCATGCAACTCAACTCCACTGAGGATAACAAACTCTGAGCCTAGTTTCTCCTGGATTCTGCCCTAAGTACTAATTCACTAATTTAAATACATGTCCTTTCCCTGTAATATAAACCGTGTATAACTGCTTTTCTGAAACAGGTCCTCCTGTGAGCTCTGTAGTGAATCCCCAGACCTGGGGCTAGTCTTAGACACCCCACAATATGATAAGAAGTAATTCACTAGAGGAGCTTCACAGTCAATTGAAACTGGCAGAGGAAAGAGGAAAGAATTAGTGAACTTGAACACTGACTGATGGTACAATCTGAAGAACAGAGAGAATAATGAATGAAGGTGGTGAAGAACAGAGAGAATAATGAATGAAGGTGGAAAAGCCTCAGAGAAATGTGGGGCAGCGTTTAGTGCACCAATACCTGGGTGATGGCAGCAGGAGAGAAAGAAGCAGGACAAATACTCAAAGAAGTACTGGCTGAAAACGTGCTAAATTTATCGAAAATCACCAAACTACACATACAGATGTCCAATGGACTCTGAAGAATAAACTTGCAAAGCGATCCACACACAGATACGTCACAGTGAAAATGGTGAAAGTCAAAGACAAGGAGAAAAGCTTGAAAGCAGCAAGCAAAACACCTTGTCCCCTAAAAGGGAACCACTGTAAGACCATGAGCTGGCTTTTCAGCTGAAACCAGGGAGGTTACAGGTAATGGAGGTAATGGGATAACACATTCAAAGTTACGAATATGAAGAGAAGCCACCGCAATGGGAAGCCCGCGTACCGCAAGGAAGAGTGGCCCCCGCTCGCCACAACTAGAGAAAGCCCACGCACAGCAACGAAGACCCAACGCAGCCGAAATAAATTAATTTTAAAAAATTAAATAACTAAGTAAATAAACAACAAAGAAAAAACAACTGGCATCACAAACAGGATGGATGGAGTCATGCTTGCAACTGACCTCAGGGAATAGGAACTGGGAAGCAGGCCAAGCACCACCTGCAGTGCCACCAGGAAATGCAACATGAATTGGTATCTGTATCACCTGGAGCAATGTGCAGGGGGCCTTCAGCCCATCATCAGAGAGGGGTCATCAGCACATCCCCTGTGACAGCCCGCTCTGCCAGTGCTGTTGAAACTGAGACGCACAGCTCCTGCCACAAAGGTTCCGATACTGACATCTCAAAGGCTGAAGGCTCCTATTTAGCTGTCCAGGATCCGGCCAACAGGTTTTACTTGGCCCCAATAATTGAAGACTCACAACCTCAACTTGCTTCCACTTTTTAATTTTTTTATTGTCTGAGGCTAGATCCTCGTGACGTGTAGCGGTCCCGCAGGGGATCCCATTGCAACCATTAAGTCAGTTCTGCTTGCCACGGGGGGCATAATAAAGGCTGATCCCCCGATGCCCCGAGCACCCACGGCAGTTTTAGGCTGTCGGAAGGAGAAACTGAGGCACTTAACAGAGTCAAACCTACCCAAGGGCTACTCCCTGACGAGCTAGACTCAGAAGCCGCACACATCTGATCCATCGCACTGCCCTTAGAAAACTGTTCAGATCATGTCTCGTATCTGAATCAGGCTAGCAAATTAACAATGGGAAACCGTGCCTTGAAGGCTGAATAGCTCCTGGACAGACAGCCACCTATGGTAACACCAGCTGAGTTTATTGTATGATACCCATGGAACAGGTACTTGCAAGTATTTAACCAAATGGGAAAACCTGACCAAAGATAACCTGTCCCTGAAATGGCTAAAATGGGGTGGCCAAAATGGGGTACTTTTGATTTACCTACATTGGTTTATTTGCACGTTTAGAATAAGCAGCTATAAAATCAACCAGAATGGGAGGCATATTTTAATTATATTTTTTTAAGTACATCTTTATTGGAGTATATAATTGCTTCACGATGCTGTTAGTTTCTGTTGTACACCAGAGCAAATCCGCCATATGCATGCACATGTCCCCATATCCCCTCACTCTTGCGTCTCCCTCCCACCCTCCCTACCCCACCCCTCTAGGTGGTCACAAAGCATTGAGCTGATCTCCCTGTGCTATGCAGCTGCTTCCCACTAGCTAGCTATTTTACATTCGGTAGTGTATATAGGGAGGCATATTTTAATTGGGACCTGGAAGCCTCACAAATGAGGAAATAATAAAATGGCTTCATTGTAAGAAACAAACCAAAAATGATTAGAAACGGTGGTGGCTGAATTAGAGAAAGCCTCAACCTCCGTCTCCAGCTTCTTTACGTTCTTTACGTTCTCTTCTTTCTGAGTTGCCCTGCTCTGCCCTGCCCTTCCTACTCTCCCTCCTCCAACACCAAAAGAAAAAATATATTGAATGCGAGATAGAAAATGAAAGCAACACCAAGTTTACTTGTACCAGCTCGTACATTGACTAGTCTCTGAAAGTAAAGCAAAAGAATGGCTCTAAGACATAAATTGCAAAGCACCTATGGAGGATTTTCATAAGTGTGAGGCTACAGATCGCCAGAAATGTACAGAAGTTGCCCACAACTTCTATCAGGCTATTCCAAAAATCTTCCCACAGAAAACAGATTGAGCATGGGACTTCCCTGGTGGTCCAGTGGCTAAGACTCCACGCTCCCAATGCAGGGGGCCCAGGTTCGACCCCTGGTCAGGGAACTAGATCCCACGTGCCGCAACTAAAAGATCCTGCATGCCGCAACGAAGACCCAACACAGCCAAATAAATAAATAAAACACGCATTTTTAAAAAAGAAAAAACAGATTGGGCAAAGATCCATCAGTGTAAATAGAGGCCAGGAGAAACTCTTTGATTATTTTGAAAGATTTGAAAAAACATTCAAACAACACTCTGGCATGGATCCAGAGAATTTTGTAAACCATCAGAATATTACATTCTATTTTTCTCAAAGGATTAGATGAAGAATTGGTAAGCCTGGTTAAAAGACATGAACTTGATTGGGCTACTATGCATACTAATGCCCTTGTCACTGCTGCTGATAAGCTTTCTAAAACCTTACGGAAGCTGCCAAGATTATGACTGTGCAGCTACAGCAGTTTGGCGGCCCTCCAAAACTCACCTGCCCAAATTCCAGCCAGGCTTGAAAGGACCACACCTGCTTGTACTGCAAAAAACATGTACATTTTAAAAGGGATTGCCACAAATGGAACAAGGTAAAATTAAAAAGGAAAAAAGGTGGATTATGAGAGGGCATTTTCCCCCTCCTCCTCACAAATACCTTAGAGGAGACTGAAATAACTATCAGAGGGGAAACTTCTAAGGCCCTGTGGATACGGGGGCTCCATTCTCTGTCCTTAACCCGACCCTTATTCACTGCCCTCTCACTCGGGGTAAACAATCGATTCTCATGGTAGGGGTTTCAAACTTTCCTGTGCAGGTTTTTAAATCAGAACCAATAATTGTTCAGCTAGGAACCATCACAGGAAGACATGTATTCCTTTTGGTGAAATGTGCTCCAATTCATCTGATTGGATGAGACCTTTTAGAGGCATATAATGCCCGTATTGCCTTTTCACCTACAGGTGAAAAGATTTTAGATTTAGAAGCTGTAGATGGTGAGAACATAATTACTGAAAAGTGTGAATGGTTATGAAAATCAAAATTCAGACAAATCAAGAGGAAATTAATGATTTGCTGTTACAGGACAGCTGCATGTAAATCAATGGAGTTAGAACACACCATGCACAAAAAATAACCTCACAATGGCTTAAAGACTTAAACATAAGACATGACGCCATGAAACTCCTAGAAGAGAGCATAGGCAAAACATTCTGACATAAACTGTACCAATGTTCCATTAAGTCAGTCTCCCAAGGCAATAGAAATGAAAAAAATAAATGGGACCTAATCAAACTTACACTTTTGCACAGCAAAGGAAACCATAAACAAAAAAAAACCTAAAAGACAACCTACGGAATAGGAGAAAATATCTGCAAATGATGTAAGGGCTTAATTTCCAAAATATCCAAAATATATTGGGTGGGCCAAAAAGTTGGGGTTTTTCCATAATATCTTATTGGCCAACCCAATACAAACAGCTCATACAACTCAACAACAACAAAACCCAATCGAAAAATGGGCAGAAGACCTTAATAGACGTTTCTCCAAAGAAGACACAAATGGCCAATAGGCATGAGAAAAGGTGCTCAACATCACTAGTTATTAGAAGAGTGCAAATCAAAACTACAGTGAGCTACCACCTCACACAGGTCAGAATGGCCATCATTAAAAAGTCTACAAATAACAAATGCTGGAGAGGGTGTGGACAAAAGAGAACCCTCCTACACTGTTGGTGGGAATATAAGTTGGTGCAGCCAGTATGGAGAACAGTATGGAGATTCCTCAGAAAACCAAAAATAGAGTTACCATATGATCCAGCAACCCCAGTCCTGGGCATATATCCAGACAAAATTATAATTCAAAAAGATACATGTACCCCAATGTTCATAGTAGCACTATTCACAACAGCCAAGACATGGAAACAACCTAAATGTCCACGGACAGAGGAATGGATAAAGAAGTTGTGGTACATTTATACAATGGAATATTAGCCATACTAAGTGGAGTAAGTCAGAGAAAGACAAATACCCTATCACTTAAGTGTGGAAATTAAATATGGCACAAATGAACATAAATATGGCACAAATGAACGTATCTACAAAACAGAAACAGACTCACAGACGTAGAGAACAGACTTGTGGTTGCCAAGCAGTGGGGGGAGAAGGGAGAAGGGATGGGAATTCAGGGTTGGTAGGTGCAAACTCTTACATTTTAGAATGGATAAACGACAAGGTCCTACTGTAGAGCACAGGGAACCATATCCAATCTCCTGGGATAAACCATAATGGAAAAGAATTTTAAGAAGAATGTACGTGTAAAACTGAGTCACTTTGCTGGGCAGCAGAGACTGGCGCAACACTGTAAATCAACTATGCTTCAGTAAAAAAATTAAATGATTTGCTATTACAAGTGCCTAAGGAATTATGGTCATCTTCTTCCAGATACTGGGAAAATTTAAATGGCTACTCCTATTAAAGTAACTATGGATAATTCCAAGCCTCTACCTAATATCCGATAATAGCCACGCAGACCGGAGGCATTAAAAGGAATGAGACCTATTATTCAGGAATTCCTTAAGACTTATAATTCCTTGCACCAGTCCCTGCAACTCCCATTTTACCAGTAAAAAACCAAATGGAAAGGCCTGGAGGTTGGTTCAGGACCAGAGCTCTAAGTACTCTTGGGATTCCCAGCCACCCTGTCGTCCCTAATCCTCCCACACTGCTCTCAGCCATCCCATCAGACACCTGTTATTTCCCAGTAGTTGACCTACGGAGCGCATTCTTGAGTATTCCAGTAGAAAAAGAAAGTCAATACCTCTTCACCTTTACATAGGAAGATCGCCAACCTGCTTGGACAGTTATGCCACAAGGCTACACTGAAAGCCCTACTTATTTTTCTCAAATACTTAAAGCCGATTTGGCTGATGTACACTTTCTTTCTTAATGACTCTGCTCTGATTCAGATTCAGTACGTAGATAATTTACTTTTGTGTTCTAGAACTGGACAGGATTGCCAAGGGACACTGTCCACTTGCTGCAACAATTAGTGTCAAGAGGCATAAAGTGTCCAAAGACAAACTACAATTCTGCTCACCAACTGTGCGATAATCATTTAATATCTAAGGAAGGATTGTTGATTGATTCTGAAAGGATTAAGGGAATCCTAGCTTTCTCACTCCCCCCCGCCCCCCCCCCAAAGAAAGAGCGGAGAGGATTTCTAGGTCTAACTGGGTATTGCAGGAATTGGGTACCGAGTTTCTCCCTCGTGGCCTAATAACCTCTATGCGTTACTCACCCCCCCCCCCCCCCCCCCAAAGAAAGAGCGGAGAGGATTTCTAGGTCTAACTGGGTATTGCAGGAATTGGGTACCGAGTTTCTCCCTCGTGGCCTAATAACCTCTATGCGTTACTCAAGTCTCATCAGCCAGAGGGACTTCCCTGGCCGTCCGGTGCTTAAGACTCCACACTTCCACTGCAGGGGCACAGGTTTGATCCCTAGTCGGGGAACTAAGATTCCACATGCTGCAGGGCATGGCCAAAACAACTAATTAATTAAAAAAAAAAAAAAAAACCTGATCAGCCAGACCCAATTGAATGGATGAATGGGAGGAGAGAAAGCTATAAATGCCCTGGAATCTACACTAGCCCGGGCTCCAGCTCTGGGCCATCCTAACTATAAACTACCATTTCCCTCTTTGTGCCTGAAGACAGAGGACACGCCCTGGGTGTATTCACTCAGAGGCACTGTGACCACAGGATGTTATAGTCGCCAGTTAGATTTGGTGGCAGAAGGGCTCCCACCCTGTATGAGAGCTATTTCGGCGGCGACTGCCCTCGTTATGCAAAGCTGCTGAAGAATTTCTCATTCTGGGGTCTCCTCTGGCTATCTGTGTTCCTCACTCAGTTGAATCTCTCAAGTTCCCATCATACTCAACACTATTCTGTGAGTCGCTTGGCCTCTTACAAAGTATTGTTACTTTCATCACCCAGTATTACTTCTGCTTGCTGGTGTTAACAGTCTTAACCCTGCAACTTTGTTTCTAGCATCTCAAGATGACTGCATTATACTCGCTATCTTCTAACTCTGAGGACTGATGTACAAGAAGTTCCCACTGATAATTCTGATTTAATTTGGTTTACAGGTGGATCCTGCTTAAAAGGACATTATTGAGCTGGGTTTGCAATAACTTCAACAGTAGAAATAAGTGAAAGTTCTTATTTACCAGACACCAAATCGGCCCAACAAGCTGAACTGATTGCACGACTAGGGCTTGTCAGTTAGCCAAAGGTCAAATAAACAAGGTCTATACTGACAGCTGCTTTGGAGTGGCTTGTGATTTTACAATGCTGTGGAAACTGGACTTCTCACCTCTTCTGGTCAGCCTATAAAGAATGGACAGCTCATCTCAAAACTATTAGACTCCAGACAGCTCATGATCATGAAGATACCTGGGCATTCCAAATCTGACTCAACAGAGGCCAAAGGACATGGATCGGCTGATGCTGCAGCCAAATAAGCTGCCTGAAGTCTTGTCCCTGCCCAATTTCAAGGCTCTCCTCTGCTCGATCATAACTCTGACGAAACTTAAGAAATTTCTTTTGCAGGCTCAGGAACTGGCTTCCGAAAATGAAGAGCTGGCCTGGAAGAAAAAAACGGGGGCTATTTGGATCCCATCTCACAAATACGGGGTATCTGCATGTGGCTGTTTAGGGGTGGCTGGTCATTGCTGGGTGTTTTTTTTTACATTATTTTTCGTTGCCTTTACTGCAGCAAGGACATTCCCTGGCCCACGGGCACGTGAGAAAATGGTATTATAGGGAAAACAATGTATGTGGAAACCTTCTCCCACTATAGCTCATAAGGTTTATGACCTACGTTCTCTATCTGTCCTAAATGTAATCCTGGTAAACCCCTTCATGGCTCTCAAGGCCACTTCCCCCTCCCTGAGGAACCCTTGTAGGTTTGGCAGCTGGACTTCATCCACTTGCCTTCCTCTGAAGGCTATAAATGCATCCTGGTCGTGGTCTGCATGTTTTCACACTGGGTGGAGGCATTTCCTTGCAGAAGGCCAGTAGCCTTCACAGTAGGCAAATTACCATTGGAAAAAAAAATAATTCCACTTTGGGGAATTCCTTCTGAGTTGCAGAGCGACCAGGGAACCCATTTTACTGGACAGATTATTAACTCCACTGGTAAGATTCGGCCGCTAATGCAACATTTTCACTGCACCTATCACCTCAATCCTCGGTGGTAGTAGAAAGGACCCAAGAGCACTATTAAAACACAGTTGGCTAAATTTTCAGAGGCTTTTCATCTTCCACGGCCAAAATCTCTTCCCTTGGTAACTCCTCAACCTTAGTTCTACCCACTTTGGTAAACATCAGTTGTCTCTCTTTGAAATAATTACTGGGCGGCGACCTATGCCTTTAGATGAAGGTACATATGAACCAGCGCTGCTTAACGGTCACATTCTACATTACTGTCAGGGACTCAGAAAATGAAAAAATTAGTAACTGATTGCTCCCACAGTGAGCTCCTGGAAGACGAAGATCTTATTAAGGGTCATGGGTTACAGCCTGGGGATATTGGAAAAGACGTCAAAAAAGGGACTCTTTACAACCACGTTGGAAAGGACCATACCAGCTGCTCTTAACAAATCCCTGGGGGGGCAAAACTTAAAGGACTAATCTCTTGGAGTCACATCTCCCACCTCAGAAGGGCCTACCCTCCTGAATGGACTGCAACCCCTATTTGTGACACCCCACTTCCACTAAGAGAGGCTCCATCAAACCAGGATGAGAAGAACACAACAGTGGGAGACAGCTAACCCAAGAGTCCAGACCAGACCTGTAAGAAACTGCCTCTCTCCATCAAAATTGAAAGTTATGGGACTTCCCTGGCGGTCCAGTGGTTAAGACACCCTGCTTTCCCTGCAGGGGGCACGGGTTCCATCCCTGATCAGGGAACTAAGATCCCGCATGCCGCGAGGCACAGCCAAAAAATAGAAAAAGAAATTGAAAGTTATTGTTCTGTTTCTAGCTATGTTCTTAGGCCAATGTTTAGGGTAGAAAGAAAACTCTAGTAAAACTATCACAAAGTATAGGTACTGGGGGGGGTTAACTGATTGCTGGATTTGTCATCAGATTGCTCCGTCAGTACAAGGCCGATTAAACCCCTTGTAATTCCTGTCACTGACTTTTCAGATGTTTCTAATGGTACCACTTACTCAGACACACCTCCCTCTGGCCTAACTTTTCAGGTTCAAATTCTCCAAAACACTAATATGTCTGTCCCTTGACTGACACTATCTTCGGTTCTTAGAGATGGCACACAACTCGCCCTAGGCCCCTCTCACTCTGTCCCTTACTTTTTTTTGGCTGTGCCGCGCAGCATGCGGGATCTTAGTTTCCCCGACCAGGGATCAGACCTGAGCCCCCTGCAGTGGAAGCACAGAGTCATAACCACTGGACCACTGGGGAAGTCCCCGTGTCCCGTACTTAACAGATGTCTTAAAGAGAAAGATAAGAGTCACGTATGCCAGCAACTCCCCCACCTCCAATATCATATGGATAGCTTTTGGAAAGTAAGTCTGCAAAAGAAATGGTCCACGGTTTAATACTGTGTTACGAGAATTTCCAGTTAACAAAGCCATCAACAAAAGCGCTCTGGGAGGAGTCACTTGTGCTCCCCCAGGTTTTGTCTTCGTATATGGTATTGGAACTGACCCACCTTCCCAAGGGTATTCACATAAATGTCTGAAGAGCTGGCAAGTAGAAGGTGGGACGTTATGTTACCCCATTGTCTATCCAAAAAGAGACAGATGGACCTCCTTTTTCTCCCCATTACAGTCAGGAGATCCATGCGAGGAGGATACCAAAGAAACCTGGTGGCAAAGTCTTTTAGGAATCTTGGTTCCTAGCGCAGGAGTATATGTAAACAGGGATATGCTTAGAGACCTATCAGCCACCATTGGTCAAATGGTTGAAGAAACTGCAAAAAGCACTGCAGCACAGCAGAAATCCTTAGATTCTTAGCCCAAGTTGTGTTAGATAACGGAATTGCCTTAGATCTCCTACTGCCCAAACAGGGGAGGTGTTTGTGCTGTTGGTCACACGTGTTGCACGTTGGTCACACGTGTTGCACTTATGTTAACACCTCCAGAGGCTGAGACACGCCCGGAAAAAATTTGCCGAAGAGCAAACTGGTTACAAGATGTAAGAAAGAGTGATCCGTGATCCTTTAAGTCAGCGGTCCCCAGCGGTCCCCAGTCTTTTTGGCACCAGGGACCGGTTTCATGGAAGACAGTTTTTCCATGGACCGGGGGGGGGGGGGGGAGTCCGAGATGATGCCTGGCAGTGAGTCTGGTCTGGAGTGTGGCTTCCAAGCTGGGGGGGGGGGGGGGGGGCAGGGAGGTATGGTTCAGGCAGTGATGTGAGTGATGGCGGGTGGCAGATGAAGCTTCGCTCGCCTGCCCGCCGCTCACCTCCTGCTGTGCGGCCCGATTCCTAACAGGCCGAGGACTGGTAGTGGTCTGCGTCCTAAGGGTTGGGAACCCCTGCTTTAAGTGACCTTTTTAGTCAGCTACCCTCAGGACTAGGCAACATTTTCCGCTTTGCTTTACAGACAATTGTTATTTTCATTATATGCACTGCCATTCTTTTCCTGGCTATCAAATTACTCACGACATGTATCACTGTTCTAAGTCTACGGCCAAAAGCACACCTACAATGACTGTACAACAAACTGAGATGACTGCTCAAATGTATAATCTATAAAACTTGCCTTCATCCATATATTTCTATGATTACTGCATTAAATTACTATGATAAAATACAATGATGCTTAAACAAATTGAAACTGCTGATCATTTCTATAATTCTGTATAAGGTAATGGACATACACAATGCACATAAAGTACAACTGGCCTAAGTCCTACTGGACACCTTAGAATTGGCTACCACTCCTTGCCAAGCATCCTACTAGTGCATCCCCCTCCCCACAAAAGAAAAAAAAAGGACCCGGCTCTCAAGACCCAGCATGGAGGGACATGATGAATCGGAGGCAGGTAAGCAACCACCTCGGCACCAAGGGACCAAATAGTTGATCATCTAATGCTTTCTATCAAAAGATTTATGATCAAAAGGTGGAGGTTAGGGCTTCCCTGGTGGCGCAGTGCTTGAGAGTCCGCCTGCCGATGCAGGAGATGCGGGTTCGTGCCCCGTTTCGGGAGGATCCCACATGCCGCGGAGCGGCTGGGCCCGTGAGCCATGGCCGCTGAGCCTGCGCGTCCGGAGCCTGTGCTCCGCAAATGGGAGAGGCCACAACAGTGAGAGGCCCGCATAACGCAAGGAAAAAAAAAAAAAAAAAAAAGGTGGAGGTTAATGAGGGAAATCATAAATATTCTATGGCAGGACAGTCAAACTAAGAAAGAAAACAAATGACATGCTCCCTTTGTGGTAAGCTTTTCCCAGTGTTCAATGTGCATATCTATATGATACATTAACCGGCCCTCCTGAAAGCAGCAGGATGAAATCAACCTTTGAGAAAAAGATGACCCTTTCTTTAGACGCCAGCATTTCAATATTGTGATTCTATGACTAATATATTTCCTTTTCATCTCATACAAGGGTACAGGGGGTCGCACTGACCAAAGGCTTGTCTGTACATGCAATATTAAAGGGAAAAACCCCCCAACTTGTTGATTGAACTATGTACACAGTGCTAATCTGTCAATATGAGACATGATTTGTCTAAAAAATGTATAAAACTGCATCTCTGACTCCTGATCAATGGAGCCGTTTTCAGACTTTCTGAAAATGTTTCCTGGGTTAGTAATCCTCAGTTTGACTCGAATAAAATTCTCTTTTCTTTTTTCTTAGCTTGACTGTTATTTGATTTTTCGTCAGCAGGCCTCACTGCTGAAATGGAAATTACACCTTCAGGAAAGGGATATACCTGATGTCAAGGGCCTTTCCAGAATACAGGAGGATGTGGCTTCCCCCATGCTCAGCCCCTTGCCCTCTGACACAAAGATACAGTTAGTGTCGGCCTAACAGTTGTGAAGCCCCTTGGGACCAACTGTCTGACATGGAAAGGGAGCTGGTGTTCTTCACTGACAGAAGCACCACCACTGTACACAAGGCCACCTGCTGGACAGCTGTGCCGTGCTTTCCTGCTAGTGGCATATCCCCCGTCAAGGAGGGCTTGCCTGGCAGAGTTGATGGTGGTGTGCCTGGCTCTACCACTGGCCATCAAAACAAGACTCCCAAGGACACAGATTTTCACTGACTCCCGAGCAGTAGCCAATGGGCTCACAGTCTGGTCTGGACAATGGCCTCCTTGGGGCACCTCCACTTGGAAAGAGATGGCAACACACACAACACACACACTGATTATGGATACTCGTGGCTCTGCGTACACATGCCAACACCAGAAGGAGACCTGTTCCAGAGCCCGACGTAAGTTACGACACAGGTCCAGACACAGCTCTTCCTCCAGAGATGCACACCTGCTAACACAGTGGGTCCACGGGGAAGCCTAAGTGGTGGTAGATAGTTGCCTCCTCTGCTCTCAAACAAAACTCTGGAAGCCTCCCAGGTAGGCACATGCATACACCCCGGGCTGAGAGACCCTACTTCTGGTGAGAAATTGATTTTATCAGGCCGCTGCCGCCCTCTGCTGGAGGCAGTGGGTATTCAACCACTGTCATTGATTCCTCCCCTGGACTTTTGCTGGCCACTCCCTCCAGAAATGCTGTAATCTTCTTGACCAGGTATGTGCCCATCCCTTTCGGCTCACCAGGCATCATGGATTCAGATCAAGGGACCCATTTCACCACCCAGTCTGTTTGGTCATGGGCTCTGGCACATGGACTCATAAAATTTCCAACTAACTTAGCAGCCCCAAGTGGCTAAACTTAAAGAGCTATACCATGATCTACTCAAAGGCAGGCCCCCCACAAGCCTTTAAACGAAGGTGGTCCCCAAAATGGACAAAAAAGCATTACCACAAGCTCTAACACTGCCTAACCCCCGGCCCTCAGATCCCCACACCCCACCATACATGCACTAGCTGCCAGTCTTCTCCATGGACTCCTCTGAGCACGTAAAGGGAACCCTCAGCCCTCTGACGTCAGGCACTGTTCACATCTGCTCAGCAGACGAATGCTCCCCTTGCCCACCATCTCACCGTCTTCCACGCACCTAATCAGGTCGATCAAGGGCTGGTTGTGCAACGTGATATAGAGAGAGCCTCCAAGGAGACAAGCCCCTACCCAACTGCTTAGAGATCATGATTATACAGATTTTATTGGCCCACATGATGGCCCAGGACTAGCCGCAAATCTTAAGGCCACTGGCTTCGCCTCACTTTTTGAACAGCTGGTTTATTAAACCATATTCATCAAAAGTTTTGCAGGAGATTGAAGTTATAGCTCCAGGACCCACCAGTGCAACTTGTGTGGATCTCAGAGAAAATACAAGAGGCTCACCACCTAGTGGATGCTGGTGTCCTTAGGAAATGAAATCCACAAGGGAAGCCCGGAGTCCAGTGTCAGTATCAGCAGACATGGGCCAGGTCCCTACCCAACTTTAGACAAAGAGACAAACAGCCTCTTGCCCCAAAGCAGCTACACACAGTATCCACATTTCTCAACTTGAAGGAGGCCCCAGCAAGCCAAGTGCACATCTGATTCTCCTTGGTTGTGGCTCTTAATGTGTACAGCCTGGATAGCAGTGCTGTCCCAGGAACTGTGCGGGAACACATCAGCCAAGTGCGTGACTGCATCACGGGATGGCTGAGTGCCAGTGCCGGCAGGCCCTGTGAGAAGAGCTTCGGCTGGCACATGACTGGGTGTAGATTCTAACCAGAGCTCACCTCTCTCCACATTAAATGGTGCCAGTAGAAACGAGAAACGATCCTGAAACAAGTTGCTCCCTCCTTTTACAAAACCTCAAGTTATATATCCCAGGCAAAACGGCCTTCCCAGTGTTAACCGAATCAGACCCAGATGGCTGGCAGTTTTGGGCTGTCATGATCCTACCATGGTTTCATAGAGTGAACTCCGGATTCGGAAGCTGTAGGCCACAACGTATGCCTACAATTAGCCCATCAATGTGTCCAGAATCTGTGTGCCTCATGGGTGGGATCCCCACAAGGCTTGGTCTTGGACACGGCCATGCCCTTCCCAAGATGCACCCCTACTGCTCTGATGGAGCTTACTGATCTGCTCGACCACCGGCAGAGCCTGTGCTTCTAGCTGTGCCCTGCACAGGCCTCCAGCAGATCTGCTCAGAACTTAACACCTCTTAGCCACTCTGCCCTTCACGGGTCTCCACCTGGGAAGGCCACCCCAAGCACACCAATGTCTCAGTGGGTGACGTCTCAACCCAAGAGAATTACAAGGGAAATCATGCTCCCCAAGCTCATGGGACGGTGGGACCTTCCCCTCCCAGACTGCCTTCACATCAGCAGAGAAGAGACTGGTGACGGTCAACCTCAAGGTCGAGCTGCACCAGTGCCTCCAGGTGATGGACGCTGGGGGCCCTCGAGAAGACTGTTTTTGTGAAATCGCTAACTCCTTGCCGCTATCACAATACTTACTAGGCACTACCATATATAAAATATGGAACTGATAAGAACCTGCTGTACAGCACAGGGAACTCCACTTTGCTGTACAGTAGAAACTAACACAACACTGTAAAACAACTCTACCCCAATAAGAAAAAAAAGCAAAAAAAACCCCAAACAAACAGTAGGTCCCCTGCCAACTGCATGGCACCAGTAACGTCATTTGGCCTTCATGACAAGTCAAGCTGTGTATTCTAACCACCATCGGCCACGGGGGGCACCTCCTCACAACGGTCCTACCTTGACCTACCTAGAGCCTATGATCAGGGACCTCTTGCCGCCGTGTGTGCCGGCTGATGTGCTGATGACAGCGTTTGCTCCCCACCCAATGCACCCACAACGATCCGACTCCCTCATTATTCCCACCACCACCTTCCGTACTCAAAGCTGCTGCCCTCCTTTGTACCCACATCGTAGCCACAAGCCGCTCCCCGCTATACACCAGAATCCCCTCCAACACCACGACCAAGTAGGCCACACCTGCCAGGACAAATGTATTTGTGCAAACCTCTTGACAGCAGCCTCGGCCTTATAAGCAAAACAACGCTGTCTGTGTCTCTACGCGGGGCCAGACCTACATCCCCAGGTCACTAACCTGCAGTTCCTCACAGTGATCAGCTGTGTGCTTATTCCCTCCAAAATACCTTGAGCCTCACTCAGGCTAAACAAACCCCTAATCAGGACCCCATACGGGGCACCCAGAGGGTAAGCATCAGGATAACCAGAATAACTAACCACCCCCCACCCCTGTGGTGGTACTTTCTAAAGGCTACTAACTGTATGCAAGCACAAAGACTGCTCCTCACCCTGTACACTCACGGCCCCCAAATGATAATTAACACCTCATTCAGATTCTGCTTTGGACCTGCCTCGAGCAGTCAGGAGCAAGCCCACTGGACCCTGCCCAGTCTGCAGCATATCCACAGAGATAACCCCTATGGTTACAATACTGTTCCTTTTAAGATCCCGGCACCCTTCACTCTTCTGACACTTTTCCACTAGAGCTGTCCTGCTCACATAAAGGGCCATCCTGTCCCTGTCCTATTGGGACTGGCCATCACCAGTGGACTGGAGGGCATAGGAACAACATCAAATATTAAAAACCACCCAGAAGGGAATTCCCTGGTGGCACAGTGGTTGGGAATCCACCTGCCAATGCAGGGGACGTGGGCTCGAGCCCTGGTCCCAGAAGATCCCACATGCCACGGAGCAACTAAGCCCGTGGGCCACAACTACCGAGCCTGCACTCTAGAGCCTGTGTGCCACAACTACTGAAGCCCACGCGCCTAGAGCCCGTGCTCCACAACAAGAGAAGCCACCTCAATGAGAAGCCCGCGCACTGCAACGAAGAGTAGGCCCCTCTCGCTGCAACTAGAAAGAGCCCACGTGTAGCAACGAAGCCCCAACGCGGCCAAAAATAAATTGAAGAAAAACAAAGCCACCCGGCAATGACCAACCACCCTAAACAACCACATGCAGATGTTCCACCATGCTCAGAGTCTGATGCAGCAACAGCATGACTCACTAGCATAGTGATGATTAACCAAGTGAGTCTGTTCCTTGAAGGGCACCTCTTGCTGTAGGAACCCTAACAACTCAAGGCAACACAGGCCAACCTCCAGAAGATGTCTTAAGATATACAGGTCATGCAGAATAGAACTAAAATATTTCAACTCCACACTCCCTGAGGTCCCTGATTTGTTCTCGTGGATCTTGCCAGCCCCTGGAGGAGCAGTGGCTGAGAAAAGTGTTTCAATCTCTATGGAGTCTTCACCACTGGCTTCATCGTTGTTGCCCTGGTTAAATGTGTGCTACAGTGGCCTCAGTACCTATGTCCTTGGACATATCTGCTACCTAGAGGATCGCTATTTCTGATACCAAGGCATCACAGGACGGATCATCGAGGGTTTAGCTAAGCTGCTCCATGGTACCACTGCTCTGGCATCCATTCTGTTGGGCCAAGCAGGCTTCAGGGTCCTGGAATTGACACTAGCCCCTTGCATGAGTGCATGCCCTAGACGGCAGCCCCCAGAGTCATGAACAAACATAAGTTCCTCACATGACTTCACCAGCGGCCCTTGTGATCAACAGTCTCCCCTGCTTCCCCTTGTGCACCCCTTACATAAGACCCCTGTGGACCTACCACAGAGATTGCCAGAGTAGATCAAGGAAACAAGACCCAACCATAGGTTGTCTACAAGAAACTCACTTTAAACATAAACATGCAAATAGCAGAAAATGGATGGAGAAAGACATACCATGCTAACACCAATCAAAAGAAAACTAGAGGGACTTCCCTGGCGGCGCAGTGGTTAAGAATGCTCCTGCCAGTTCAGGGGCCATGGGTTCGCACCCTGGTACTGGAAGATCCCACGTGCCATGGAGCAGCTAAGCCCGTGCACCACAACTACTCAGCCTGTGCTCTAGAGGCCGCATGCCACAACTACTGAAGCCCACATGCCTAGAGCCTGTGCTCTGCTACAAAAGAAGCAACCGCAATGAGAAGCCCGTGCACCGCAAGAGCAGCCCCTGCTCGCTGCAACTAGAGAAAGCCCACACACTGCAACGAAGACCCAACGCAGCCCAAAAAAACAAACAAAAACCCCCCAAAACCCACAAAACTTGAGTAGCTGTATTTCACACAGAGCAGATTTCAGAGGAAGGAAAATTCTCAGAGATAAAGAGAGGCATGACATGATGATAAAGGCATCGATTCTCCAAGAAGACATAACAACCCTTAGTGCGTGTGTGCCTAACAACAGAGTCCACATGCTAGAGACAAAAACTGATATGACGGCATCAAAAAATGGATGAATCCACTATTTAAGTTAGAGACTTCAATATGTCTCTATCACAAATGACAGATCCTGGAGACAAAAAGTGAGTAAGAAGATAAATGAACTCAACAGTACCATCCATAACTGGATATAATTCACACCTATGGACGACGTCATCCAAAAGACAGCAGCACACAGATTTCTCTCAAGTGCACATGGGACCATCACCAACAAACACCATATCTTGGGCCATAAAACAAACCTTAATGAATTTAAAAGAATAAAAATCACAGTGGATGCTCTTAGGCCACAGTGGAATTAAATTGGAAATAACATAAAGGTAGCTGGAAAGTCCCCCAAGTACTTGTAAACAACAAACTTCCAAATAACGAATGGATCAAAGAAGAAATCTCCAGAGAAATAAAAAATATTCTGAACTTAATGAAAACGAAAATAACACTTATCAAAATTTGAGGGATGCAGGGCTTCCCTGATGGCACAGTGGTTTAGAACCACCTGGCAATGCAGGAGACACGGTTTCAATCCCTGGTACAGGAAGATCCCACAAGCCATGGAGCAACTAAGCCCATGGGCCACAACTAATGAGCCTGTGAGCCACAACTACTGAAGCAGCAAGAGAAGCCACTGCAATGAGAAGCCTGTGCACCGCAACGAAGAGTAGCCCCTGCTCGCCACAACTAGAGAAAAGCGAGCACGAAGCAACGGAGACCCAATGCAGCCAAAAATAAAATAAATGTTTTTTAAATGCGAGGGATGCAGGGAAAGCAATGCTTAGAGAAAGCCCTGAAAGGATATATTAAAAAAGAAGCAGGATCAAAGATCCATAATCTAAACCTCTACCTTAAGAAACTAGAAAAAGGGCAAGTTAAATCTAAAGTAATCAGAAGAAAAAAATACTAAAATTTGGAGCAGAAATCAATAAAATTTAAAACAGGACATTGGTAGAGAACATCAACTAAACCAAAAGCTGGCTCTCTGAAAAGATCAATAAAATCATACACTAACTAGGAAAAAAACAGAGAAGACAGAAATTATTATTATCAGCAAAGAACTAGGGGATGTCATTACACGTCTTATGGATGTTAAAAGGGTAATAATGGCATACTATGAATAACTATACCCCAAAATTTAATAACCTCGATGGAATGGCCCTATTCCTTGAAAGACACAGCCTGCAAGAACTCACACAAGAAGAAACAGATAATCTGAATAGTCCTATATCTATGAAAGAAACTGAATGAACAATCAGTAACCTTCCAGGAACCTTGCTACACTGCTGGTGGCAATGGAAATTGGTGCAGCCACTATGGAAAACAGTATGGAGGGTACTTAAAAAACTAAAAACAGAATTACCATGTGATCCAGCAATCCCACTACTGCGCATGTATCTGGACAAAACTGTAATTCAAAAAGATACATATATCCCAGTGTTCACAGCAGCACTATTTACAATAGCCAAGACATGGAAGCAACCTAAGTTTCTATCAACAGATGAGTAGATAAAGAAGACGTGGTACACATACAATGGAATAGTACTCAGCCATAAAAAACAATGAAATAATGCCATTTGCAGCAACATGGATGCACCTAGAGATAGTCATACTAAGTGAAGTAAGCCAGAGAAAGACAAATATCATATAGCACTTATATGTAGAATCTAAAACAATAAAAAGTAAAAGAAAATAAAACATACAAATGAACTTATTTCTAAAATAGAAAGAGACTCACAGACATAGGAAACAAACTTATGGTTACCAAAGGGGAAAGGGGCGTGGACAGAGGGATACATTAGGAAGTTGGGATTAACATATACACGCTACTATATATAAAATAGATAACAAGGACCTACTGTATAGCACGGGGAACTATACTCAATATTTTGTAACAACCTGTAAGAGTAAAGAATCTGAAAGAGATATGTATGTGTGCGTGTGTGTGTATAAAACTGAATCGCTGTGCTGTACACCTGAAACTAACACACTACTGTGAATCAACTATACTTCAATACAAAAGTAAAGTGAAAAATAATTACTAACCTTCCAAAACAGAGAACACCAGATCCAGACGGGTTCACTGGTCAATTCTACCAAACATTTAAGGAAGAAATTAATTCTCTACAATTAGTTTCAGAGGACAGAAGCAGAGGGAATGTGCACTAACTCATTCTATGAGGTAAGCATTTCCCTAATAACAAAACCAGACACAGACATTACAAGGAAACTATAGACCAGTCTCTCTCATAAACAGTGATGTAAAAATCCCAAACAAAATATTAACAAACTGGGGATTTCCCCGGTAGTCCAGTGGGTAAGACTCCATGGGGGGCCCAGGTTTGATCCCTGGTCGGGGAACTAGATCCCACATGCCGCAACTAAGAGTTTGCATGCCGCAGCTAAGAAGACCGCGTGCCTCAAGGAAGATCCCGCAAGCCACAACTAAGACCCAGTGCAGTCAAAATAAATAAATATTTTTTAAAAATATTAACTGAATCCAATAATATAGAAGAATTATACACCATAACCAAGTGGTATTTATCCCAGGTATGCAAGGCTGGCTCAACATTCAAAAATCACTTCAGGGGACTTCCCTGGTGGTCCAGTGGTTAAGAATCCACCTTCCAACTCAGGGGACGTGGGTTTGATCCCTGGTGAGGGAACTAAGATCCCACATGCCACAGGGCAACTAAGCCCACGCGCCACAACTAATGAGCCTGCGAGCCACAACTACTGAAGCCCGTGAGCCTAGAGCCTGTGCTCT
>NW_006787697.1:0-1118 GCF_000442215.2 Lipotes vexillifer | reverse complement strand
GCTCTGCAACGGGAGAGGCCACAACAGTGAGAGGCCTGCGTACCGCAAAAAAAGAAAAAAAAAGAAAAAAGATAAACGGGGAAAACTTCATAGAAGAGGTGATCAGGAGAAGACTCCGCTACCCCGACTCCTTCGCTGAAAGAGATTTATCTGATGTCAAAATCGTGGCTTGTCAACGAACCAGAAAATA
The DNA here is from genome assembly GCF_000442215.2 of Lipotes vexillifer. Taxonomy (NCBI): domain Eukaryota; kingdom Metazoa; phylum Chordata; class Mammalia; order Artiodactyla; family Lipotidae; genus Lipotes; species Lipotes vexillifer. The sequence continues at coordinate 928 of NW_006787697.1, read as the reverse complement.
AAAACAGGTCCTCATATTCTGAGGTGGGAAGTCAGCGTACATCCCAATCGGAAAGTTTCCGAGGTAAATGAGGAGAAAGTTTGGGAAAACCAGCTTTTTAGATTCTAACGTGTGTGTGTGTGTGTGTGTGTGTGTGTGTGTGTGTGTATGTGTGAGAATATCTTTTCCCCCCTAACACTCCATTTTATACTCTTATTCCAATTTAATTTTAAATGGTTTGAAGCTAATTTTGAAGTTAATAAATGTGCATACTGTACAGTGTCTGTAGCATGCCATTCTGGAGTAATTTTGTACGTTGAGATTTTATAAAAAATCAGTTCTTTTGAAATGTCAAGATGAAATGTCAAATTTCATCTCAAATTTATTGGCTTAAATTGCTCATAACTTGCCTTTATTATTCTTTAAAATCTGCAGAATCTGTAATGAGGCCACATCTCTCTTGTTATTGGTCATCTGTGTCTTCTCTTTTATATGTCTGATCAATCTGGCTAATGGTTTATAATTTTTTTTGATCTTCTCAACTAGTTTCATATTTAATTGATTTTTTTTTGTTTTGCTTTTGTCTGTGTTCAGTTTGACTGTATTCTGCTCTGATCTGTATTTTTTCCTTTCTTATTCCTACCTGAGATTTAAGTTGTTCCTCTTTGTAATTTCTTAAGGAGGAAGCTGAGGTCATTGGTGTAAGATCTTTTTCTCCTCCATATATGAGTTTAGCACTATGAATTTCCTGCCAAGTACTGCTTTAACTGTATCCCACAGATTTTGAAACAATTGTTCATTATTTTAGTTCAATTCAAAATACTTTTAAATTCTCTCTGCTTTTTTCTTTGACCTGTGGGTTATTTAAAATTGTGTTACTTTCCTAGGCTTCCCTGGTGGCACAGTGGTTAAGAATCCGCCTGCCAATGCAGGGAACATGGGTTCGAGC
>NW_006787696.1:0-1911 GCF_000442215.2 Lipotes vexillifer | reverse complement strand
CGATGCAGGGGGCACGGGTTCGTGCCCTGGTCCGGGAGGATCCCACGTGCCGCGGAGCGGCTGAGCCCGTGAGCCATGGCTGCTGAGCCTGCGCGTCCGGAGTCTGTGCTCCGCAATGGGAGAGACCACAACAGTGAGAGGCCCACGTACAGCAAAAAAAAAAAAAATGACAGTGAGATACCACTTCAGATACACTAGAATGGCTATAATGAAAAAGATAGATAATACCAAGGGTTCGTGAAGAAATTGGGATCCTCATCCATTGCTAGTGGGACTATAAAGTGGTGCATTTCCTGACAGTTCCTCTAAATGTTAAACACAGAGTTACCACATACCCAGAAATTCCACTCCTGGTATATACCAAGAAAAATGAAAACATATGTCCACACAAAAACTTGTACATAAATGCTTACAGCAGCATTATTCATAAGAGCCCTAAAGGGGAAACAACTTGAATGTCCATAAACTGATGAATGGATAAATAAAATGTGGTCTATCCAGACAGTGGTATATTGTCCAGAAATAAAAATGAATGAAGTACTGATTCATGCTACCACATAGAAAAAACCTCCAAAACCTTATGCTAAGCAAAAAAAAAAAAAAAGCCAGACATAAAAGACCATATATTGAATGATTACATTTATATGAAATGTCCAGAAAAGACCAAGTGACTGAAAGCAGATTAATGGTCGCCTGAAGCTGGAGGTGGGAATAAGAAGGGACTGAATATGGAGACAAGGGATCTTTTGGGGATGATAAAAATGTTCTAAAATTGATTTTAGGTAATGGTTTCATAATTAGGTAAATTTATTAAAAGTCAGTGAATGGGTTTTATGGTATGGATATTATAGCTTAATAAAGCTGTTAAAACAAAAATAAATACAGTTATGTGGGATATATGTTCAAATACTGGAATGCATCACATACTAGAAACATATTGAGGGAAAATCAGTTCACTCTGTTTGGGGTTGAAGGGTACTAAACATGAAACATAGAATGAAAACCATTCTTGGTTTTGTATATACCTGAACAACCCCAAAATCCATTAAATACAATTACTTGTAGTCTTTCTAAAGTTAGAATTTAAGCCAGTCCACCATGAGGTTGGTGCAGAGAGGGGGTTCACGTAAATGCTGATGGTAGGAGCCAAGGGCGCAGAATCCACATTTTGGCACTGCTTTGTTATTTTCTCCTAGTGTTATGTGAATATTTTATGTGGAAAGCTGTATGCGACAGTAGCATTTGGAAATGGGGAGATTCTCAAATGTCATCTCAAAGGCCTCCTTCCTATACATTCCCTTTAACAACAATTTTTTTTTTTGGTTAGACACATGCTTTTTTATTTGCTTGCAGATTCTCATTGAAGTTTGTGCAGGTGGAGCAGCAGATGCTGTGATGCTTGGTAAATGCCTTTTTTTGTTATTGTTAAAATTTTAATTTTATGAGAGTATAATTGATTTACAATGTGTTAGTTTCAGGTGTACAATAAAGTGATTCAGTTATAAATATACATTTATTCATTTTTTAAGATTCTTTTCTCTTATAGGTTATCACAGAACATTGAGTAGAGTTCCCTGTGCTATACAGTATGTCCTTGTTAGTTATCTATCTTGTACACAGCAGTGTGTGCATGTTCATCCCTTGCTCCTGATTTATCCCTCCCCACCACGTTTCCCCTTTGGTAACCAGAAGTTTGTTTTTGATATCTGTAAGTCTGTTTCTGTTTTGTAAATAAGTTCATTTGAATCATTTTAAAAATTATATTCCACATATGAGTAATATCATATGATATTTGTCTTTCTCTGTCTGACTTACTTCACTTAGTATGATAATCTCTAAGTCCATCCATATTGCTGTAAATGGCATTATTTCATTCTTTTTTTTTTTTTTTTTTTGTGGTACACGGCCTCT